>NC_090940.1:105134843-105448011 GCF_040938575.1 Ambystoma mexicanum | reverse complement strand
AGGAAGTTCTGGCCTTAATAATGTTTTGTCTCGCCTTTTCCGTTTTGGCTTGGAATGCATTGAGCACCATATTACAGTCCTCCTCAGATGGCGTAAATGGGGGAGTAAGAGATGTAGGTTTTTCTATACTCTTCAAAATATTGAAGAGTTTGCTTGTATTGTTATCAGCATGCTCGATTTCTGCGTTAAAGAAATTAGCCTTGGCTGACTTAATTTTCTCTTTATATTCCCTATCCTTCCTTTTCCAGCTCGCTTTACTATCCGCCGATTTATCTGTGATCCATTTTCTTTCCAAAGTCCGTTATGGCAATTCTCATCTGAACAAGGGTACCAACAGCAACCCCATACACGTTTGCAGCCTTGTTGGGCCTCAGTGAGGTGGAGCTGTACCTCCAAGCACAATGAGCAAAGGGTCCACATCTGGATGACCCTAGGAAACCTGGGGTGACTACCAGCGACTACACTTACATCTCCATCACACTCAAAAGAATCTGAGGGGAGTCTTTCCTCAATAGAGCTAAATACGTGGATCATGCTGCCCATCGTCATCGGCCAACCGGCTTGGGAAAATGTGCTTTAGCGTTCTGATTTAAAAGTGCTGGACTGGAACATGCGGGGTTCCACATAATTTGCCACAGACAATAAGAATATATATTTGGTAAACGCGGCCTAATCCTGTTTCATGAAATGTGGTTGATCCATCGATTAAATCTAGATGGATTCCCAACAGGTCAACAGTTAGCCATTAAGTCAACTAGTGGTCGTCCAGCTGGAGGACTTCTGATGGCCATTAGATTGGCTATAACCTCCAACTTAGAAACTATACTTTCTGCAATGGAAGGGATACTTGCTGAATGGTTACATTAAGGGGCACTAGTTCATTAAGGTCGTTGGAGGTCAAATGTTTATTGGACCCCCCCCCCCGCACTCCCGCCTCGTCCATTCTTACTGGTTTGAGGCTTTATCAGAACTGCTGACAAGAATTAACATGCATTATGGTCCCGTAGATGATATACTCCTGGGACTTGAATTCGCAGTGTATTAGGTCATCAAGACCAGGCAAACCTCTGACATAAAAATCCTAATCCCAATGGAGAGAGATGGTTAACATTGACAAATTCGGTCTTAATGCTAGCTAATGGCAACTTAAGTTGAGACATTCCACCTTCCTTTAAATGGACACATGGTGGTACAGGATCAACAATTGACTATCACTTTTGAGGAACTTATTGGTAGACTGTACTGACTTTCAGATGCTTAATAAGGGTTATTGATCATTAAATAATTGTGTATATTCGTATAATATATGGTAATGGGGAGGAAGTCTACGATGAGAAAATAAGACCGACTCAATATATATAGTGTGGTTAAATTTACACAGAATGGATATACCCTAAATACCAAAATTAGCAAGGGATACACAGACTATCCGAAGAGGCGCTAGAAAGGATATGTTCCACGTCAAACTTTATCTTTGGGAGTTAGATCCCCCTGGTCAATTATTTTACCCAAACAATACCAAACACTTGCATGCATTTGATGCCAAAGCAGACAAAAAGTTGAGAATTGCTTAAGAAATTTGAAAATCTCTGGCAAAACTCCAACAGAATATAATGCGGCAACAAGACGGTCATAACTATAGAGGGTGGTGTTGTGTCAAAACATTTACAACAGCAAGATGCTGAATTGATGAACACTATCCAATAAAATTTCACGCTGCTTTTGGGTGTTGGTTAATACAACCTACTCCCAAAATCAAGTGCAAAGTAATGTCATCCATAAAAGGGACTGGTGAGTACTTTGTTGGAGCTTTATACAAGTTTCCCAAAGGAAATATATAATTATGGATGTGAGGAAGAGTGGGAAGTTTCACTTAGGACTTAATCATAGATTTAATTAAAAAACCCTAGTCTTCGAAAGCCTCAGGATTCTATGGTTTAACAAATGCGATATTTAAAATTGAATTTGCAGCTCTGGTCGAAAATTCGATGGTTATTCAAAGATATACTGAATAAAAAGATACCATCTTCTTGGAAGTTGGTGGCTGTTATCCCAATCTACAAGAAGGGCGATCGAACTGATCCTGCAAATTACCACCCAATCGCCTTGCTGGCGCTGTGTTGAGAATTGGGTTAGTAAAGGACAGGTAATTTCCAAATTACAGAAAGGCCGATCCACCTCCCTTAACGGCCTAGTTCGGTCAGTCGTATCAAACGAGTCATAGAAGAATGGCCCAATTTTATATGGGGACTGGTTAGACCTAATCAAAGGCTTTTGATACTATTAATAGAGAACGACTGGAGGAAATTAGACTCCTGGAGGGTCCCCAAGTATGTGTTAGCAGATCTGGCATCATTAAGGTCTTGTTCTTTGGTTAGCCCTAAGATCAAAGGACAACCCATAAATTGGAGTGCTTATGCTGATGACATTGCATTGTTTTATCACTCGCCAGTCGGACTGTCTGCAAAATGCCTTTGGCAGATGTGAAAGGGAAAATGATCTTTCGGTGAACCCCTAAAAGTCCCAAATTGTTGCTTTTAAAAGACCACAGAAGATGGCTCCTGAATTTAAATGGAAATTGTTAGATCTGCCAGTGCCTTGCGTGGAGGAAGTAACTTACTTGGGCTTAAAACTACGATCTAGCCCAACATTTACAATTGGAGTTAGACATGGAATTTAAACTCGTCCATTTGATGGCTCATATGAAAAAACTGCTCAGCTAAAATTGCAAGTTTCCTTTGGTCCCAATAATAAGATATTACAAACTGAAGGCAATTCCATCAATATTATACAGACTAGAAACATGTTCGCACTCACAGGCACTTAATTGGGCAAGTATCTAGGGAAAGATATGGAACGGTGTTCCAAATCTACCAAAGTGCTTCCCAGTTGTGAGCCTGACATATGAACTGGGCCTCCAATCCATAAAAGTGTATATGGACTGGAAAATAATTTCTCTGTATGAAGATATATGCCAAGAGATGGAAAAAAGGATGAAGCCCAGTCTTGATCCAGATTAGAAAAAAAAGTATGCTATGAGACTAAATCAGTGTAATCGTACAGGAGAAGATTTGGTAGGAAATCCGATGGGTGTCAAGTGTGCTCTGTTGCGTTTGGATAAAACCCATCGACCAAATGCGGGGGCTTATAGCAAAGTCGCCGTCACAGTATGAAAAATAATGTGGTTATCTCCCAAAGTATTTGACATGCTTTCTGGACACAAATCCGAAAATTGAATTTCTAAGGCTGTGATTAAATATGAACAGTGGAAATTAAAGCAATCAGGGACAAGTCTGAAATCGGTGATAATTCCTGTAAGATATGCAATGAAAATGTTATACAAACCTTGAAACAATCTGACAGAATGCAATAGTACCTATGAAGTGAGATGTAGCCTTTTGGGCAAATGTGTTGACAGTTTCGACTGGCTATGTACAGCGTCTTTCGGGGAAAGTTAAATCGCTGGCCATGAAATAGGGTTGACAATACAGGTCTTAAAGGTGTTCAGAATTTAGCTTTTTTTTTAAAAAAAAAAATCTAAAAATAAAAATAGCTTAAACTTAATTTTTGTCTTGCATTGGAAAAAATATATGTTATTTGCAATGTGTGTTCTGCATTTGAAAAGTCAAATGTATTGTTAGATCAAATAAGAAATCCTTCAGCATATACCTCTCAAACTCTGAACTAAACACAACCTTACAACATACTTCACGACACCAGAAGACCAAGTTACTTACCCACTGGTAGCGTTCTTTCAACTGGATGTTCCTCCAACGTATACCACATCTTTGACATGTAATGTCCACAGCTGTGCACTTCGGAAACTTTTTCGACAGAGGGCGTCCTGCGTCGAGGACGTCAGGTCGATGTCCCTCGAAGGCCTCCGTCGAGGTCGACGTCACTGGATGTTATAAATTGGATGCACGCCGCCCATAGCCAAATTTTTTTTCCCCCCGAACGTGTGGTACCAATCCAATGCCTGCTGGACTGCACATTGCAGCTTACGTTTCTGGAAGGCTAATCGCATAGGAAATTCTACAGAGGGGCAGGTCGGGAGGGCGATTTGGAATATGTTGGAGGAACATCCAGTCGAAAGAATGTTACCAGTTGGCAAGTAACTTGTTCTTCAACTGGATTGTGTCCAACGTATTCCACATCTTTGACAGACTCCCAAAGCAGCACCATAAAGATGGGAGGGAAAAGAATTTAGAGTACCCAATCAGGTGGCAGAATAAGGAACCACCTTACCAAAGGCCAAACAAATCTTGACCATGTATCGTATACAGGAAGTAATGTTTAACAAAAGTGTGGATAGAAGCCCATGTGGCTGCTTCAAAAATATTCCTAATAGGAACTCCCTGTCGGAGGGCGGTGGAAGTAGCCACGCCCCTAGAGGAAGGAGCTCGCAACCCTTCAGGAGGGTCCTTACCCGCCAATCGGTAACACTCAGTAATGGTGAGGATAATCCACCTGGACCAAAGTCAAGGGAACTCCGAGGTCAGAAACAATGACACCAACAAAAAGGAACACCGAAACTGAATTGGTGTACGTGACAACATACTCTCAAAGTAACTCAATCAGAATAATAATTAAGAAAAATTGGAAACTCCTTGAAACTGATCCAACATTAGCAGCTTTGTTTCCTAAGCCACCGTTATTTGCATATGCAAAAAGTCCATCAATTCGAGACAACTTAATGAAATCTGATATTGGTTACAAAAAGAAAAAGGAAATGACACACAAAGGTACCATCCCGTGTAACAACTGTAATTGTTGTAACAACTTAAAGGAAATGCAATAAATCATCCATACAATGGAAAAAGAATACAATTGTTGCACACTTCAACCTGCGACACCAGCAACGTAATATATGAAATCAAGTGTCCATGTGGACTTTATTACGTGGGATTGACAGGACGCAAGGTAAAAACACGATGGTGTGAACACAAGTCAAATGTAAGACAGCAATCAGAAATCTCCAGTGGCACAGCACTTTGTGAAAAAGAAGCATACAATAGCACAAATGAAGTTTTAATACTGGAACATGTGACACTACCACGGAGAGGAGGCAATCTGAATAAAATTTTACAACAGAGGGAGATTTTCTGGATAGAAAAGCTGGACAGCATGTATCCGAGAGGTATGAACATGGAATGGGATCTAAATTGTTTTTTGTAAATCAAGAGAAGGCAGATATTTCAACTTGGAATTCTTTTGAAACACCACATAATGCCGAGGGTGAGAAAAAGTATGCCCAAAAATATGGAGCATATATGGACTATGATTGAAACAGACAAATCAAACAAGATACAAGTATAACTTTCAGATTGTAAACAGTAAACATGTTGAATGATGCATTGTGACAACACCCCAGGGGTGGACATGGTTAATTCTGTTCTTTAAAAATATGGAGAATATTGGATATAATTATATGTGAATGTGGAATGAATATGAACAGCAAAGACATTCTAAAATGTTGTATCCATGTAACGTATTTAGAGCACTATTGCAATGGACTTCTGGAAGGTAAAATGTGCGAGGGTATTAGATTGGAATTTTCTGTGAAAATTAACAAGATAAATGATAAGAAACTTCCTAAACAAACACAAAAGATGCCCCAATTTTAACTAGGAATATCATGAGCGTTAAGTTGAGATGCACACCCAATATGGTGGTTATAAAAGTGCGTGTGAATTGGTAACAGGCAATATAGGAGACAGACTAGCTAAGCCGGGTTGCCTAGCAATCACTTTATGCAGGACCCAGAATACAGAGCGAACGCGAGTACCGGCAGCGTTTGGAAGGGATCGAAAAGACAAAAAAATAAGGTAACTAAAGAGCGTACATGATTCCGTGACTACAGTCATGAGTATTCAGGGTGATCCAAGTAACATTATAACCCTATATAGAAACGGCGAAGTTAATGAATTACGATTAACGGAAAGCAAGTCGCCTCTCCAAACACGAGTCAGCAACAAAACGCGGCACTGTAAACAGAGCGGTACGCGGACTCCATCCCCCAGTCTAAGAGCACGCAAGACACGCAAGAACCTTTAAAGATGTCCATAGTAATAGAGTCAATCAAGTACATGTAACAGGATGTGGGAGAGTAACCTATAAGGTTTAAGTACTTATGGAAGAATTATTAAGAATTACAACAACATGGAGAATTGGGCTTTCCTGTTGGATACTGAACACGCAAAAATATGGAGAACAAATCAGAATTGACTAACTTTACAGTTGGTGAAGTGTTACAATAAGAGTCATATTTATGTTTATCGTCTCAACATCCTTGATCAGAGTGGGGCCCAGCGCTGATTTTTAGCGACTGGTCCTACTCGTGATCATATCACATTTGAAAGTTATAAATAGTGTTGAGAGTGACAGTATCTTGAGGATAATTGAAGTGAAATCATTTTGTTTTTTAACAGTCTCAAACATTACAACAGAGGACATGAGAGAGAGAAAAAATATTGCCATAATATAGGAACGTGCAAGTCGTTGCCACACTCGGGTTACCCGATTAAGGTTAGTACATTGTATCTAGTCTGTATAATGTGAATAGTAACATAACAGAATTAATTACTAATGAATGGAGTAATTTATACATACTTATTTTGTAGACTAAAGAAAGGGAAACATTGATATCCCCACCTGAAGAAGGGCGGACAAATCGCCCGAAACGCGTAGTGGAAGACCTAGGTTAAAATCCTAGTGGCTCTAAGTGGGAGCATAAACGGAAACAAAGGATATCAATCTATTGGAAATTTGTATGACCTTATATAAGGATTTATGAGGTTTTGAATAGTAAAATTGAATAATTAATGTATTTATGTTTTTCTGCAAAACCGTATGTTGTTAATATACCAGGGAAAAGGGGTATATAAGATGAATGTTATGATTATTTTTGATGTAAACAAATGAATGAAATTTGATTGTACAAACTCTTCATGAAGAATTAAATACACAATACAAAAATTGTGTTTAAGACATTTAAAAGCTTATTAATCATCTCGTTTGGCTGTTGTACACAGCACAAGGGTGTGCATTTGTTATGTCCTCCATTGTATATGGTGGACCTCCACAATTTGTTCAGATTTCCAGTCTAGTAGCACAGACTTAACAAATTGCACCTAAGATTTCAAGTTAACACAGATAAATTGTCTATGCTCAAAATTAGAGAATTAACATACAAGATATAGAGTGCACCTCCACAACCAAACTTTCTCAAGGTCTGTTTGGGCCCAGACTGGCCCACAATTAGTTGATCGTCCAATCTGACCCTGGACGTCCTAGAAACACAAAAGCTCAGAGCTCTCCTAGGATCCAACCTATGGAGTCGCTCCTCTTCCTTACCAGGATGAGGAGGAGGATAGAAAGAAGGAAGAACCACTTTCTGACAAATGAAATTCAGACACTACCTGAGGTAGACAGGAAGGACGTACCCATAGTACAACCCTGGAACACAGTAAAGGGCGGCTTAGATGAAAATGCCTGCAATTCACTCACTCTGCGAGCGGAAGTAACCGCGACCAAGAACACCGTCTTGAAGGACAACAGTCTCAAAGGACAAGAGAGCAAAGGTTCAAGCGGAGCACCCATGAGAAATCCCAAACCAGCACCTGGAAAGGGGACGGGGAATGCATTAGTCAGTCCTTTAAGAAATTGAGAAATCAAAGGAATCTTAAAGTAAGAGCATTCTTCAGACGAGCGCCTAAATATAGACAGCACCGCCAGGTAACCTTTAAAGGTACCTAAATGAAGGCCCCTGTGGGACAAAGAGTAAGAGACAAAACCATAGGAATGGTACAGTGAAAAGGATCAACATTTTGTACTCTGCACCAGTCACAAAAACTTACAGCAACGGTACAGGGATTTAGTTGCTGGCCTTCTGGCCGAAAGCAACACCTCCATCACCTCATCCGGTAGGTCCCAATCCTTATATCTCAACCTTACAGATACTAAGTGTGAAGGTTGAGAGTCCAGATGCTCTCAGTAGGGAAGACAGCGTGGAGGGTAGATGGACATTTCAAGAAGTTCTGGGTACCACGCTCTCCTGGCCCAATCTGGAGCAATGAGGATCATGTGGGACCTGAATCTCCGTAACACTTGAGGAATGACGGGGACTGGCGGAAACGCGTACAGCCATGGGAATGACCAATCCAATACGAACGCGTCTCCTAAGGCTCCTCTCAGAGGAAATTCCCTTGAGCAGAATCGCTCGCACTTCCGGTTGGCACTGGTGGCAAAGAGACCCACTTGCAGGGTAACCCAAAGGGCAAAGATCTCCTGAAGGACTGAGCCAACACCCACTCGTGAGAGACTGCTCTACCTGCTTAGAGCGTCCACTGCTGCATTTCTGTCTAGGACCAAATGAACTGCAGAGATCGAAATTCCCTGCTGGATGGCCCAGAACCAGAGCTGCATTGCCTCTGCACAACAGGAGTGACCCTAACCCCCACCCTTTTGTTGAGGTAATACATGGCCACTGTGTTGTCGGTCATGATCAGGACACTCTTCCCCTGCACAGTCGGCAGAAAAGCCTTCAGGGCTAGCCTGATGGCCCTTGGCTCTAACAGATTGATGTGCAGTCTGGACTCCGGAGACCAACGACCACTGGCGGTCAAGTCATTGGCATAAGCGCACCATCCTGTGAGGGATGCATCCGTCACTACCATCACCTCCGGCCACGGTTGCAAAAACTGCTCCACCTTCATCAGGATCCCTTTGTTGGCCCACCACAGAAGATCTTGGGACACAGATTGGAATATGAACGGGATCCGACATTTTGCCCGAGAACTGCAACCACTGCATCTTGAGGACCCATTGCAGGATCTCATCCTGAGCCTGGCCTCTGGCGCCAGAAAAATGCTGGATGCCATGAGGATGAGCAACCAAGAATTTGAAAGCCGGGAGACTCTGGGCATGTTGAAACTTGTCCACCATCTGCACAATGATGAGCCCTCACCTTGGGAGGAGAGCACTTCCAAGGACGTGTCCAACACAGCCCCCATGTACTGGAGCTGTTGGGAATATGTCAGATGTGATTTCTTGAAATTGAGGTGAGAAGCCCAGTCTGTGGCGGGAGCGACAGGTGAGACTGAAGTGAGCCAATGTTTCTTTGGGAGAGCGACCACGGATCAGCCAGTCGCCCAGGTAGAGGTAGACGTGAACCCCTCCGCCCCCGCCTGAGATACGCTGCCGCCAACACCAGGAGCTTGGCGAAGGTCCTCGGGGCAGAGGTCAATCCGAATGGCAGGACACTAAACTGAAAGTGCGAGTCGCCAGTCACAAACCTCAGGTACTCTGTGCTTGGGATGAATCAGCACATGAAAGTAAGCATCCTGTAGGTCCAAAGACACCAACCAATCCTGAAGATGAAGGGCCTGGAGGACTTCAGAAAGAGTAACCATCTTGAACTGGTCCTTCCTGAGAAGTTTGTTCAACCAAGCAAGTCCAGTATGGGTCTCAATCCCCAGTCTTTCTTCGGGAACAAACAAGGGGAATACCATCCCTTGTTCCTCTCCGCTACAGGCACCAGTTCTACAGCGCCTTTCTCCTGCATGGTCAAGATTTCCTGCACAAGGAGCAGATCTGGAGGCTTCAAAGAGTTTCCCTGGTGGATTGTCGTGAGGCCGCTTTCGGAAGGGAAGACAGTACAAGGCATAAAATAAGCAGTTTCGGGGAGCAATTTGCTATGCAATTCTGTAGGTTTGCTAATTAAATTGGTACTTGTGTAGCAAGGTTAGCTATTTAAGTTAACTGTTCAATGAAAGCACAGTTCAGCCTGCATTCTTCTTGCCTTTGGAGCTCTCTCCACTCTTTTCTCGGCTCAATGCAAGTTCAAAGGGGCTAATGGAGAGAAAGTATAGCAGTAATCATCCCCTTCACTCATGTGCCAAAAGGACGGTGTGGGAGTGCTACGCACATTTTATTTTTACTTTTTTAATTACAAACCAGAAATAGTCAGGATACAGTTCGCCTAATAACCGTATTATCCAGTCTGCCAAAGACCAGTATGTGTGTGTTTTTTTTTAAAGTCTTTCAATTCCCTTTCTAAAAATGTAATAGTTTACATAATGCATAATTACAGTATTGCTACTGTAAAACACTGCATTGTATCTATGCTTTACACTGAAGTATCTAAATCTCAGTGTAAAATAGATTTCATTTTGTTGGGAAAGGTGCATCATATTGACGAGTGGACACCTTTGAAAATGTTCATGACCATGCGGCCAAGTGCTTTGATGGCAAACCTAGTCCTGTGGCCTGCTGGTTACATACAGCTTACAATTGGTGCTCAACCCATGAGCTGATTCCCATACTCCATGAAATTCTATCTTACCATGTTGGTTTATACCTGCTACCCTGAAAGTGAGATGGTCGCAAACTACAATATTATGCCTAGTTTGCCCAGTTCGCTGCCTGCTATGCCATCCACTCTGCAAGCTAACTTGATAATTGCTTAAAGTAGCAATCAATAGTTTAATCCAATCTGTACATCTGCAGACCAACTGCAAAACTGTACACTGTAGTTGGCTTCCAGCGCTCACTTTGCTCTACGATTATGATGGCATTATATATTTGCACATGCAGTAGAACGAGCTGGCCAAACTGTTTTAAGAGCCCTTTTATCATATCTATGCGTGTCCATTCATGCAGCTAACCTTTTTACAAACACTCATCCAAAGTATTTTCGCCCACTCGCGTGGTAGAGTAGATTTTAAGAAGGGCCAGTACCATTTACAGGGGATGTTGGAAACTTATTTAAACTTTACTTTGTTTGCAGTAAATGTCAAATACAAGTTTCACTGTGCATGGCTGGCCTCTGGGTGCCAGCAGTGTGCCAAACTAAATTGGTTTTGTGGTGACATGCACCATTTTATAGAAAGAGTTTGCGAGGCCTGACTTATCTCACTAAAGTCTTACTTTAGCAGTATACAAACAGCTGTATTGTTGCACATTTTATAAGTGGGGTATAAGTATCTTCCGGTGGCATTAAAACATTAGTACAAAATTGCTAATCAAGTGGGTTTGCTAATCAAGAAAAATATAATTAGAAAACACTGCTAATCAATTTTTGAAAACTAATTTATGCCTTGCAGTAGCCCTGGGCTATTGTATCGAGAACCCATGCATCCGAAGTAATGGCTCACCACTCTTCGAGATGCTGAGCTAGCCTGCCCCTAGCACACGAACAATGGGATATGACCTCATGACTATTCTGGAGTGGCTGCGGCAGTGCCTGAAGGCAAAGAAGCAGTTGGGGAAATGGAGGCGCCAAAGCCGCTCTGGCGCCTCCATTTCCCCCACGACCACCACAGGTACTTTTTCGTTGGCCCCTTTGACTGGCGGCCTCTCTTGTTCTACCAAAGGAGGAGTAGTAACGAAAAGAACCTCCCCTCCACTGCTGTCCCCTAGGACGAAAAGGCAGAGGTTGACGCACAGCTGCACTTGAAGATTTTGCCGCAGCTTTCGAGGTCACAACCTCTCAAGGCTCTCGTCAGCCTTGTTGCCAAACAAATGTGCGCCATCAAAGGGCATGTTCAAAAGACAGGCTTGCACATCCGCGACAAAACCAGATTTCCGCAAACACGCAAATCTGCATATAAATGTGCTCGCAGCTTATGTAACTGTAACCTTCCTGTAACTGCACACTTATGTAACTGTAACCTTCCTGTAACTGTAACGTAACTCTGTTTAACTGCTCCCCTGTAACCAGCTCTACCTTACGCGCCCATATGCCCCAGGGCCTGGCTGCGCTTTATAAATAAACTAAATACAAATAAATACAAATACGGCTAACACTGTCTCCCGTATCCAAACCCGACTGAAGCGATTCGCACATGGCATCCTTGCTATCTTGCAAGAGAGAAAAGAAGCCATGCCTTTATTCCCCCTCGGGAATATGCTCAGCCGCTAAAAAAACAGTTCCACAGAGTGTGTGAAAAAACTTGCGACGGCACAATTGGAGTTGGCTGATTTCAGTGCCATTCTTCCTGCAGAAAATACCTTGCAAGCCAAACCGTCAAAGCGTTTGTAGACCCTATCAGAAGGGATGGTAGAGTACGCCGCCTGCCTCGAGGTGGCTGTAGCCACCTGAACCACCAAGCTCTTGGGAGTGCAGTGAGTGGATAAATAGCTGGGGTCGCTAACAGAAGGGCGGTATTTTTTTGTCAATGATTTATTAACAGCCGGAAGAGATTCTGGTGACTGCCAAGCAGCCGCCACCCTTTTCTGTAAAGTGAGATGAAGAGGTAACACTGGGTCAAAGGACGGACCTTGGTCTGAGATGTCTGTAAGAACATCTTGGACAAAATCTTCAGGAGGACTGGACCAGCCCAGATATCCGTCACCCTAGCCAAGAGCTGCCTGTATGACGACTCTGCACAAGCCCCAGGCTCAGGCCTGCCAAATTCCACTCCTGGGAGGAGTGTCCCACCCACTGGCATCATGGAGAGTCTGCCTTAACTCCTCCAATTGACTGTCTCCAGAAAAGACAGGAGTCACATCCTGCTCAACAGGGTCCTCAAAAATCAGGCCTTTCTTACTCCTCATAAATGTCATCCAGAGGGAGGTGAAACCTAGGTCTGGGTACAGAAGGCAGCCTGAAGTCCACTACTGGCCTCACAGACTTAGCACTAGCCTTCCTTGGAGGATCCACCAGATCAGGGTACTCCAATGGTAAATTTCGGGCAAAAATCCCTGAGGGCATCGAAGGAGTTGACTGTGCCGATGGCTGATAAGAAGGCTAAGCCTCGAGGTCTGATTCTGATAGACACAGGGCAGACGGAGTCGATGCAGGCTTCGAACCTTTAACAGTTTTCTGCGGTCTTGCTGGGGATGAGGACCAAGACCTAAAGGCATGTCTCTTACGACTTTCCTGAGCCTTGTCCAAACGGGACCTCGAAGGTTCCCGGTGCATGTCGTGTCGAGGACCCGAGCCCGAAGGCGTGCGAGCAACAGTACGAGACCGTTCCCTGCCGGCTTTGTTGTAAGGCACGACTGGAACCGTACCCTGCGATTGGAAAATCGCCAACATCTGCTCCTTAAAGGCAGCCCATTCCTCCAAAGTCAAGGACTTAGTCGGGCATTCCACTTTTCTCGAGGCACCATCCTCTGAGGACAGGGAAAGCGACTGGTGATGGTGCTTCCTATAGTGCCGGGACGAGGAAGAAGATTGGCGGTAGCCACTCCAGGACCGAGAACCCCGGGCCTCTTCCCAACACAGTCTCGCCTCTCGAGTCATTGGTGGAAACCCCCTTGGATGATTTAGATTTTCGGAACTTACTGGGCTTAGAACCCCTACCCCACCTGAAGCTTCCCCTTAGACTCCCGCAAGGCCTTGGCAGTCAGCGACTGGCATTTCGAACAGTCGGTGTTGTGACTCTCGCCCAAGCACGACAAACAAATGCAATGCAGGTCGGTGATTGACATTTTAGACTTGCAGTCCCTGTAAGTCTTGAAGCCAGACCGAAGAGTTGGAGGGGGTTGAAGAAGATATCACTACGATGAAACACACAAGGCGCACCGAGTTCTCGAAGCAAACGAGTTTGCGGAAAAAAACAGAACTTGGGATACGGGTGCCTTGTGTCCCATTTATAACATTCAGTAACGTCACCCTCGACGGAGGCCTTAGAGGGACATCGACCCGACGTTGACGCAGCAAGTCATCTGCCGAAAATGTTTCCGAAGTGCACAGCTGTGGACATTACATGTCAAAGATGTGGAATACATTGGAGGACACAATCCATTCGAAACCACCACATGGCGGCCACCAACCGAAAATCACACCTAGGGCTCAGTAAACTGTAAACCCAACTCAAGCTGCCAAAGAGCACATCAAAACTCTTGCCCTTTTCCCGCTCAATTCTACTAATCCACCCACCCCCCCAGCATTACCGATTCACCCGAGCACCTAGAGACCACGCACGTGGCAACAATGCACGATATAAGAACCTTTAACGTAAGTCGATCTAAGTAACACATTTCCTACCCCCAAAAACAGCAAAAGATGAGATGTTTCCTTTCCCTAACAATTCATTCAAGTGTGACAGGCCCTGAACAGTTGATCTAAATGTAACGTTTCCTATCCCTCACAAAACCATCCAAGTGCAATACATTTCCCACCCCAACAATCCAATTGAGTACGATGCATTTCATACACCTAGCAGTTAAAGTATTAACAACAGCCTGGCATGTCCGTAATCAGTGGATGATGGAGTTGTGTGGTTTGCCAGGCGGGCCGCCACAATAATGGCCGTCAACTAGGGATGTAACGGTATAACGGTATATCGTTAAAGATACCGTGAACCACTTAATTGAACAATAATAACCGTCACATTGTTTATACCGTTAAGTGTGCTTTTCAATCTGATTTGGAAAGGCTGCAGTAAGCAATTGCTGTGCAGTCTTTGTTTTGCACTGTTGGATGTGCCGTCTGCCAAGTAGTTTCAGTTGGAGCAGTTTTTAATGCCATTCCATAAACCACACGTGCCTTACACAAAATCAATATGTTAGCAATAGGAAGAATAGATACAGTGCCAAGAAGGAATAGGGTTTACTTTGGGGTGGCGGCTTTGGGGTTTATATATTTATAATGGATAATATTCTCTAAACATATGGCAATGGGGGATTTCCCTGGTTCTATCATTGAATTTACATATAATAAGTCACACTGCGAAATTCACTCATCTCTGTGGGTATTCCCTGCTGCAATACCAAAGGGTAACATGTCAGTGATTACTGAACACCTTTTGGCCCGCAAGTAAACTAAAGGCTGTAACTTAAAGAGAAAGTGCCTGTGCGTGTGTATGTGCACAAGCGTATACTACCATCGGCCTCCATTGATCTGTGGCATGCAGGTTATCAAGATGGCAACATGTTCATCTTCACCAGTAGCCACTGGGGAAGCAAAAAGCCTAAATGACCACTTAAGAAAAGCTATTCAGTTTGCTTTGCCAGTTGCAGCAGGCCTCCACCCCATCCCCTCCTCTCCACACGTGTGTTTGGTGGAAGCAAGGCATTTCAGTGGAAAGTATGTTGAAAAGCCCAATTCTGGCCCTGGGTGCCTGGTTTTGTTTGTGATGATACATCTGTCAATTTATGACCTTTTAGAAAATATTTGTTAAGATCAGTTAACTCCACCTGCTATACCGCGATAACCATGATATACCGTCATTTGGCAAGAAGGTTATCGTACCGTCATAAAACGAATACCGTGACACCCCTACCATCAACCTGGAGTGGAGTGTCATGTCCCTGAGAAGTTTTGCACTGTTAGGGCGACTGACGTGGTCTGGCTGATCCGTATTATGCTACACCTTGCAGAGAGACTAGTTTGGATAGGAACGCAGCTATGGTTGGAAGAGTGATGTGATGGAGATGGAGGAATGAAGGGGACTGGTGAGAACGCTTAAAGGAGTGGCAATTCCCAGACCACTGCGAACATGCCCCCCCAACTCCAGTCTGTGTCCCGTCCCCCAGTCTGAGTAAAATCCTTGGAACAGAACAAGTCGCATTTGTTATTGATACTGACAAACAGATCCAACTTGAGAGGTCCCTCCAAAGGGCAAAGAACTCTAGAAGGACTTCCTGGGCTAGCTCCCACTCATGGGAGACTGCTCTGCCTGCTTGCTCAGAGCATCCTGCACTATGCTATTGTCTCCGGCCAGGTGAATGGCCGACAGATTCCTTCTTGCAGTGCCCAAAACCAGAGCTGCATTGCCTCTCTGCCCAGTGGCAGTGACCCTACACCACCCGTCTCTTGCTGAGGTAGTGAATGGCGGCTGTTGTACGTCATTATCTGGATATTCTTTCCCTGTACAGGGGGCAGAAAAGCCCTCCGTGCCAGACTGATTGCCCTCAGTTAAAAAAAGGTATATGTGTAGATTTCAACTGTGACGGAGACCGACTGCCGATTCCCCAACCTGTGCGAAGTGTCCGTAACCGTTATCTTCGGCCATTTTTGCCAAAAAGATTCTCCCTTCATCACATTCTATTTGCAGGCACACCACAGGAGATACTCCGTGACCTTACTCAGAATCTGAAGATCTGTCATTCTGCCAGAGAACTACAACTATTGGGATCAGAGAACCCACAGGAAGGATCTCATCCTCAAACAGGCCACTGGCACCAAGAAAACGCAGAATGCCAAGAGGCAGAGCAACCTCAGGAAATCAAAGGCCGGAAGACGTGGGGCACTCTGAAATGTTCGACCATCTGCAAAATGTGTTAAGCCCTTACCTCCGGGGAGGAGGGGGGGGGGGGGGGGGGGGGGGCTGGGTGAAGCTTTCCCAGAGGACGAGTCCAGGACTGCTCGAATAAATTAGAGCTTTTGAGACGGCGACGTGTGGGATGTCTTGAAATTGAGGGTAGGTACTGCTGAGAAATTCCAGAGCTTGTTCCGGAGAATGAGCCCTGATCAGCCAACCGTACAGGTTGGGGTAGATGTGAATGACTCGCCTCCATAGACCTACTGCCACCATCAACTTGGTGAAGACCCTTGTGGCAATGGCGAGCTCGAAAGGCAGTACCAGAAACAAAGAACTGCCAATGGCGAACCTCAGGTACTTCCTGTGCTTGTGATGTATGGGCCCATCAAAGTAAGAAGCCTGAAGATAGAGCGCGCCATCCATCACTGGAGCTGAAGAGCCTGGAGGATGTGCAATAGAGATGCCATCTCAAACTTGGCCTTCTTGAGGAACGTGTTCTAGCATCTCAAGTCCAAAATGGGTCGCAGTCCTCAGTCCTTTTTGGTTATTAGAAAGTACGAAGAGTACCATCCATGGTTCCTCTGTGCTACAGGTAACCTTTCTATTGCACCTCTCTAAAAGGCTGAGAATCTTTTGTAAGAAGCGCTGATCCGGAGGGAATGGACTGCTCGGTACACAATCCAGAGGCCTTTTTATGAATGGAGGCAGTAACCATGGGCCGTTTGCAGTGCCTAAGCATCGAAAGTAATGCTAAGCCATTCTTCCAAATGCTGTGACAATCTTCTCCCCCTAATCCCCCACTACTGTCCTGTGCATGAAGGCCTCAGAAGGGTTTAGGTATTGCAGTGGTTACAGATGGCTAAGAGGTTGCAGCTTAGTGTCCTCATCCACCACGAGGAAGCATTCTCTGTCCGAGAAATCTGGCCTCTTGTCCTTGCAACCAAAGAAATATCGAAAGGATCGACCCTCCAATTCTGAGAGGTCATGTCTGCCTGATGCGGTTGATAAATTGCACCTAGCGATTTTGCCATCGCCTTGGACTGTAGCTTCTCTAAGGCCTAAACACTTCTGTTTTCCTTCTCCCGTCCTCCCGATTGGCTTTACCGCCATCCCTGCACTAGCACGGATTGGTTCCTGAATCTAAACAGCTGTGCCTACTGACCCACGCTGCACTTGTTCTCCTCACTTCACCACTGACCCCGATGAGTGCTGTGTTTTTTGCTAGACCTTTGGGCCTCTACTTTGCTCATACCCAGCATGCTTGCGATGCCCCCAGGACTGCTTGCGCTCTGTGCAGGTGCCCCCCCCCCCCCCCTCAACTCGCTTTGGTGTTTCCTCCTCCTACCTCCCACCTTCCTGATTGGCTGTAACTCCATCCCTGCACCAGCTCTGATTGGTGCTTCCATCAGTGTCATAACTGACCATCCCAGGGCAGCCCTCTGCCCATGCAGCACCTGTGGCGAAGCCCCCAGAGGCAAAGGCCAGCTCCTACAGTGGCGGCTCCAGATCTTGTCTGCAGGTGTCCGCAGGGAAAGCCAGTAACCAGCCGTCGACCAGCAACGACCAGGACAAGTACGGTAGGAGTGGTCTAGGTGGGGAGTAGAGCAATTACTCTACCCAGGAAGCCTAACCACTTTTCAAACCTATCAAAAAAAACCTTAATTATTAATACCTCTGCTGCCTCCCTCATCTTCACACTATTAACTTAGCTGTGTTTAGTACAACACCCATTTGATCTGTTAGGCGTAGGCCTCTCTCCCACTATAAAGGACTCTCAAATCTAGCTGTGTTTAGCATTGTAATCATTTGCTAACTGTTTAGCACTGCACCCATTTGAAATGTCAGGCATAGACCTTTCTCCCACTTCACAGGACGCTCAAATCTAGCTGTGCCCCATTTCAAATTGCATTGTTGATTGTAGGCCCCTCTCCCACTATATAGGATGCTCATATGTAATGGACCAATTCACATCTAGAGAGCATCACTGGAGTGAGACAGATCACTGGCGGATTATTGTGGAGTGATAGTGTGATTAGGGGCTTGCACCGGATGAGATGACGGTGATTGTCAGTTACGCCCATTAGGACAATTCTGTAGTTACTAGCTATATCCTTCCTAACATCACATGGTTGACTCACTGCAGTGAACCTTGTCCAGGGAGGCGCACATTAAGGACGCCACTGAAAACACCCAATGATATAACCCTAACAAAATTCCCCCTACCTTACTCAAGGCAGCGACTGAACAAGCAAGCAATACAAGCTGACAAGACCACCTACAGATAGCCCAAACTTGTAGAGGACAAAACCCTACACCCAGTACACCACAAGACAGCCAGACCAAAGCGAAAAATCTACTCGGCATCAACAAACAAAATAAAGACCAAAACAACTCCCAAATGCAAAATGCTGCGCAAACAACCTGGACCGAGGGTAAGAAAGAGCAGAAAGAACAAACACACCTGAACACGACCGAAGAATCACAACTGCAGAACACTCCCACAGACAGGAACGACAACCGAACCAACGCAGAGAGAAGAGAAATCCCTCTAGTAAACTCCATACCTTGCTAACAACCGGCCACCAGAACAAACCAATTCAGCGCGTGAATCAACAGCAAACAACCACGCAGAAGAACGGACAACGCTAGAAATAACAAACATTATCGATGCATTAACACCTTACATCACAAAAACGAGAAGAACTTCCACAACTTTTTGAAGAGAAACCTGATGAAAACAAAAACCCAAGACTGAACCTAGAAGAACCTAGATGACACAGATGCACCTGTCCCAACTCCTCAACTAGAGATCGACCTGTAAAGAAACCTTAACACCGATCAGAAGACAACCGCAACAATAAAGCCCAATCCAAACTACACCTTTAAACTGCACTGCAACCCAATAAACGCAATATCCATGTCAAAACACTCAGATCTTTGACCTTCTCTATGACAACAGCATAGACCTATTAATCACAGAAACATGGCTGGACGACAACTATAAACATCACACTCAAAAGCTGCCTCCCAACCAACTTCAAACCCTTTCAACTAAACAGGAAAAATAAAAAGGATGAGGCCTCGCAATAGCATTCAAAGGACAACTGAAAATAAAAACAGACTGACCTCTCATCACCGACTGCAAAACCATCGTCATACACATCAGCAAATCCAAAAACGAACATTACATTCATCCTGGTGTACAGACTACTGACATACAATGCAACCTTCGTCAATAACCTCATAGAAGCCATCACCAACATAGCCATCAAGCACAAACATCTAATTATCCTGGGGATCTTCAACATCTGGTTTGAAATCACCCTGGAAAAAACAAACATTCAACCCCTCAAAAAAAAGGGCAATGGCAATATTGTTCACCCCACTACTAAGAACCATGAAAAAGGACAAGAAGATTGAGCTGGAATGTAGGAAAGAATACAACCTAGACAAGATAATACTGTTCCAGAAACAAATCTGCGCATATAAGAAGGAAATACAAAAAGGCGAAGAGAAGGCATTATGACTGAATCACCAATGCCACCAACGCACAAAAAGAAATGTTCATCATCACTAAAGAAATGAGAAACCCAGCCGGCTGCCACAACACTCCCAACCCCCTTAGAGAAACTTTGTGTTCTTGAAGTGGTCTGCCGAGTCATTGCAATCAACATCCAACAAATCATACAAAACTGACTAACAAATCATAAACTTGAACCAACCGTACCAAACAGAGCCACAGCACAAACTCCAAAACTTTCGTGAAATATCAGCAGAGGCATTCGTCTTGCTGGTAAAACAGCAAAAAAACAGGACCACCCATGGATCCCTGCCCCCCATCCCTCTCCCCCCTGACATCTACAAATGAATCCTCGCACAAGGAACGCCATCAGAATACTACAGAAACCTAAATCTCTCACTAGCAACAGGAACGGTACAAAGAAACTTCAAATCAGCATACATAAACCACTTTATAAAAAAAAAAAAAAAAACACATGTCGACGTAGAAGACATCTCCAACTACAAACCGCTCTCAAACATTCCCTACCCAGCAAAACTCCTTGAAACTTACATATACAAATTTACCCAAGAACATGTAGAAAAATAGAACCTGCTAGACCGAGCACAAGTCTGTTTCAGACCCACAAGAGGAACAGCACTACTATCCATCTGGGACGACCTAAAAACAAACGCAGACTCCAACACAACCTCAGCCCTGATTCTGCTCGACCTCTCCGCAGCCTTCGACAGTTAGCCATGACACCCTAAACAAAAGACTAGAAGACATAGGCATAACGGAGACGGCGCTAGTCTGGATTAAATCATTCCTAGCAGACCGAACAGACAGTATGGATAAAACCCTTCAAATCCACCCCACGAGTTAACGACTAGAGTATCACAAGGGTCCTGAAGTGGGAGAATGGAAGAACAGGCTCCCGCCCTTCCCCTCTCGCGCTTGGCCTAGAGGATCACGGCCCAGACACCCGCCACGAGAGGAGTTTGCCCATCTACCAGACGACCAAATACCCTGGTACAGGAACATACGGATGTGCCCACCAGCCTGCCCTGCACATGTCGACACCTGTGGCATGGATGGACTCGACTGAACCATCCAGCACTAAATCAACACGTCGTTAGAGATGCCATGATGACCTAGCCAACGGTTAGCACACCTGTGCAAACATGCACACCGGACACTCCCACACCAATCCACACGAAGAATATACTCAGTGCTATGACATAGGCGACAGACATACTCACGGACGTGCATCTTTATTATTTTCCACATAGGCTCTCAAAATGCAGAAACGCAAGACGCATCATGAACTTATCTAAAAAGGCTTGCTCACGCTTCTTCTAAGAACCATGTACCATAATGAAGAATATAACGGAGACACGATACTGAGGATAGGGCAATATGATACCGTAACCTAAAGCGCTCTGCATCAAACGGTTCCACCTATGCACCAGGCCCAAGTAGGCCGCAAGCAAAAGTTTCCATGAACATTAAATGAGCAAGAGCTCGGTTGCTGACCCTGCAGAATGAGCCCGGCGAAAGCACATCGCCAAGGGCACGATGTTGCAATCTTGCACGCTGCAAGCCAACGCCAAGGTCGCACCTCCAAGATAAACCAGGCACACAGTGGGAAAAAACAATATTAATTGTGCTGAATTCTGCCTCAAACACGGACCCCCCTCACGTGACAAAGCCAAACCTGACAGGATGCCAAGCCCAGGAGGAAGGAGACGCCTGAATCCCACGTTTCAAGACACAGGCAGATACAATTAAAAGACTCATTGGACATCTGCAGCAGTGGGAGTAGTCGACCTCCCAACATATGAATAAATCCTCACATTGTTTACACCTACCCATAGTAAAACATTGTTGCAAATTACAGGTGCACCGCGAGCTGGGAACAGCGATAGTCCCAGACTGGGAGGCTCGCGAGCGGACCAATCAGAACACGGGGCTCTTATCACTGACGCCATTAACATTGACCAATCCTCAGAGGTCTTCATGTAACAATTTTCATGCATCAAATTGAAGGGACAGCCCAAGTATATCACCTGACTAACCCTCAACCACTAACACCGTTCTCTATATGTATGCTATACTAACCCTACCACTCGAGTAACCAATCCAGAGTGGAAATAGGTTTTTCGCTAAACTTTGTAAGGTGACGCAAGTAGCGCGTCATACTAAGGTAAAAAGGGCCTGCAAGCCCCACGAGTGTGTTTGTGTCAGGACGGACGCGTACGCTCCTTGACCCATCCCTGCCGTTTTGTCTAATAAACAGCAGAGTCACCCTCCCTGCTTCTTGCGTGTGTCTCATACTCTATCTCTTTTGGGATATACAGGAGGAGTTGGGGCCTCCCTGCCCGGAGGTCTGCGGACGGCCCGGCCGACCCCGGCAGAATTTCCCCCCCGACAGTCCTTACTATCACCAATGTACTTCAACATCTACCAGTAATCAGAATCTTCAAAAATTACTAAATGACATGCTAGAACTACGCAGATGACACTCAAATCTACAAAATCGCAGACACTTAAGCCGATCCCTCAACCCTAATTGTGAGTGTCTAAAAGAAGTCTTCAACTGGATGTATGCCAAAAACTTGAAAATCAACCCAGGAAAGCCAGAACAACAATGTACTTTCTTACCTGGTAATGTTCTTTCGATGGGATGTCCCTCCGACGCATTCCACATCTATGATGTATTCCACATCTATGACAGTAATCACCACAGCTGTGCTGCTTCGGAAAATTGTCCGCCTCCTGCGTCGATGACATTGATACGCCCCTTCAAGAACCTCCTCAGATGTCACCAGATGTTATATGTAGGACGCACGGCGCCGTAGCCTCAGTTGTAGTTTTTTTCCCAGAACGTGTGGCACCAACCTTCTGAACGTGTGACTACAGAAAGACTTGCGGAAACGGAAGCTGCAATCACATAAGAAATTCTGTAGAGCAGCAGGCTGGGAGGGTGCGATGTCGAATACGTTGGAGGAACATCCCATCGAAAGAAAGTTACCAGGTAAGAAAGTAACTTGTTCTTCGAAGGGATTGTGTCCTCCGACGTATTCGACATCTGAAAGACTCCCAAAGCAGTACCAAAGAATGGAGGTGGGGAAACAATTTAGATAATTTAGAATGCCCAATCAAATGCACAATAGAGGACCGCCTTACCAAAAGGTTAAATCTTGCCCATGGATAGAATCCAGGGAGTAATGTCTTACAAAAGTATGGACAGAGGCCCATGTGGCTGCTTCACAGATCTTACGAATGGTAACACCCCTCTGCAGAGCAGTAGAGGCAGCCACACCCCTAGTAGAATGGGCCCGTAAGCCTACCGGAGGGTCCTTACACGCCAGACGGTAGCATTCAGAGATTGACGAGATGATCCAACGGGACATGGTCTGCTTAGAAACAGCTTGACCTAAACGCCTGCCAGCGTATCCAACAAAGAGCTGATCGTCCACTCTGACCTGGGACACGCTTGATATGTAGAAACTGAAAGCTCTCCTAGGATCCAACCTATGGAGCCTCTCTTCTTCCTTACCAGGATGTGGAGGAGGATACGGAAGAACTACCTTCTGGCTCAAATGAAATTCCGACACAACCTTCAGAAGAAAAGAAGGACGAACCCTAAGGACAACCCTGCCCTTATGGAACACAGTGAAGGGCGGTTTGGCGGAAAGTGCCTGCAACTCACTTACACTGCATGTGGAAGTAACCGCAACTAAAAATACAGTTTTAAAGGTTAACAGTCTCAATGGACAAGGGTGTAAGGGCTCAAACAGAGCTCCCATGAGGAACTTTAAAACCAAATTCAAATCCCATCCCGGCACCTGGAAAGGCGACGGTGGAAACACGAGTTAGCCCTTTCAGAAACTGAGAAATCAAAGGGATCGTAAAATAAGAACACTCAGACGAGTGCTTAAAAATGGACAGCACCTCCAGGTACCCCTTAATGGTACCCACTTGCAGGCCCCTGTGGGCTAACGAAAGCAAAAAAAGAAAAAGACAGAACCACAGGAATGGCACATGTAAAAAGGAACCACATTCTATACCCTGCCCCAGTCGCAGAACTTTCTCCAACAGCAACAGTACAGGGACTTAGTTGCGGGCCGTCTGGCCGAAAGCAACCCCTCCATCACATCTTCAGGGAGGTCCCAATCCTTATACCTCAACCTTTCAGATACCAAACATGAAGGCTGAGAGACTTGACCTCTGGATGGAGAACCCGACCCCCCTCCCGTGAGAGCAGATTGTCTCGGTAGGGAAGACGGCGTGTCGAGAAGGTCCGGGTATACCACACTCTCCTGGCCCTTGCCGGAGCAATGAGGATCATTCGGGAACCGAACCTCCGCAGAACTTGTGGTATGATAGGGACTGGTGGAAACGCCTACAGCAGTGGGAAGGACCACTCCGAACACGTCCCCTAAGGCTCCTCTTGGAGGAAATTTCCACAAGCAGAATCTTTCGCACTTCCGGTTGACACTGGTGGCGAAGAGATCCACTTGTGGGGTCCTCCAAAGGGCGAAGATCTCCAAGAGAACTTCCTGAGCCAGCTCCCACTTGTGAGAGACTGCTCTGCCTGCTCAGAGCGTCCGCCGCCTCGTTTTCGTCTCCGGCCAGATGAACTGCCGAGATCGAAATTTCCTTCTGGATGGCACAGAACCAGAGCTGCATCGCCTCTGCACAGTGGGAGAGACCCTGCCCCCCCCCCTTTTTTTGTTGAGGTAGTGCATGGCCACTGCATTGTCTGTCAGAATCAGGACATTCTTCCTCCGCACAGACGGCAGAAAAGCCTTCAGGGCTAGCCTGACGGCCCGCAGCTCCAACAGATCGATATGGAGTCTGGACTCCGACCGAGACAAACGACCGCTGACTGTCAATTTGTTGACATGTGCTCCCCATCCCGTGAGGGATGCGTCCGTCACTATACTTACCTCTGGCCAGGGTAGCCAAAATGGAGCCCCCTTTATCAGATTGCCTTCGACGGCCCACCACAGAAGATCCTGGGCGACCAAGGGCAGCACCTGAACGGGTTCAGACATCCTGCCGGAGGACTGCGACCACTGCATCTTGAAAGCCCATTGCAGAGATCTCATCCGCAACCTGGCCCCTGGCACTGTAGAATGCAGGATGCTATGAGGCCGAGCAACCTCAAGAACTCGAACGCTGGGAGACTCTGGGCATGTTGAAACTTGTGCCCTATCTCCAGAATGTAACTAGCACTCACCTAGGGAGGCGAACACAGCCCCAGGGATGTGTCGAACACTGCTCCGATGTACTGGAGCCACTGGGTAGGCGTCAAGCGGGACTTCTTTAAGTTGAAGAAGCCCAGCCTGTGAAGGGAGTGGCAGGTGACCGACAGATGATCCAGGACTTGCTCGTGAGCGCGCGCCCTGATCAACCAATTGTCCAGGTAGGGGTAGACGTGAATCCCCCTTTCCTGATAGACGCTGCCACCACCACGAGCTTGGTGAAGACCCTCGGGACGGAGGTCAATCCGAACGGCAGGACTCGAAACTGAAAATGCAAGTCGCCAACCGCGAACCTCAGGTACTTCTTGTGCTTGGGATGAATCGGCACATGAAACTAAGCATCCTTGAGGTCGAGAGACACCAACCAGTCCTGAAGTTGAAGGGCCTGCAGGACTTGAGAGAGAGTCACCATCTTGAACTTGTCCTTCCTGAGGAGCTTGTTCAAACCACGCAAATCCATGATGGGTCTCAATCCCCCGTCCTTTTTTGTTGATCAGACAATATGGGGAATACCATCCCTTGTTCCTCTCCGCTACAGGCACCAGTTCTTTGGCACCTTTCTCCAGCAGGGATGTGATTTCCTGTGCAAGGAGCGGATCCGGACTCTTCAAAGAGAGCTTCCCCGGTGGATTGTCGTGAGGCCTCTGCCGGAAAGGAAGACAGTAGCCGTGGGCTATGATCTCCAGAACCCACACATCTGAAGTAATGGCACGCCATTCTACAAGATGGTGAGCCAGCCTTCCCCCAACCGGCGAACCATGGGGCATGGCCTCATGACTGGGCTGAAGCGGCTTCAGCAGTGCCCGAGGGCAAAGAGGCAACTGCCCAAGCGGCTTTGGCACCTCGAGTACCTTGTTCACCACCTCTGGTACTCCTACGCTGGCCCCTTTGACTGGCAGCCCCCCCCCCCTCGATCTACCAAAGGCAGAGTATCGAAAGGAACCTCGTTTCCATTGCAGTCCCCTAGGACGGAAAGGCGGAGGTTGACCTACTGTAGCGCTCAACGACTTTGCTGCAGCTTTGGAGGTCTGCAACCTCTCAAGGCTCTCGCCAACCTTGCTGCCCAACAGATGGACACCATCAAAGGGCATGTTGAGAAGCCGGGACTGTACATCAGGAGCAAACCCCGACTTCCGCAACCACGCAAACCCACGCATCACGGTGCTCGCCACCATGGACTGGCTGACAGTCTGCCACGTTCAGACCCGACTGAACAAATTCACACATGGCATCCTTGCCATCCTGAACGAGGGCAAGAAAATCATTCCGTTCTCCCCTTCGGGAATATGCGCAGCCGCCAAAACATACACAATTCCACAGAGTGTGAGTGAATCTTGCAAGGGCACAATCGGAGTGGGCTGCTTTTAAAGCCATACCCCCAGAAGAAAATACCTTCTTCGCCCAACCGTCAAAGCGTTTGTCGTCCCTATCAGAAGGGATTGTAGGGTACGACGCCTGCTTCGCTGGGGCCGTAGCCGCCTGTACCACCAAACTCTCCGGAGTGGGGTGCGTGGACACGTAGCAGGGGTCGCCACTGGCTGGACAGTATTTTCTCAGGAACGACTTATCTGTCGGAAGACTCTACGGGGCAGTCCAAGCCGCCGCCGCCACCCTTCTTTGTAAGGCCATATAAAATGGCAACACCGGGTCAGTGGGTGGCCCTTGGTCAAGGATATCTGTGAGGTCATCCTGTGGAAAATCCACAGGTGGAGCAGACCACCCCAGATACTCCATCACCCTCGACATGAGGCACCTGTACGAGGAGTCAGCATGTGTACTAGGCTCAGGCCTGCCAAACTCAACCTCAGGGGAGGTATCAAGACCACTTGCATCATGTAAAGATTGACAAAGGTCTTCAAATTGGCTATAACCAGACAACAGGTCATCGGGACCCTCAGGAGGAACAAACCCCTCCACATCTGACCCTTCATCTCCCTCAGATGTAATCCAAGGGCTGGAATGTATCCCTGGATGAGGGTACATATAAAGGCTCAAACACAGGCCTCACACGGACTTACTCCGGGCCTTCCTCTGGGTTTCCACCAGTCTCCGGGGCACCTCTGATAAAGCCACCTCAAAAAGGCGTCGAGGGAATCTGCGGCGATGCTTGACGAGGTGATGACAGCTTTGACAAGGCTTCGAGGCCGGAGCCTCGAGCGTGTCCTTCGAAGGCCTCAGCGCCGATGGCTTCCTCAGAGGTGGAGCCTCGAGAGAGTCCCGACGGACATGGCGCTGATGGCGTCTATGCCTTCTTAGAAGGCCTCACAGGCTCCAACGGTCTCGAGGGCGTTGAGGACCGGGACCTGGAACAGGCACGGCTATAGCGATCTACTTTGTCCGATAGGGACCTCGACGGCTCCCAATGATAGCGCCGACCGGCCGAGCCCAAAGGCATGAGAGCGGTGGCCCTAGCGCGTTCCTTGCCGGCTTGTCTCAAAGGCGCGAACGGAACAGAGCCCTGCGATTCGAAAATCGCCATCATCTCCTTACGTAATGCGTCCCATTCCGCCAGAGATTAATGCTTGTTGGGACAAGCTACCTGCCGTCTGGCGGAGTCCTCGGACGAGGAAGGCGACCAGTGACGGCGCTTCGAGTGCCTAGAAGAGGCAGAGGAATGGCGGCAACCACTCAAGGACCGAGACCCCCCCATGGACTTACGCCGACACGGAGAGTCGCCCATCGAATCGTCAGTCGAACGCCCAGCGGATTTCGATTGACGGGGTTTGGAAACCCTACCTACAGAAAGCCTTTCGCTACCACAAGGCCTTCGACATTAAAGACTGCCATTTGTCGCAGTCATCGGTAGCATGGTCCTCGCCGAGGCACCACAGGCAGACCTTGTGCGGGTCCGTAAGCGACATCTTGAAACCGCAGCACTTCTTGAAGCGGGACCTCGGGGTAGAAAACGACAATTCGAACAAGAAACCAAGAACGAAGAACCGATTCAACAGGTAGAAGAACCGAGGCGCGCCGAGATTCCGAAGATAACACGTTATCGGAAAAAAAGGAACACAAAGAACAGGATGACAGAATTTAGGATGACACTGACAACATCTAGAACAGACTAAAGAAAACTACTACGAGACACGATGCTAGGTCGAATAGGACACAAGCAACACCCATGATGACAGAAATCAGCATCCCTAGCCAACTTCAGCCAACAACCTTACCCGCTCCATAATTGCTACCAGGTATCATACTTTTGAGTTGTGTGAATGTTAGCACTTGCCACACCTGAACTAAGTTGTGGACATTGGCATGGGTCTAGACCAGATTAAGTTGTAAATGATGTAATTGGCATGTGCCACGCTTCAAAGGGGCTCGGAGCTGTAACCTGCATGAGCAACTGAATAAGATGAATGCCAACCTCTGCCATACATGGATGAGTAGCCTTGGCTGACCAATGCCGCACACAGATGGGATTGGGAATGATCTCTGGGCCAGATTTGATGGGATGCACAAACGCCTGCCTGCACCGCATACAGACAGGTTTGACATAGGTGGCCGGAGCCAAACTTGGGCAAGATTATGAATGTGAGTGGACGCCATCTGTGAAAGGAACTGCGAGTGTCGGACGGTCCCAGATCAGGACAGAGACGCGGAGATACTCATGCACCAGACATGGAGAGAATACCCAAGTTTAGCGCCTCGCTTCCAGGCATCAATGCCAATTAACCAATCCACAAACAATTTCACCCGTCTGCATACACCTCTCAAACTAACCAACCACAAGCCTACAACACAACCACAAGCCTACAACACAACAACCCGCACATACTTCAATACACTGCAACAACAAAAACCACACAGACTCGCACAACAGCACATGACTATGGACCGGAAAACACACCAAGCCCAGCCAAAGGAGTTACCGGGCTGAGGCTGCCAACAGCACATCAGTGCTCTCTTGCACTTTTCCAGCTCATTTCCACTAACTCACCCCCCTTCCCTTCCCATTCTAGGGGGCCACTCCGGTGGTGAGTGCGCGGTACAAATATCCTTTAACATTAACAGCGGTCTTGGAGCAAAATAGTTGAGAGCCATCAATGGACATTTCAAGAAGTCTTGCCTGGACGTCTGCAGAAAATCCAGATCTCCGAAGCCAAGCAAGCCTTTGTGAAACAGTACTCACTGCCATCGCTCAGTTGACACCATCAGCCAAGTCCAAGCCACACTGTAAAGACTGGCATATAGCATCTTTACCATCCTTGAGGTTAATGAAACCTTCGGGAATGTACTCTGCAGCCATAGAAGCCACCTCCTACAAAGTAAACAAGTACTTTGTGAAGGCACACGTGGCATTAATGGACTTCAAAACCTTGCCACTTGCAGAGAACACCCTTTCTCCTAGGGCATCAAACCTCTGGTCGTCCCCATCTGGAGGGAGTGTAGGGAAGGCAGCTACTCTTGAGGTAGATGTTGCTGCATGAACCAGCCTGTCCAGAGTAGGGTGCTTTGACAAGAACTCCGGATCAACAGCAGAAGGCCATTATTTTTTTTGTGAAGTCCTCATTGACAGCCAGAGTAGTGTCCGGTTTTATACAGTTTTCCAGGACACCTGACAGTACTAAGATGAGGAACAGACAACAGAATAATGACCACCACATATTCACCACTTAGGTTCCGAGATAAAGAAGATGCCTTTTAGGTATGCAGGTCAGGCATGTCCTAAATCAGAGAGGCAGAATTAAATAATGGAATACACCTGCAGCCTATTGAAGGACCACAGGTGTATAAAAGGTGAAGCCGTGAAGTTGAGAATGAGGAGTGGGGAACTTGGGCAGAGACCAGCAGTAATCCTTGGGAGTCTGGAGGCATCCGTGGTGGAAACGGGACATGGGCTGACATCCCCAAGCTGAAGGGAGCCTCCTGGGTGAAGTGGGAGCAAACAGAGCTGCAGCGAGGCCGGAGCAAAGAGGACGATGTGGTAGGCCTCACAGAGGGAGTGAAGCTGCCTGTGCCAGCCAAGCTCCAGTCCACAGGCGAGCAGGGCTAGCTGAACCCGAAGGAGCAGCCAGAGCAAAGAAAGAAAGCAGCAAGAGCTGCCAATGGACAACGCCTGTGACTGGTGAGTGTTGAGGAAGTTACCTAGAGACTGGGGCACTCCGGGCAGGCTCTGAAAGTTACAGGTGGAGCTGTGAAGTTACATGAAAAAAATGCAACTGCCGTGAGGCATAGCAAATCTGCTAATATTTAATAACGAACTGAAAGAAAATAATAAACCAAACCGAAGGACTAACTGAAGAGTGGAAGTAAAGTCTGAGAAACGGTTTCCTTTTGAAGCTACCTTTGAAAAACAGTTTGTTGAATATCGAACTGATAAAACCCCCAAACCGTGCTTAAAGGACAGTAACCTACATACTTGGAGAAAGCCAAGCATGATAGGGAGTTGGCAGGGGTGCACCAGAAGTCCCGTGTGAATAAGACCCTGAAAATACAATGACACACTGAATGTGTTCAGAAAAAGGAAGCCAAAATTAGGGATCTTGAAACAGAGGCAAAACAGAGGAGCCTATGGGTGAGCAAGAGACTCAAGGGTTCCTGGTTGCGTGACCTGTGATGGGTGGACCGTGTGGTCTGACCATTGCGCCCAGACCTGAGAACCCCAACTAGCTGAAAAGGTAAAGACAAGTATGTTACGTGTTAAGGAAAACTGCTACTGTGTCATGTCACAAAGGGAAAACTACTATGGGTGCTTTTAAAGCTTGTGTAACGGAACCCTGAGACTTGCTGCAATTTAACTATTGAACTAGGGAAGGGAATCCGGACATCTAAAAAAGGTGTGGAACTGCATTACCTTAAGTCCAAGTGAAGGTAATGAACACTGGTGAATGGGGAAGAAGAGCTGAAGAACAGGCCTGAGCTGGAAATAGCTTAGAACTTTACTTTTGGAACATTGTTTAGTTTATGTTTGACATCCCTAGACATTGTTTTGCTTCAGTTGCGAGGGGAGGCATAGGTTTTAGGTAAGCGAATCCCGCCTTTGCATAGGGTAAGTTAGGCCTTACACCATCCTGACATTTAAGGTAATAAATGTATTTGTTACATTGAATGTGCGGTCTGCGACTCCTTCCATGATGCCAACCTCACAGTATGCCGTCACTTTACCAATGACTGTTGTATACGAAGCATCTGCATGTGCAAAAGGAATAGGGGTGTCAAAAACAACCTCAGATGAGGATTTAGTCCAGTATCATCCTTCAATGAGACATCAAAATTCTGTAACCTGGACTGCTCAGATGCATTTGGAGTTCCAAACTCAGACCAAATGGAGGAGTATCGTCATCCTCTTCAAAAATTTAGTTAATGGACTGAAAAAGGTTTTCTTGGCTAGGGGTTTGAAACTCTTCAATTTATCTGAAGTAGTTGATGGTTTCGATTAAGATCGTCTCTGCATCCAGGGATTTGATGCAAATTCCCTCATAGTGGAGGGTCGAGACTTCGGTTTTGAGGAGTCTCGAACCTTCGAGACTTAACGGTTCAAGGAAGATACCCTGCTTTCTTGCCCGGGCTTGAAGGTATGAGCAACAGCTTCAACCGACTCAGTCAGCCTCACGCAATGGGGTCCAAAGCCTTCTCTAGTTCTTATGAAGGGGACGGAGAAGCCGCCTTCTCAAACACTCATCCTTTGGAGACAGCAATTCTCCCATTTGTTTTAAACTGGAGTAGACATTCTTTGGCTATTTGGACAAAAATGCAGTTAAAAAAAACAGCAGCAATTCTGAAAAGTTCAAATTGTGTTGTGCATATAGAAAAAAAGGGCCCAAGGCAATGGGTTCGATCTGTGCTTTTTAATACAAGTGTCGACGTCATGATTGTCGAGAGCAGGATGCAAGCTGCTGAGGGGCATTAAGTCGACGCACAGCACCCTCTACTGTAAAATGTTTGAGGCTGCTAGCAGGATATTGGATATATCAAAGATGAGGAACACGTGGGAGGACACAAACCATTGGAAACAACTCTTTTTGCAGCTGTGGTGCTTTGGGACAAGACCAGAACAGTGTTGGTGAGCAAACCTGAACTAATAATGACACAAAACGTAATGGGACCTTTGTGACATGTGGAGGCCAAACTGGCGGCGGTGGGGTTGGACTTGCTTTCCTGCATTTTAGGATTTGTGAGGCATTTAAGGTATGGGCTCCCGAGACTCCCAGCTGAACTGCACCCGTGTGCTGAAGATGAATTTTGCAGCTGTGGTTTAGCCCAGTTGCGCCAACGGCGGAGAGATGGTTGCATGACCTGGCATGGTGTTGTGGACCATGACCATTGTTCTCTGATGCAGAGGATGTCTCAGCCTGGGGACATATAGGACCCTGTTCACAATTTTTTGGCTAAAGAGACTGCTGAAAGGAGGGGGCGAGGCAAATGAGGAGCTTCCCCGAGAGGGGCAACGGGAGGGTGGAAGGCCTGTAATTATTTTAATTAATGTATGCCTTACTTTGGTTTAGCTGTTTCTAGGTAATGCCTGGGTAAGACAGACCCAATTTCTGGGGTGTTACTGTTGCCCAGAGCCAGGAGATAGAGTGGTGAGGGAGGAACTGTCTGTGCCATTCAAGGCAATCGGATGGCTGCTAATTGACATAGTTGACTTGCATTTGCTAGTTTTCTATGTAGTGCAAGTATGGGGTGATGTGAATCGGTTAAAAAGTTACAATGAACATTTTTTTTTTTAATTAAAGTACCTCTTGAGGCACCAATGTTATTGCTTTGGTCTGTTTAGGTGGCAGTAACCCCAGGCCAACCTGTGGTTACCAGCGCTTCCATTACCAACTGTTCTCGCCTCAATCCATTGTCTACCCAACCACCAAAGGCAGTTGCAAAGTTCACCAGATTGGTTAAGAGACCAAAGCCCTGCGCCAAAGTCCTTGTGATCCAATAGGCAAAAGTCCCAGCATCCAACTGCACATCACCTTGAAAGGTCTCAGAGGGTCAAAACCCAGGAGAGCTTTTGCACAACCTGTTGACATTGAAATAATTGAGCAGACCCTCTAGGAGGCAGCCACACAAGCTTTGTGGCTATGTTTCATGGAGCTGGGCTAGAATGAGCATTCCAGACAAAGCAATCAATAGCCATGTATTCCAGTCTCATCAGGTGAGAGGCTGCACTGTCCCGACACAGTAGCTTCACTCAGGAAACTATCATTTAAGACACATTCGTGCCCACCGTCATTTTAGCAGGCATGTCCCCATTGCTCCCAGTCAACAAACCAGGGACGCAGAAGTGAGATCAACCCCTGCCAACCACCATGTGTTCACCGACATTTGGCAAACAGATGTTCAAGTAAGATGGACTGTATTTTAGCCGAATGCTCGGGAGTCATCCTCACAACCTGTACCACAAAGTATAAATGAGGTGGTCTGCCCTGAACCAGTGACCCAACACACAGTACATCAACTAACTGAGGCGCAGCACATATTGTACATGATCCTTGAGGGCAATAGGTCTCAGGGGCACTATGTTACATGCTCATCAATGGTGAGGCCGGAGATTTGTAATCGGACGGCTGCGAGGGATGGAAATAAGACAGCCGGACTTAAGTGAATAAATTACAGTGTCCCCTCCACTGTCCATCTGTAGTGACTTTCAACAGTACAACCATAAACATTTTGATTTCCTTTAAAGTACTCAGCAACTAACGTCTACCACCACTGTACCAGATATCAAAATGCACCTACTTACAATATCGCTTTAGTAGCCACATTATATTTTCGAATCCTTCACATAAATGAATCGTATTTCAGAAAGTCACATCCATCCATTGTTGCCTCTGGGGTCAAGAAACTGGATGGAATCACGGGCAGTTGTGAACATAGGAAGCTCAAAATGCAAGAATTTGGATTGCAAAATCTACTGCACAGATCAATAGACTTACCCCATTGGAGGCCCTTTTCTTTGCTTTCCACTCATCCAGTTGTTCCTTTGTCTTTGCATCAACTTTAACTAGAAGCTTTTTCTCTCCGATTTTAATGTCATGGAGCAATCGTAAAGCACGTAATGTAGATTCAGGCTCTTTAAATTCACAAAACCCGAATGCTAGAAGATTTAAAAATAAGAAGTTAAAACATAAGAGCAAATCCTTGTTTAAAAAGTGTCCTTTCAGGTAAATACTTTTCTTTGTAAGCAATTTTACAGGTTTTGATTAAGACCAGCATAAATTACAAAACTTACCAACATATGTAGGTATTGATCTATAAAGTTCCAGTTGATTAAGTTAAAAGCAAAAAGTCCCTCTGGACTGGGAGTAGTTTTTCCAATACCACCAATGTAAGGATCTAAAGACCAACCTGTAGTTGGCCTAAAGGGTTGCAAGGAGACCGTGGGCCTGTCGAAACAAGGCTTGGCGAACAACTTCTGTTGCTGCCCTGGTAGAGCCCTGTCCTGTGGAAGATAGGAGCTGCAACCCTTGGGAGTGGAAGGTACATCCATTAGTGACGTCTGCTCTGAGTCCTACGAAGAAGAGCCTTCAGAAGTGACCAAGGAGCGCCCTGTGGCTGACCAGCCCAGAGTTTGGGATACTGTGTTGCAGACGTTGCCGTTTCAAGATGAGGCCTGGAACTTCGGGGCTCCTCAGCTTGAGGAACAAGACTTCCCTCAAATTCCATGACCCCAACATCAAGGGGACCCAAGATGGGAGGTGAAGCCTGACCGCGGCAAGTGAATCCCTTTGCGTCGCCGTGCATTGGTGGATGACGTCCAAAATTGATTACCTGTGTCCATTCCTGTCCCGAGAGGGGCCCTGCATAGATTTCTGCTGCATTTTTCCACTGAGTCCTTACACCAGCCTCAGACACTGAACAGATATCTGCTCGAACCCGCAACCCCTGGGCATGAAGGGCTGAGGCTGACCGTGGGAAAAGCGAACTTCAACTGACCTGCCAAATCTCATGAAGAATCCAAGTACAGGGGGTGAGTTATAGCGATACTTACCTGCCCCATAAACTCCCCTTTAAAAGTTTGTTAATTATTACAAACCCTTTCTAACACTTTGGTTTTCCCATTGATTGTTCACAAAAGTACTCCGCAAGTTGAGAACACATTTGTTAGATTAACTTGTCACCCAACCATTGAAACTGTTCACTGGACCCCAGAGATCATACCTTAATTTTTTCCAGCTTCACAAAACCATATGGAACTTTGCTGAATATTTGGGCACAAGGCCCCATACATCTCGAGGAGGGACGTCTGATGCCACTATAGAGATTGTGGAAGAAACCTAAAGGAGCCAAGAATTCTGTCCAGCTGCAAGACCCGGGAGTATACCGGAGACCAGTCCGAAGAAGGCTTGGCAACCAATTGCAGCTGCTGCTGTCCTGGGAGAGCAAGGTGATCTCCAGCAGTTCTGCGAAGGAGCTGCAACACGTTGAGGTAAGAACAAGTTACTTACCCCTGTAACGTTCTTTCTACTGGATGTTCCTCTCACGTATTCCTCATCTTTGACATGCAATGTCCAGCTGCTTTGTAAATAGTTTTTGGCTGAGGGCGCTTTGCATCGATGGGGTTGAGTCGATGTCCCTCGAATGCCTCTGTCGAGGGTGATGTCATCGAAGGGTATATATACCTTGTGCAGTGCCCGTTGACCTCAGTTCTGTTTTTCCCGTCCTCTTGCAATAGAGATGCCCATAAATACAGGCATGACAGTATTGAGCCTTGATGGAAGGGAAGCTGTAATAGCATGGGAAATTCTACAGAGGGGTAGGTTGGGAGGGCGGTGAGGAATATGTGGGAGGAACATCCAGACGAAAGAATGTTACATGGGGTAAGTAACTTGTTCTTCGAATGGATTGTGTCCTCCAACGTATTCCTCATCTTTGACAGACATAAGCAGTATTATGATTGGAGGAGTGTGTAGAATTACAATTTAAACATTTTCAAGGGCACACCAAAGTACTGCTTTGCCAAATGTACCATCCAGCGCATGGGAAGCGTCCAGACAGTATTTTTTGTTAACATGTGGATGGAAGGCCACGTTGCAGCCTCGCAGATATTTCTAATTGGAACACCCCTTTGAAGGGCTGTAGATGTAGCCATGCCCCTGGTGGAATGAGCTCTGAAACCTTCAGGAGTGCCTTTACTTGCTAGCCTGTAGCATTCTGATATTGTAATGGTTATCCACCCAGACAGTGTTTGGAAACAGCCTGACATAGCTTGTGTCCTGTGTAACTGATAAAAAGTTTGTCATCCACTCTCAATTTGGACATTCTGGATATGTAAAACGCTTAGCGCTCTCCTAGGGTCCAACCTATGGAGTCTTTACTCTTCCTTACCAGGATGATGTGGAGGAAAGAAGGAAAGCAGAACAAATTGCTGATTCAAATGAAAGTCCAAAATTACTTTCGGTAAAAAGGAGGGTTTGACCTTCAAAACAACCCTGTCTTTGTGGAAGACGGTAAAGGGTGGCTTGCATGAAAGTGCCTGACACTCGCTCACCCTGCGGGCTGATATCAGAGCCATCAATAGGGTATCTGGTCTTTCCATCGAAAGCCATACGATCGAAAATTATTAATTGAATTGCATTTCCATAAAAAACAGTCACTGAATAATTTGCGATGGTCAATATCGATGGTTGGGGTTACATTTGGCGTTGGGTTAGGTTAAGGGGGTGGGGGTCAGGGGTTAAGGGGTGACAACCCAATATATAAAAAAAAAAATTATAAAACGTTACAAGGAGTTGGCCAGTGCCACAATTTCAGCACTGGACAGCTCAATGTAATGTTTTAATGTAGAAAATAAAAGCAGCAAAATGCTATCTTTTACATTTAAAAGTACATATCCATTCGATGGATATGTACTTTTAACGAAAAATATAGAATGTCGATGCTTTTATTTTCTATGCATCGGCATTTCTATGCATCGTTTGATGCAATGACTATAAACTATCAATAGGATCGTCTTAAAGGTTAATCTTAGCCGACATGTGTGCAGAGGTTCAAAAAGGAGCACACAACACATTTCAAAACTAGAATGAGGTCCCAAACTAGAACTTGGAAGGGAGATGGAGGGAACACATTAGTGAGCCCTTTCAGGAATTCAGTCAGTGGTATTTTGAAGTAGGAGCATTCCTCTGTAGTGCGCTTAAAGATAGATAGTGCTGCCAAGTAGCCTTTCATGGTACCCATCTGAAGGCCAAAATTAGCTAAGGATTGAAGGAAGGAAATGACAGCCAAGAGTTTTACACAGAAAAGGATCAACCTTCTCTTCTTTGCACCCGTTGCAAAACCTATTCCAATGGCACAAAGATTTTGGTTGCTGATCTACTGGCTGAACGCAACACCTATCACGTCACCCGGGAGGTCCCAATCCTTGCATCTCAGCCTTTGAGAAACCAAGTGTGAAGGTTGAGAGTTTTGACCTCTGGATGGAGAACCAGCACCCTGTCGAGAAAGAGAAGGTCCTTTCTTTGTGGAAGACTAATCGGAGGACAGATGGACATGTCCAAAATGTCCGGGTACAACATCCTCCTGGCCTAATCCGGAGCAATTAGGATCATGCATTTCCCTAACTTTCTCAACCTCCTGATAACATGAGTGACAGGGACTGGAAGAAACTCGTACAGGGGTGGACACTCCCAGTACACTACAAACTAGTCTCCTAGATCTCCTCTTGGGGGACATTCCCTGGAGCAGTACAGTTTCCACTTCCGGGTGCGAACAGATCCACTTGAGGGGTTCCCCAAAGGGCGAAGATCTCTTGAAGGACTTCCTGAGCTAGTTCCCACTCGTGGGAGAACGTGCTCGGCCTGCTGAGCGCGTATTCTGCAGTGTTCTCTGCGGGTAGGTGAACTGCTGATGGGGAGATTCCCTCTCGACTTGCCTAGAACCAGAGATGCATTGCTTCTCTGCACAGTGGTAGTGACCCTACACCACCTCTCGTTGCAGTAGTACATGGTCACTGTATTGTCCGTCATTATCAGGACATTCATCAGGACATTCTTTTCCCATAGAGGGCAGAAAGCCATTCAGCACAAGTCTGATTGCCTTGAGCTCCAAATGACTGAGGTGTAGTTTGGACTCCAATGGAGACCAATGACCGCTGATTGTCAGATTGTTGGCATGCGCTCCCCACCCCACGAGTGAAGCTTCCAGAACTATGGTGATCGCCAGCCATTGTTGCCAAAAGGGTTCTACCTTCAGAATGTTGTCTTTGCAGGCCCACCACAAGATCCTGTGTGACTGCTTGCAACCTGAAGGTCTGACATTCTGCCTGGGAATTGGGACCATTGAGTCCCGAGAGCTTATTGGAGGGACCTCATTCTCAGGAGAGCCTCTGTAGGAACCTCAAACAAAATTTGGTGACCATATGCCGTGTGTTTAGCCCGCACCTTGGGTGGCGAGGCTCCCCTTGGTGACCACCTGCAGAGTGACACCCCCTGCCACCTCAAGGACACATCCAGGACTGCTGCAATAAATTGGAACCTTTGAGATGGTGTCATGTGGGAGTTCTTGTAACTGAGGGAGAAGCCCAGTCTGTGGAGACAGTGGCAGGTTACGTGGAGATTCCACGTGCCTGATCAGCCAATCGTCCAGGTAGGAGTAGACTTGAATTTCCCCCTCCCCCCGGCCCCTCTCCTGAGACTTGCTGGCACGCCCGGCATCAACTTGGTAAAAACCATTGGGCGGAGGGCAGCCCAAAAGGTAGAACTCGAATCTGATGAGAAATTAAGTCACTCACTGGAGTGACTCATGTACTCCTAGTCCATAGTCTCCTGTCCTTCATCCTGTATGGGCATCCCTCGTGAGGGGTGGGAACAGAACCCTTTTTCACCAGAAAAAAAGGGTTTCCCCCTTTAAATTTGTATGCATGCTGGGACACGGGAGTGCGGGCACCCTTCAGCCTGCCCACCGGCATTGCACCTCAGTCCCCTTCGAAGAGTCTGCTGTATTATGCTGAACAACCTTGCAGGTCTTAATTTAGAAGGGGGGGGGGGGCTTGTGGGACGTATGGAGGAAAGGGGACTATGGCCTAGTAGTAGGTTAGTCACTCCGGTAACACTTCATTACTCCTATGTCCTGTCCCCTCTTCTCCATCCTGTATGGGGGATTACCACCGACAACCACATTGGGGAGGAGAGCTGCCCCTCCAAGCGAAATGATTAGACACGACTGCTTGATCAAATGCTGCATCAGCCCTGGCACTGGTATCCAGACAGTAATGTTTGCAAAGTCCTATGGGGTTGCCCAGGTCGCTGCCCTGCTAATAATCTCCCATGGAACATGGCACTGAAGAGACTGCCGCTGCCATGGCCCCGATGGCATGTGCATGCATGCCCTATGGCGGATCCTTGCGCTGCACTTTGTAGGCTTCCTGGATCGCTGCTGTCATCCATCTAGCTAGGTTCGCCACTGGGCCCCACCATCTGAGGTGCTGCTGCTGCAAGGGGAAGGAATGGTGACCAGAGCCCCCCCTCATGATCCCTTTGCTGGTACCAGGAAGCCGTAAAATGCAGCTGCAGCCTCCTCATTCGGAGCCGGGTGTAGGGGATGGCGAGGAGGCATGGCGCTAGCAATCCCAGCAGGTGTTGGTACCACTACACCTTTGTTACAGTTCTGATGGCAAAATGAGCAACCAAAGCCTTCATATAGCCACCACCTTTTTCTCTGTAGGGAAAACCTGCTTCTGCTTATCCCATAGCAGTCCCCAAGAACACCAGAGTTGGCATGTGGCAGAGCTGCGGTAGTTGATAGAAAAAAAACTGCTCGAAGAGTGTAGCCATCAGCCCATCCGCTGAGGCCCGGACCTGCTCCGGAGACGTGCCTCTGCCTAACCTATTGTCAAGGTAGGAATATGCATGCAGACACACTGTCCTGAGGAGAGCCGCCAGAGCATTCATGAGTCTTGTGAACACCCTCGGAGCTGAATTGAAAGGGGAGTGTCCCTTGTATTGAAATTGCAAAACCCATGACCCAGAACCTGAGGATGGAGCGGTGAGGTTGCACTAGGGGGACATGCAGATAGGCGCCATTCAGATCCAGGTAGCAAGTCATTCCCATGCACCTCTCCCCCCACCCCGACCAACAGCGTCTCGGCTTTAATAGCCTTTATCACCATTTTGAACTTCTGCAAATGTTGAGGAAGGAAATCTCTAGCACCACTCGCAGGCCCGCCTGATTCTTCTTTTGAATGGTGGTGATGCAGGAGAAAAATCCCTAGCCCTGCTGAAGGGGAGGACCTCTTCCACTGCCTCACTTCACAAGGGACTGGATCTCTGACAAGAGTGAGGGTGTGTCAATCTGTCGGAGTCGGGGGGGGTGTGGGGGACGGGGGGAGGTGGGGGCAACGAGGAGGGGGATGGAAGGGGAAGTTGGAAACCTCTGTAAATTAAGTCTGCCCCCGACTGGGGTGTTGGGGACCTGAAAAAAAGAGGTCATTTTTGTTTGAGGCGCACTGAAAGAACCCCTTGTGAGCACACGTGATGTTTTTGCCTATGCTAGTGTTAAGATTTTCATAGAAATGGGTTATCTTCCTGACATGCGTCAACCCGAGAAACTTTTGCTCAACTATTTTTCCTTATACCTCTGAGTATATTCCACACTCGCAATCTAATTCTTTTTATAGGTGTCTTTTTTTAGACTCTTCATAGTGTCTTTAAAGTTATCCTCCAACATCTTTTTGGCAATAAGTACCCATTGTTGCTGGGTTGCCCTAGGGGCTCCCTTTTAACTTTCTATCGCTAACCTTGAGAGAACTACAGTTCCTAAGGGTAGAAAAGATCTTTGGATCCCTTTTACATTTTACTTTGTGAAACCAGCACACCTCACCTTATGTGGAGTGCTGGGGAGATACTAACTATTCTGTTACAGGGAAAAGCTTACCTTCAATGGCTGGTGACAACAATACCTTTTAGTAATGTAATGCACCTGTACCACAATCTGTGTTCACAGCTGCAGTAAAGGCACCTAAGGGTGCTCATTTTACCAAAATGGCCCGGTCTTTTTTTGCCATTTTAGTGTTTGTCCTTTATTGCTCCTTCCCCTACATCCAGGGCAGGAAATTCCTTTGTGTTATTTTTATCTTCTGCGGGAGTCCCCCTGGACTCCCCCGCCCAGGCTCCAGTCTGTCTGAAGGCAGGAAGCAAGGGAGGAGACCAAACTGAACAGCCCTTGGTCTTCCTTCTTGCCTGAATGGGGACAAATACCAGTGGGGGGCTGGCTGTCCTGATTGGACAACCAGACCGCCTCTTGTAAAATGAAGGGAGAGAATGCAGAAGTTGTGCTGTAGTTCCTGTTAAATACTCCGAACCTGGAAGCTGGAGACAAGTCGACCAATGGAAACGACATTGAAGAGGATGATCAAGGAAAAGCAGTGGAGACCATTGCCAGCGACCATAGAGCCTGCTATGTAACCAGGGCCTGCTGCAGCCCTTCCATACAATCGACCTGGGGACTCTGAAAACGATGACCCTTAGCCAGAGCCTGGTGAGATCCACTAGACTAGAACACCTGCATTTTGAGCCATCTCACGTCGTACTGCGACCAATACCCTGGGACCTCGAGCCATTGTGTGGTGCTCGGTCTTCCGAATTCCAAATCTCGCTGGAACTTCGTGGGCATACTAGTGTATCTCCAAAAACACGAACCAGAGTGCTGGACCTTAGTAATGAGAATCGACTGTGATATTCTGTCTTCTGTGCTCCTGCAAAAGGCACCAAATAAATCTACAGAACCGCCTCCTGCCACGAGGAAAGCCTTTCCTAGAGTCTTCTCTGTTGATCCCTGCTGAAAAGTCCCTTCCAAGGTCCTGTTTTCAATCACCACAACATGGATTCCACTGACCAGGTTTTTGGCCGCAGATCCTGAAGTCCTCCTGCTGCAAAATCTTCCTCCATGCTGAGGTACTCAGTCTACCTGGGTATGTACTTACTGTTAAGTCTCTTGTGATTTCTGTGTAGTTGTGGGGAGTTTTCTGCGATTGGGAGGCCTCTCGCCCACATCCAAAGCAAACCCAGACTAACCACGCAAATCTGCACATCACTGTGCTAGCCGCCATTGCTCTGCTCATAATGTCTGCAGAGATGAGACCAGTTTGAAGGGACTGTCACATAGCCTCCTTCCCATATTTAAAAATGTTCAAAAATCAGTCCCATTCTTCACCTTCGGGAATATGATCAGCCGCCATCGCTATACAGTCCCATTGAGTAAATGTGAACTTACCAAGAGCGCATGTGGTGTTCACTGACTTCAGGGCCATAAGCCCAGCCAAGAAGACTTCTTGCCAAGGCATCATAACGTTTGTCATCCCTGTCTGGGGAAATCGTTGGCTAGGCAGTTGGTTTTGAAATCGATGTGGCAGCCTGTACCACCAGGCTTACCGGAGTTGGATGTTTCGACAGATCCGTATGGCTACTAGATGTCCTATAATTACAATTTTTTTTTTATTTACCACTGGAATTAATGGTGTTTCTGGTGTAATTTTGGCATATCCCAGTTTGCACTGACCCTCCATGCAAGCCATGAAAGATGAGGCCTAGTAAGATCGTTTTGTGCTCCCTCTGTCTACCCTTCCTTCTTTGCCGCGCCTAGAAACTTATGTACAGGTACGTTCTAAAAGATATATCATACACTGAAGGGAAGAACAGTTATCCTCTTGGGGTCCCTTGTCCAAAATGTCTGTCAGGTCATCCTGCTCATAAGTTGGTGCAGGCCTGCCTCACCCCAAGAATTCCATTACTTCAGCCATTAGTTGTCTATATGACCACTCCGAGTGATCCAATTGGTCTGGTGTACCAGATTCAATCTGAGGAAGCGTCTATCCCACTTGCTGTCTGTAGGGTCTCATTCAGAACCTTCATCCGTGACTCTTCTGATATTAGAGCCTCAGGAACGCCTTGGTCTTCCATACTCCAAGCCAAAAGGTCAAGTATCATGCAATGGCTCGTGCTCGTCAAATATTGCGGAACGATTCGCAAAAGTCTTGTCTTGACAGTGGAGTGAAGGATTCTTCAGACTGCTCGACCTTCAACAATCAGCATTATCGTCGAAAATGGGGTTGAAAGGTTTCAGCGACGTTGAGGGCTTCAACACCAATGACGAAGATTCAACAGATCGGGGCGTCAAACCCTTTGTTGTCGAAGCTGTCCAAGATTTTGGCTTTGACAGAGCAGGTTCGACTCAAAAGGACCTTCGAAGGGTCTTGAGGAGTTTCATCATACACACCCAAGCTAAAGGGCAAGGGCATGACTCCTACTCTATTTCGCGGGGGTGGTCAGGCCGCTGTTGGCTAAGAATTGGTGCAGTCACACTGTATGAGACAACACAAGACTTCTATGCTTGTTATTAGGTAACTCGCCTTTTGGTAAAGGCCTACACTACACAAGTTGTTAGTGTGACTAAGCAGCCAGGCCCATCTCAAAAGCAGTAAATGTGAGCTATAGAGCTTTACAGACGAATTCATCAATACAAGTAACCAAGTAATACTTACACTCAAGGTTTAAGTTATAAATATAACTATTTACACATCAAGGTTTAGTTGAGCATTCTTTTAAAAGGCAATTGTAACAGTAAAGCAAACTTTGGAATTACTTTTCAAAATCAATATGGTGAATACTCTTCTTTTAGCACAATACATTTCTCCTACATCCTGAAGTGACTTCAACAAGGATAGTATTGCATTTTCTGGGTTTCAGGAAGGAAGGGTTAGGGAAAAATAGAAAGTTTATAACATACTTTCTTATAAGGTGAAAGCAGTGAATCCCCCCCCAATTAAATCTAGCTAAGCCTTTCCCAGCCCTAAAAAGTGTTCAATTACAACCAATGAAGGGACAAGTAATGCCAAAGTCAACAGATTAGAAGGATGCCTTTAGGGAACCAATTTGACAAGGTGTATAGTTCTGATGCACTTGTTGGATAAATTGTTTCACAAAGTCAGATAGTTCAGGAAAATCACTGAAGGAACACAAGTTGTTAAGCCTGTGCAAGGTGAGTTGAAATCAACTCAGAAAAGGTAAACCAATGCAATTCTCAAGTAAGAAAACATGATTTAGGGCAATAAGTACCTCAAGCCCCCAAAGTAACTGGTTTGAAGAAGGTGGTACAGCTGGATTCTGTCTTGCTACAACCCAAGCAGACCCTTGTTCCTGGGCCGCAGTCGCAGGGACAAGATTGAGGGCGTCTGGCAGGCTCCTGCGGCAGTACTCCGGTAAGGACTTCGGCTGCTACAGATCTTCAATTCAGCAGTCCTTCGCCGTTTCAGCGCCTCGCAAACATCCCAGATGCAGAATGAATATCCCCAGTGGGACTTTCCTTACCCCCTCGGTCCTGGACTGTGGTGAGGGGACTCTGCATCAGGATTTCCTGCTTCTGGAGTGTCCTTGGGAGGATCCTGGAGCTTTTGGCCATATTTGTTCTGAAGATTTTGCACTCTAATGGACACTTAACCCCTGGCATTGGGCTATTGCAAGAATGGAGAGGCACAGCAAGTCGGGGATTGCGCCAAAGTGGAGCTTGTCACGGGCTGGCTGGTCCCACCAGCCCACGGGAAGTAGCCGTTGGGTCCGGAGCTTCTGTGTCGATGCGAAAAAGGAGACCCGCACAGCAGCAAGGTTTCACCGGGCACTTCGAGGTCCAGGAGGTTGCAGCAGGCTGCTCTTCACAATTTCTTCTTCTGACTTTTCTTCCAGTGGTTGACTCTGCCTGTAGGTCCCCAAAACCTCACCTTTTAAGCTTGTTTTCATTCGTTCACAGCCCTAGGAGAGTGCCCTTCGACTCGTCAGATTGCGTTTTTGACTGAGTCGTCAAAGGGGATGTGTGTGTCCTACCTGCAGCCAAATTCCCCTTACATTCTTTCAGGACTTTCACGTCATCGAAAAGCAGGATCCACACTTCGATATCTTATAATCTGATCCCAAACACCACAGACACACCTGATGGGGACTGTAAGGGAGATCTTCGCCCTGCAGTTGTGGCATTTTTGGAACCCAGTCTTGGAGTATGCCATAGTTGACTAGATAGTTCTCTTGAACGAACCGTGGTTTTTCGATGGAACCGAAGCATGCCAATCTTCCGCGGCATGCGCTATATTACTAAACATGACGTTAACAGCGGGACAGAGGCCCTCGAGGGACATCGAGTCAATCAGCATTGAGGTGCTGCGCCCCCTGCGGAATTTGTTTCCGAAGCAACTATATTATAGACACATCAAAAGATTAGTGGGAGGACAATCCAAAGCATTTTTTATACCCGATTATATAAGTGTAATTTTAGACTGCTGCACTGTGTGTACTCAATGTGGACTCCTAATAAACTCAGAACCTCTTGAGATTTAGCCTAAAACACTAACCGAGTCAAAGATCCTCAAAAAAGAATTCCGCCCCAACAGATGCCATCCTATAGGAACTAGTCAAATTGACAGGAATTACAAGACCATGGGACCCCATGTGTCCCCTTGCCATGCATTTTAGGGTGGCTAAGGGCAGTAGTATGGGGAGGCACTGAATAATACCCATGTTGCTGTAAGCAGACTAACAGCTGGTATGTGAGGTAAAATAAAAAGGGCAAGAGATGCAGGTTACCATAAAAGTAATTTGCCACCTTAATTCCACGGTTCCATGTCATTTCTACGAAATAAAAATACTTTGTTGCAATTTACTTCAGTATTTGTTTAAAATGGGGTTCCCCGTGAATACCACCCTTAGCCAAACCACTTCCCACCCCCCCTTAACCCAAAATTATATAACATTTTCAAAGACAGTTCGAAGTAATTTGCACAAATAAATTACCACAAAGTAATTTACTTTGTGGAAACGAGGGACCAATTCTATACCTACACAGCCCGATTCCTTCATCACCAAGCATCAATTATCACTAGTCAATGGCTAGCAGAGTGCAAATTATGAGGCCTGGCAAGATATGCTGATGTGTGAAAAAACAAGCCTTACAGGAAAAGGAAACTGGCTAGTTAATGGATTTGACATGTAAGCTTCCACCGCCCCATACTTGACGCACTTGGTTTGCTGGATCCTTGAAGCAGGGCACAGATGACAGACTAATCCTAGGCCAAGGCAGCTGTAATAAGGGGCTTACCCAATTGCTATAGAGAGGAGTGAGCGTGAGAAAGGGAAACATCGTAAGAGAATAGTTACCGGATTTCAAAAAGTATTCTTAAGCAACAATCCACAGTGGAAATAAATATGCATTTTTATTTTGCAAATTGTTTTAACTTATTATCAACGTAAAATATTCTTGAAGACTCGCTTTCCTAAAAGAAAGATGCAATATAAAATTAAGCCGGTAAGATGGCTCAGCTGGTCAAATGCTCATTACTGTGATCTGTGTTCTATCTGCAGGTTCGAATCCTGGCAAGGCAAACTCAACCTTTCATCCTTCCGAGGTCGATAAATGAGTAGCAATTTCAATTGGGTAATAGTAATGTAAATAAATATGCCCTATGTAAAGAGCTTTACATTAAAGCGCTATATAAAGAACAAATTATTATATGCATTTACCTTGAAGTTTTCCAGACGCCCCTTGCACTCTCTTCCAGCTCAAAACCAGGCCACATTTCTGGAAAAATGGTAAATGCATTGTGAGTATTCAAAATGAAAGATTAATGCACAGAACAATCAGCAAATTCAATGAATGTTCCTTTTGTCATCTGGTTTTACAAAAAACTATTCATTCAACTGTAAAAAAGGATACTTAAAATTACAAATTCATTGTGTGAAAATGACTGAAGAGACTAACCCTTCTAGTAAATTTAAGAAATTGAAGTACCACTGAATAACTAATAGCATTTCCTACCGAATGACCCTTCCTGCTATAGGCAACTCTTACAGCACACTACTACAATTAATGACTTGCATACTTCAGTGTTTTGCTTTTTGTACCTTTAAACAAAAAGATGTTCTACTAATCAATGACTATTGCCTGCAGGCTGAAGTCATTGTTATAAACGGACAAAATTCCTCCATGCAAATGTGGAACGAGCTGGAGATTTAGTTTTGATTTTCAGCAGTCATGGGGGCTTGTGGATGACCCTTGCAGTGAAGCCTAAGTCTGGAGGGACTTTGCAGTCTCCTTTGTAAGAAGTGCCATGTGTTAAGATTCATTTCTAAACTATGGCCTGGTGACAACAGTTTAGGAGGCCACCCTAGTTATACTGAACCGGTGCGGCCGGATTCTTTATCACTGGTCGCTTGTAGGACTAAAGAAAGAAGGAAAAGTTGTAGGTGAGTCGATTTGCTTACACAGCAACGCTGGTAGGTGTTCTTTGTTGTTTCTAGATTGTCAAAGTGCACAGTCAACCAGCCGGTTACTCACGCCACTGGTACAAGGATCAAAAAAAGTAATACAAACCTAGAGCTAGAAAGTAATCAAAGGGTCGCCCCTGTTGCCTAACATGGTACACGGATTGGAAAAAGAAACCTTGAAAGTAGGTCTACTCAATACCAGACCTCTACATAAACATGCTCTTAATGTACACAACTTAATCCAGGAAAAAAATAGATGTGTATCACAGAGACGTGGTTAACGGGCCCAATATGTGACATAGCAGTACCAGAGGGATGTGTCATTTATAATCAAAACAGAATTTGTGGAATTGGTGGAGGTGTGGCAATCATTACTAAAGAATCGATCAAACTTTTTAAATCTAACTTAGCATGCAGCGGATGTGAAGTTTTACAACTTAAACATACGCACACCCCCAATGACTGCACAAACATAGTACTGTATAGAACACCAGCTCTCTCATCGAACTTCTGTAATGAGTTAATACCCCAATGGAATAATTGAAGGTCTTCAAATACAGCAACATTACTTATGGGAGACTTCAATAGATGAAAAGCGAACAACTCAGACAAAGAAGCAATACAACTGGAAAAGACTGAATAACCTAGACCATATAGTAATAAACAATGAACCCACTACTTCCCAGGGTAACCAACTGTATTGGGTTATAACACAACTTAGATACGCAGAAAGTCACTACAGAAACTTGCATCTGGTCAGACCATTTAATGGTCTGCTTTGATGTTATGTAAAACAACCCCTCTGTAGTTACATGCAATCCACACGTGAAGGTGTATATTAGCAATTTTAAAAATATAGGACCCAAGCAACTGAAACCCTGTCTAGAAAGGATTCAAGACAGCATTCAAGATTATGCTGTATGTGAAAACATACTCCAGCATTTCACTAGTCACATTCGTGAGCTTGTGGAACAGCTTGTCCCGCTAAAGCATAAACTGGTTAGGAAAGTCAAGAAGAACCAGAAATGGTTTCATGGAGAATTGAATAAACTCAAACTCGAAATATGTAGTCTGGAAAGGAAATGGATACAGAATCCTACAACAGACAAAGATGGAAGCAAATAAATTTAAAATATAGAAAAGAGATCAGAGAAGCAAAGCGCAACCATAATAACCGAGAGATAAGCAGCTTCCCCGAACTCCACCAGTAACATTTTTGAAATTTTCAAAAGTATGGACAAGCCAAAGGCCATCACTTCGCCATTTAATCCTATGAAGGACGAAATAGTGCAGAAAGCTTTCAGCAAAAATACAGACAGAAGGCAAGATATATTCTATCCAGGGAAGGAACGGGCACAGCATTACCGCAAGCTACAGTAAAAAGCAAACTTTGTGATTGGCCCAATTTCAGCTTCCTTCCAGTCTTGGACGAGTTTTCAGTACTGACCAAAATGAGACCGAAGGTGTGCGGAAAATATTCTAAGGCTAAAATCATTCTGGACAGCAAAGATCTATTCACGCCAGTTCTCACCAGAATTGTGAATGCATCGTTTCAGGAGGGCTTAGTACCAAAGTGTATCAAAGTAGTGACAATTACGCCATTGATTGAAAAAAAAAAAAAATAAAAAAGTGGTAGGTCTAGACCCTAAAGATCCTACCAATTTATGCCCTATTACAAACTCAAACTTCATTCTAAAAATACTGGACAAGGGAGCGACAAATCAGTTCCAAAAATGTATAGAAAGTCAAGAGATCCTCCATAAACAACAATCAGGCTTCGGAGTGGCACACAGCACCAAAACTGCAATGTTAGACCTGCAGACAAGTATACTTGCCATCTTGGGAAAGGCAGGGATATTGATGCTGCTAGATCTTAGCGCAACATTTGATTTGGTGGATCACCAACTGCTGCAAGAGGCACTAGAGAAAGTAGCAGGATGCTCTCTGGCCACTTTAGCATGGTTGACATCTTTCCTATCGGACTGGAAATCCATGGTGCACTGGGGAGAAAAGTGAGGCCAAACATTGATTTCGGAGTACCCCAAGGGGCAAGTCTATCCCCTGTGAGGGAGTGAAGGGCCGTTTGGGGGGGGGCCTGCACATTCTATGCAAAATGGACCACTTGCTCACGCACTAGCAGGGGACGCCTCCATTGCCCTTATGCCAACATCAGCATAGGTGGGGCTATTGCGGGATCCACTTGGCTTCCATTTTGTGTGCCCTCAACTACATCTTTGGACTAGGCCGCACTCAGATACTACAAAAAGCTTCTCTCCTCTCTGCAGCACTGCACAGCGCGCTCATGGCCCCCACCTTTTCTTTCATTGTCTGAAGCTTCAGAAATCCCTTTCTCACGGATACGCCGGGTATAATTGAAACAAACAACACTATGCATCTTCTCACTCTTCCTCTGAGATCACTGTCCTGTGTGTGAACCGACTTAGGCCATGACTTGTAGCTCATCCAACCCCACAAACCTGTTCCTCCCTCTTACCCCCGCTGTTGGAAAATTACTGCCAATGCAACCCTGTGCCCTCCTAAGGTATTCTCTTGATGTACCAGAAGTGTGACCCTACTGTGCAGCCCACCCCAAAGTGCCCCCACAAAATCCAGACTTATGTCGCAGTATATTGTGTCCTAAAACTAACATGTCATTATACTCCCCACTCGCCTTGATGTGCTGAGAATCAACCAGTCACCGAGGTCATCACGGAGGACAAGACCCCTAAGCCCCATATATCATAAAAGTCCCAATGAAAGACGATGTAATCATGTGTATGCAATTTAAAGATTTACTCAAAGGTATACTAATGATTGTTTATTATATATGTCTAGTGGTAGTTTCACATGCCAGCTTGGTGTCAACTATCTTGCCGCGACCCAACCCTCACCCCACCCGAACACAGGCAGCTGGACCTTGTGACGCTTACCCTCTGGCCAACTGGGCAGCCTATCTGGAAGAGGCAGCACCTACAGGACTATATGAGACATCACTCCTCAACCAATCCTGTACTAATGTTATACCCTATGCTAATGACCTCATTGATGACGATATTCTACTTTATAATCCCATGTATGTGTATTGTTTGCCAGAACGCTCTCGAGGCAGCAAAGTTCTCTGGATGCCAATTTCATATAAATACATGTTAACCTTGCAACCTGTTCTTAGTCTCATTCCCTACTGGGGTGTTTTATTTATTATAAGCTTGCATTTGTACAATGGAGAGCGAGCCTTTACATTTGGTGACCCCCGTAACGTGATCGAGAAGGGTGCGCCGAGAGAGGGCCCCTGTGCCGTGCGGCGAAATCCGGGACGCCCCCAGCAAAAACATTGCCTCTGCGGTCGACCAGTGTTCGCACTAAAGAAAGGATCCAAGGGTGCCCGTCATCTTTGCAAATACCAAACTTTTCTCCGAGGTGGTCAGGGCTTGGTTGGGGTGCGGCCCCGATTGTGGATAGACTGAACAGAGGCTCTCGGACCACCCTGGACACAAGAGTACTGAATGCAAGATTCTCAAGCAAAGGGGGAAAAAAACTGCAAAATAGTTGGTGTAGGGATAATGACAGAATAGTGGGAGTAAAATTTTGGGCCTAGGGACTGTGTGAGTGAGACCGATAGGCTTTTTCTTATCTATCCTTTATATGGACATTAGGTTGGTGTGGACAAAGAGGTAAAGGAATACGGGATCCTAGCTCAAAAGGGGGATAGAAGACGGCACCGCGTAGCATTATCTTGACCATTGCTGGTTAGAAGTGGAGAAAGAAAATTAAAGTAAAAAAGTCTGTAGTCATTTAGAATATTCTGTTTCCGTGTGAGCAGGGTTCTTCTAGAGGATAGCCTGAGGGGGCTCAGAAGTGGGGAGTGGATGAAAAAATAATTAGGAGACTAAAATAAAATAAAGGGGCAGCTCTTATCAGAGGGTAGTACATGTTTTATGTTCAATGTTATTGAATTAAGTTAAATGTTGGTCTGTCGATAAAGCATGTGTGTATTTATGTTGTCCATGAAATAAGTATTGATAGAAAGTATGTTTTTGTGATTTCTGAAAAAGGCGCAAGTACAAATATTATTGAAATGTAGCCCAGTGCGGGCTAGAAGGTGATGGAGTAACTAAAAGTGTATCTCCAGTTGTATTGTGTGATATACCAAGTAGAAGAGTACAAAAGTAAAAATTAGAAGGGGAGTCATGGGAGGTGATACACCGCTAGCTCATATTTGCCAACATCTCCCCTTGTAAAGTGAAAAAATACAGATGTACCATGAACAGTGGCTTACAGAGATAAAGGGAGAGGTATTTTCCCAAATTTGGCCGGAAGGAGGGTGCTTTGAGAAAAGTGTTAGATTTCATGACAACCCACTTGTTAGCAAAGTATTGAGATAAACAACTGCAAAACAGACGTGAAATGAACAAGTTACTTACCAAACTGGTAACGTTCTTTCGATTGGAATGTTCCTCCGACGTATTCCTCATCTTTGATGTTATACATTCCAGCTTGCTGGCCTCAGAAAATGTTTTCAGTAGAGGGCGCTGCACGTCGACGTCCTTAGAGTCGGTGTCCCTCGACAGCCTCCGTACCGGCGCCAACGTCATCATGAGTATAAATAGACTTGTGCAGCGTCCGTTGGTCAGTTCCGTTTGGAAGTTCAGATTTGCTTTGCATTAATTGGTTAGTAACCTTGAAGGAGCGTAAGCTGCTACTACAAGGGAAGTTTTACTACGGGATGGATGGGCGGGGCGATAAGGAATGCGTTGGAGGAACATCCCATCGAAAGAATGTTACCAGTTTGGTAAGTAACATGTTCTTCGAAGGCATTGTGTCCGCAGACGTATTCCTCATCTTCGATAGACTCCCATAGCAGTAGTATAAAGAGGAGGTGGGAGTAAAAATGAAATATTTCCCTTTAAAGATGTACAGAATGCAACACAGCTTTCCCCAAGTCTTGTCTCCTCGCTAGAGGAGTCCAGGCTGTAAAGTTTGGTAAATGTATGTGCGGACGACCATGTGGCAGCCGCACATATATATTTAATTGGGACCTCTCTTCGGAGAACCCTCAACCTTTCAGAAACCAAGCGTGAAGGTTGAGGGTTCTGATGTCTGGATGGAGAACCTGACCTCCCTTCTGCGAGAGAAGATCCTCCCTTTGCGGAAGACCAATCTGAGGACAAATGGACATGTCTAGAAGGTCCGGGTACCATGTTCTCCTAGCCCAATCCGGGGCAATTAGGATCATGGCTTTCCTGAATCTTCTTAACCTCCTGATCATTTGATCTCGGGGGGAAATTCCCTTGAACAAAACTGATCGCACTTCCTGTTGATGCTGGTGGCGAACAGATCCCCTTGAGGGGTTACCCAAAGGGTGAAGATCTCTTGACGGACTTCCTGAGCTAACTCCCACCTCGTGGGAGACTGCTCTGCCTGCTCAGAGCGTCCGCCGTCAAGTTCTTCTCTCCGGCTAGGTGAACTGCCGATAGAGATTCCTTCTTGAATTGCCGAAACCAGAGCTGCATTGCCTCTCTGCACAGCGGCATTGACCCTACGCCTCCTCTTTTGTTGAGATAGTGCATGGCCACTGTGTTGTCCGTCATTATCAGGACATTCTTTCCCTGTACTGATGGCAGAAAAGCTTTCAGCGCTAGTCCGATTGCTCTCAGCTCCAACAGGTTGATGTGTAGTCTGGTTTCCGATGGAGACCAACGACCGCTGATGGTCAAGTCGTTGGCATGAGCTCTCCACCCCGTGAGTAAGGCATCCGTGACTACTGTAATCTCCGGCCATGGTTGCCAAAACTGTTCTTTCAAGATGTTCTCCCGACAAGCCCACCATTGAGCTACTCTGTCCGGGACTTGTAGGAGTACTGACATTCTTCTTGAGAATTGCGACCACTGGGTTCTTAGTGCCCACTGGAGGGATCTCATTCTCAGGCGAGCCTCCGGCACTAGGAAGATGCAGGATGCCATGAGGCCTAGCAACCACAAAAAGTCGAAGGCTGGTAGATGTTGGGCATTTTGAAACTTGGTGACCATCTGTAGAATACCTTGAGCCCTCACCTCCGGTGGCGAGGCTTTTCCCAGGGAAGTGTCCAGGACTGCTCCAATGAACTGGAGTCTCTGTGATGGGATCATCTGTGACTTCCTTAAGTTGAGGGAGAAGTCCAGCTTGTGAAGGAAGTGGCAGACAATCTAGCTGGATCTGAGCTTGTTCCGGAGATACTGCTCTGATAAACCAGTCGCCCAGGTAGGGGTAGACGTGGATCTCTTCCCTCCTTAGACTTGCAGCCACTACCGACATTAGCTTGGTAAAGACCCTCGGGGCGGAGGTCAGCCCAAATGGCAGAACTCGAAATTGATAGTGAGAGTTGCCAATTGCGAACCTCAGGTATTTCCTGCGTTTGAGATGGATTGGCACATGAAAATAAGCATCCTGAAGGTCTAGAGATACCAAAAAGTCCAGAAGCTGGAGGGCCTGAAGGATCTGAGACAGGGTTACCATCTTGAACTTGTCTTTCCTGAGGAATGTGTTCAATTCTATCAAGTCCAAGATGGGTCTCAGTCCTCCGTCCTTCTTTGGTACCCGGAAGTGGGGGGAATACCAACCCTTGTTCCTCTCCGCTACGGGTACCGGTTCTATGGCACCCTTCTCTAGCAGGTCTAAAATCTCCTGCATAAGGAGCGGGTCTGGAAGCTTCAAAGAGTTGTTCCCTGGTGGATGGCTGAGGAGTGTGTAGGAAGGGCAGGCAGTAACCTTGGGTGGTCTAGACCAACAGGACCCAACAAACGTCAGGCCTATCACCAATTGCAATTTCCTGCCGAAAATCCTTGATAAAATCGCCAGACGAGCACCATCTTCTGCATCCACAACAATCAGGTTTCCAGAAGTGCTCATAGTACTGAACCAGCATTATTGGATTTACAAACCAAAATGCTAAGCATCCTTTACAAGGGAAAGGCAGACTGTTAGTGCAATTGGACTTCTCGGTAGCATTTGATTTATTAGATCACAGCAAGCTCCAAGAGGCCCTAGACAGCTGGAAATTGCTCCAAGGAAGCGATTGATTGTGTATCGACCTTTTTAGAGGATAGGAACTCCAAAATCACTTGGGGGCATTCCACAAACTCTAGCCCAGTGGACTGCGGTGTTCCACAGGGAGCCAGCTTCTCTGCCTTGCTTTTTAACCTGTACATTCGTTGTGTCTGCATTCTTCTCACACAGCTTGGGATCTTTACCAACTTTGCAGACAACACACAGCTCATCTTGGAACTGAGCGGTAACCACACCTGACAGATTATCAGCCATTTACAACACAATAGATAACTGGATGAAATCACACTGGATGTGCCTTAATATAGCTAAAACAGAGCTCATGACATTTGGCTCCACAAAAGCCTTAAAAAACCTAGGCCCCGACTACTCCTCGTTTCGCATAAAAGACTCATCCATCACAGTATCTAACAAAGTCAAAACACTCAGCATTTACCTACAATCACTAGGATCCGAAGCACAAACCTCTTCCTTAAAACGGAACTGTCAATACTACCAGAGGCTCCTCTGTCGCATTAGACCTTTTCTTGACACCAAAAATATTGACACTAACTAGAGCCACCATCTTGTCACGATTGGACTACGGAAACGCCTTATTATTGGGTGCCGGTAGCAGCTGCTTAAAGCAAAGTCAAATCATCCAGAATAATGCCGTCCGGTCCATAGCGGGAAAGTCCAAACGTGAACACATTACAATAGACAGAAAAGACCTCCACTGGCTAGCTGTGACTGAACGTATCATTTTCAAATAACTGACCCTGGTTCACTGTTGCCTTAATGGAACGGCTCCAGCATACCTGATGAAGGAGTTCAACTGGCATGAGCCAGGCCGAAGCTTGAGATCCGCTAAACAAGGATTGCTTGTCACCCCAGAGCCAAAGCCAAAGGTCTGGACAGAGCATTTCCCAGCAAGGCCATCTACTGGAAGGAGCTACCTCGGAACCTCAGGCTCAAAAGCAATTTGCTATCATTAAGGAAACAGCTGAAACCCACGCTATTCAAGTAAGAAACCCCTCATCACTTACTACTCTGCGCTCATGTAGAGCCTGGTCCTTTCTTTTCTTACTGTTCTGTCCTGTCATTCTTCTGTCCTAGTGTCCTTGTCGCCCCCTGATGCCTGCAGGCTTTCGGCACGTTATAAATAAAAAATAAGTAACCTTGAGCAACTGACTCCAATGCCCAAGCATCTGACGTAATAGCCTGCCATTCTGCCAGATGTGGAGTTAACCTGCCCCCTTTTGGTGTCTTGCGAGAGGAGACCTCAGAGGGGTTTAGAAGCGGCTGACGCAGATGCCGAGGGTAAAGTGGCACCTGCTGCTGCAGCTTTTGTACCTTTGACCCATTCACCACGGGTGAATCGTTTCTGGCCCCTTTGAGCTGGCTGTCCTCTGCCTCTTCCGAATGCGGAGTAAAAGCGAAAGGACCTACCCCTCCAGGAAGCTCCTGAGATGCGATTTGGAATCTGCCGGATTGCAGCCCCAAGGGATTTCGCTGCTGCCTTGGATGTTTGTAATCTCTCCAGGCTGTCATCAGCCTTCTTTCCAAATAAAGAATTGCCGTCAAAGGGCATTGTCAGAAGTCTGGCTTGTACATCTGGAGCAAAACCAGACTTCCACAACCACGCAAATCTGCGGATTGTGGTACTTGCCGCCATGGCCCTGCTGATGCTATCAGCAGAATCAATGCCTGTTTGGAGGGGCTCGCACATTGCATCCTTTAAATTCCTGATGTTTAAGAATGCATCCCTTTCTTCTTCTGGGAGACAGTCAGCCGCAAATGAAGCATACTCCCAAAGTGTGTGGCTGAATCTTGCTAGCGTGCAAGTGGCGTTGGTAGACTTAAGCGCCATACTACATGCCGAAAAAACTTTTTTTGACATGGCATCAAATCTTTTATCATTCTTGTCCTGTGGAATAGAAGGGTATGCAACTTAATGTTCGATGAAGTCGCTGCTTGTACAACTAAACTCTGTAGTTGGATGCTTGCTCAGATATTCAGGATCTGAAGCCGATACTCAATTTAGCAGAAAGTTGTTTTATTTACTGCATGGATAACTTCAGGAGTTTCCCCAATTAGCAGATATTTTTCTTTGCAGAGCAGTATGAAAAGGAACAGGATCCTCCTGTGGACCTTTATCTAAAATATCAGTAAGGTCATCCTGCTGAAAAAGAAGGTGTAGTCCACCCCATGAATTCGAATTATTCTGGCCATCAGAATAGAGTCTCAGCATGCTCTCCAGGGTCTGGTTTAGCAGACTACTTCTGGAGAAGTATCTAAACCACTGTCATGATCACAGCAACAGTTCCTAAAATTGCTTCCAGAAAGAATTGGTCTTCTATTTACCATTCTTGGATGTTAGGGGAAAACAACTCAAGGCAGTGTTAGGCATGGGTAGTACTTCCTGACACTCAACAGGGCTGCCATGGTTATGCTGGTAGTGTGCGCAGTGTAGGTCTATTTGTTTTCTCTCTGCTCCTATTTAAGCCCCTCCCCTCGAGCGTTCCCTGCTTCGCGTTCGGAAAGAATCCAGTTAACGCTTACCGCTGTCCAGCTTTAGGTCCTGTCATTTTTTCAGCGCCACTAGTTAGCCTTCCCTTTCTGTCATTTTTGTTCCCTCCTCTGCCCATTATTCATTCTCTGAGTTTCCAGTAGTCCCTGCAATTTTCCAGTCACAGAACTCTCCACAGTCGGTGCGTGTGATTCTAGTCATGGACTTCATTCCTGTCACTCCTGTTGCCCCGTCACCTTCCAGTCACGGAACCGACCTCCGTAATTCAAGAGTTTCCAGTCAGGCTATTCCACAAGTATCATTTACCATTATTCCCTGGAGTATCATTGTTTTTCTATGGTATTGTGGAGTTCCCAGTGTTGCGCTGTATTCATTAATGAAGCGCATATTGCGCGTAATGTAATGGAGCCGGGTGTACGCTCCATTGGTTACTGAGTGTTTCCTTAGCTTTGGGTCTTAGTTGATGCGTGTTTGTACGCATTGTGTTCAGTTCATACCGCTGCAGGCATTTATTGTTTGTATGTTGCCACGCACACTTTTTACTCATTTCGAACGCTTGAACGATCCATAGGTTGCGAGCGTGTTTCCTGAGGTGAATTCGTTTCCTGTTGTGATTCACCATGAATGCGTGCTGCGTAGAATTTCTCACATCAAAGGCATTCCCAACTCAGTAAAATCTTTCCAGTCCTAGTCACCAGTGGGGCTCCATTGGATTTTGGCCAATTAGTTTCCTATTTACTTACAGTCAGGCACAGTTGTCTTAGGTTCACACTCATTCTCAGATTGTGTGCATGTCTGTTTGCAGTACCTCCTCCAGCTCATTGAACATTAGTGAAAACTTCCTTCCTTGCCACAATAGTCAGCACCATCTCCCCTCTGCAGAACTAGAGCCCCTGCACAGATGCAGGATGGCGAGCTAACCAAATAAATAATTAAGGTAAAGAGAAAAGCTGAAGTATAATGTCAGCATTCAGAACTTAGTTGAATTCCATTAGAAGTGCTAGTCAATATTCTTAGAAATCTCTTGTGTTTGTTCTAGGAATCCTTTAGTCACATGGTTGAAGGGAGAATTGGAAGCAACACCAATTGAGAAGAACTGTCACGTAGTTCCATCGCGAGTGTCCCCGCAGAGTCCAGGTAAGCGTTACAACCACTTGACTCATGTAGAGACTCCAAGGTCTTTTAACCTGTTCTCCTCCGAGATTAATTCCTCTGGCATGGGCATTGTAGTCCTTTACAAAACAAAGGGTCTCGTTGTCGAAATGGTCCTCTTCCTCATATATAGAGGACACGGCTCTAAAGTAGTCAGACCTAGGATATGGTTTAAAACCCGACCTAGGATATAGTTTAAAAGCCATTCTAGAGAAGGAGCTAAATTTGATGTCACTGCCTGAGAAAACGTCGAGGTTGTCGACGTGGATGTCGTAGCCTTAAACAATCCTGAAAAAGGCATCGAAAAAGTTTGAAAAGACCTCGATGCACTCGAGAGGGTTGGAATCCTACTCTGCGTCGTCGAGATTGCCGATGACATCCTCGACATCATGGTTGGAGCTTTCGATACCTCTACTGCCTGTGACTTAGTGACAGTTGTAGGTTTGTCTTTCAGCGGGGTCGACAGTGGCGTCGAAGACTGCGTCGATGAAACAGATTTATGCGAAGGGACCTTCGACAAAGGGGTTGATAACGCAGATTTGTCTTCGGCGATGATGACCGGTCTTATTGCTTTTACTCGAGGGTTCATGGCGCTCGCGAGTACTTTCTTTCGCCGGGTTCAACGACTCGCGGTGTTTTGATTTTTCGGGTCTTTCACCCAGTGTATCACCTTTAGATGTCTCCAAGGGGGTTGTTGAGGCCCCTTTCTCGAAGATGCTAAGCATTTTTTTAACAGAATTCCACCCAATTAGCCGGAGAGCTGTGTTTCGTGGGGCAGGTGACCCTTTCTGGGGAAGTAGAGGAAGAGGGAGATCTACAACGCCTCTTCTTAGAGTGTTTTGATCTCGAAGACTGATGAGAACCGCTTCGAGATCTTGAACGGGAATGTTTCTTTTGTCGACGAGGAGACTAATATCTCGACTCAGCCGAAGAAACTTTCGAGGGAGTAGAAGTTTTAAAGTCCTTACCTCTTTCTAACTTCCCCTTGCGCTCCTTCAAGGCTTTCGCCGTCATGAACATACAGTTCTCACATTCCGAACAGTGATGCCCCGATCCCAGGCACCAAACAGATCCTGTGAGGATCCGTTAAGGACATTTTCTTCCCACAGTCATGACATTTCTTGAAACCCGACCGTGGAGTCGATGGTTCGGATGAAGAAGCCATCGTGCAATGGTAATCTTCGAAGAATAAGAAGGTTTTTCTGAAGAAAGGAACCAAGCGTTACATTTCCGAGGCCCACAAAGCGCGGAAAAACAGAACTAAGCAACAGACGCTGCGCAAGTCTACTTATACTCATGACGACATCAGCGCCGATACTGAGGCTGTCGAGGGACACAGACTCGAAGGATGTCGACGCGCAGCGCCCTCTACTGACATTTTTTTCCAAGGCCAGCAAGCTGGAATGGATAACATCAAAGATGAGGAATATGTCGGCGGACACAATCCCTTTGAAATTAGATTTATGGAGGATGTTTGAAGAGAAATCCCCGAGCAGTGACGCAACTAAAGACATTTCCTCAGAAGGGCAAACAGATCCACAGGGGAGGAGGGAGTTGCAGCAGACGAGTGTACAGTAAAAACCAGAGAAAATGACCTCACTAGGCTTTACCCATTAGTAACTAGGCCCGCTGTAGGATACAGTGATCCAATGTATGTGCCTGCGCCAAGCACCCTTACAACCCCAGCGGCCACAGCTCCGCCACCTTATGACCCAAGAGGCCTATACGGGCCCACTAGTGCCCCTCCAGTAAACATAGCACGGCTTACTGGGGATTTAGAAAGACAACTCGCCAGTACACAAATGGAGCTAACACGATTAAGGGCTCTGTGCTGCCCGGGAGAGGGGGGGCACCACCCAGTGTGGCAGGAGGGTCTACACCTTCTCTGCCGCCACAAGGAAATGTACCCAAAGGACCGGAAAATGAGTGGCAATCAGAAGAGTTTTCTTCCATTTGAATGACAAGCCAATAAAGATTGTGCAAGCAGAACCCACAGACGACCAGGCAGGAAAGTGACAAGGAGGTGGAGAGTCAGATAGAGAGATGGACGAAGTTTGTAGTGATCTAGATGAATATGAAGACGGAGCAGCAGCTGCGGCGGGCTTATCGCTCCCACTATGGGAGGACCCAGAGGATGGGGAGGGCTCTAAAGATGGCAAGGGAGACTGAGGCAGAGGTTAGGAAACATGTCATTAAGCAAAGCAGAGAAAGTAACGGTAAGTAAAAAAAGGAGGTAAGGCCAAACTACAGATGCCCTTGATACATAAGGGGGCAGGGAGGCCCCATTACATACATTGAGCACAGATGGACAAGAACAACTTGTTGAAACTCCTCCCCCCGCTTTCAGGCAGGTAAGTGGATACGTGCATTCGAAAAGAACACCGCGGAGGCACCCTTGGCTATAAGGGGTGTATAAAATGTATTAGTTTCCGCAGTGGGAGATCAAGCAGATGGTGTGGGTGAAAGCTGGTTTTCCGGGCGTAACAATAAATTAACCGCCATGATGGGTCTTCATTCAACAATGTGAGGGCACAAGTGTGGGATGCATTGCGGAGAACCTTCCCCGACACCCCAGACTTACATTTAGCAATGCAATGCACTATGGGAGAGGAGGAAGAGGCTGTGCAATTCATCCTTCGGGTGCAGGACTTGTGGAGATCAGAAACGGGCACAGCGTGGGACCAATCGACCGCCCTGTTTTACTTTATAATAAAGCGAGGGCTCCCGAAGGAGGTCCAGAAGGCCTTGGATAAAATAGCTGGGATAGAAGCCAAAGGCTGGCCTGCGATTCAGAGCATAATAGTATATCATTGTAGGAGGATCAAAGAGGTAAAAGGAGATAGCACAGAAGGTTGGGAGACGAAGCAAAGATGGTTCAGAATAAATTAGTGAAGGTCACGGCAATTAATGCAGCCCCGCCTGCAGAACAGGGAGGAGGGGTCAGGAAATACGCCAGCGAGGATGGCAGCAACTTGGTCTACAAATGGAAAAGAGCAATGGGCTGGAGAGGAGCAGTACGAAGGCCCCCAATGGCAAGGAAGACCCGCACGAGGACGAAGTGGGTACCGTGGACAGAGAAGGAATTGGGGGGGATGGTAGAGGGTTTGCAGGACAAGAAGTGATGGGAGGACCCCAAGGGTCATGTTGGAATTGTGGGAGGTGGGAACATTTTTCAAGAGAGTGCCGAATGAGACCGGTGGGATATTACCAAGGACCCCCCTCCCAAGGGAAACAAACAGCAATTTGTCCACCCACATGCAGGCAGTTCCAATGGGTTACCAATGGGTGGGAGTGGGCACCAAGAACAGTGCTATACTGAGTACCCGCAGAGAACCCAACAAATGCCACATAGACAGCAACCCCAGAGCAAGGTATGCAACCACAGGTCGCACGCCAGAATACGATGGGAAACGCACACAATGTTTACAACAACTGCAAAAGGCGCGCCGGCACCGTTCCGCAGCACAGCCGTGGTTGGAGATACATTTTTCCCCGTTCCTGGAACAGACACATACCCAGATTAGGACAGCCCACAGAAAGCACTTGCGTGTCCAGTCCCATCAACTACCCTACGTGCAGAAGAGGAACCACTGGTGGGTGCGGAGATAGGCAACACACAGTTAATCTTCATGGTGGACTCGGGAGCTGAAAAATCGTGCCTCATGGAAGGCTGGTTCCCGCTTTCAGGAAAACATTTGGAAACACAGGTTTTCTGGGGCCATTTTGAAAGTTCCTTATACAAAAGAGACATAACAGTAGGGGGGGCCGTGCGAGCACCCCTACTATACCATGAAGTTTCACCTTTTTCTTAGGAATGGATCTCTTAAGCAAATTGAATATGACCACTTCCTTCACAGAAAGAGGGATAGTATGCTCCACTCCAGGGGTATGTTAATGATCAGCACTATGACAAATGAAATTGCAGTGAGAGGAGTACCCATAGACATCGACATGTTCATTTATGGGATACAGGTCCTTGCTAGAGTGGTGCCCGAGATAACACGAAAAGAGTTGAGTGCCATCTGAATTTGTGTTCCGCCCCATTGTAAACTCAGATGTTGTACCTGGCACGATCCCGTCAATTGATTTGGAAGGGGTACAGGTTTCAAGCAAACGTACCGCAGTAATAGGACTGGACACACATGGATGCGAATGGAGAACAGTGTTGTGCATGGATCCAAACATAGCACTGCTTGATTTGACTGATGAAGTTGTTCACTGACAGCGATACTGATGGGAAAATAATGGAAACAAATGTACCATGTGACAATGATTCAGCACCAAGAAAAACAACCGCCTCATGACCAGTGTCAGTGCACCTCACACTATATTCGATGAAGATATGAATAAGGTACAGCCAGAATTATGGACCACTGGTCCCCACGATGTAGGGTTCATGCAAGAGGTCACGCTTTTAAAAAATAAAGCTGAAACCAGGTGCAATTCCGCCCAGAGTGAAGCAATACCCATTATCAAGAGAGGCAGAGGAAGGAATAAAAAAACTTTAAATCCATTATTACAACAAGGTATAATAGTGCCATCAAATTCACCTTGTAATACAGCTAGAAAGCAAGGGGCAAGCTTGGAGAATGATAAAGGACCTCCGCCCACTTAATGACATACAAAAGAAATTCCCTTTAGTGCCCAACCCTGCATCCATTTTGTGTAGTAGCCCAAAAGAAGCCACATGTTTCACGGTTGTAGATTTGAAGAACGCCTTTTTCTCAGTACCACTCGACCCCAGTTGTCAGTATCTCACGGCATGCACCTTAGGGGGAAACATGAACATTGTAGATTGCCACAAGGGTATTGCGAGAGCCCCAGCATTTTCAATAAGATTTTACATGAAGACCTTGGTAATGTGGGTGTAAAAAGCACGATAATCCAATACGTGGATGATCTCCTCATCTGCAGTGAGAGTGAGGAACAGTGCAGAGCGGATTCCATAAGATTACTAAATAAACTGGGTATAAAGGGGTACAAGGTAGATGAAGGCAAACTTCAGTACTGCCTAGCAGAGGTATTATACCTGGGACAATTGATTTCAAAAGATTGCAAGAGAATTATACCTGACACAGCAGCAGCGTTACGCCACACAATACCCAGAGCAGTAAAGGACATACAAACATTTCTTGGCATATGTAATTATTGATGTGAATGGATACTAGACTATGCTGCCTACACACACCAACTCCTCCAAGGGTTAAAAGAAGCACCAAAGAACAGTGTCCCAATAAAATGGACCCAAGAAATAATTTTAAATTAAGAGACCTCATCACACGCACCAGTTTTAGCGAACCCCGATTATGTTCTACCTCTTCACACTGCAATGGAATATTAATGACAGCAGTTCTAACACAGAAAACATCACTAGGCCACAAGCCATTGGCCTACTACAGCAGCACTTTAGATTCGGTGATGCAGGGCTCTTCATGTGCAAACAAGCTCTCGCAGCAGCGGCCTTCGCGATAGAGAAGCGCTCGGCATACGTGACGACAACGGTACATTCCGGGTTGTCATGATACGGAAGAGGGTTTAGGAGGGCAGATGGCTCACCTGTACAGCATGCAGCACTATTGAGTGATTTGATTAAGGCACTAGCAGAACCATCCATGGTAGCGTTAGTAAAGTGCCAAGCATACACCAACAACACGGACGCAATCTCACTTGGAAACGCGGCAGTGGACGCTGCCATGATAGAAGCAGTGTATTTTAACGTCCCTCAACCTATGAAATCCGTTGTGAAAACACTCCCAAGAAGCACAAGATTAAGGGTATAACTGCACACGCATACTACAGATAAGAGTTACAAAGATGTGCACCCCCTGAAGAGCAAGCATTCTGGGGAAAAAGAGTGTGCAAACAATCAGCCACAGATCTAACATGGCAACAAGAAATGACAGGAAAGGTACTAATGCCCATAGAGCTGACAGATTGCATTTCAACAACTACATTTTCCAACGCATGTGACCAAGCAACATATTGAAGCAGACATCCAAGAAGAGTGGTTTGTCCCCTATTTGCCGGAACACTTGTCAAAACTAACAATAGAATACACAACATGCCAAACCTACAGTTCAGGTATGACAAGCAGAACATTACGAGGAACATTGCCACGCCCTGTAAGGCCATTCAGGGAGCGCCACAGACTATGCCGACATGGGAGAAAGATGTAATGGGGTAAGATACCTCATCGTCATAGTATGCCCCTTTTGACGGTGGGTGGAAGCTGGACGCTGTGCACACCCAGATGCCAAGTGCGCAGCAAAGTTTTTGGAGAGGGAAGAATTCTCTAGGTGGGGCATATGCGATGTGATCAGATAACGGCACCCATTTTGTAAAATAAACAGCCTGCTCAAAAGTAAACTGTCCAAACTATGCCACACACTTAAGAACTGGGTGTATTGCTTGCCTCTGCCACTGTTTGAACGCAACCAAGTAAGGACCACCATCTGAGCCCGCATGAAATGGCGACAGGATGGCGCATACATATGTCACTATCTCCAGTGAGGAGAGCCTCAGACACTCAAAGCTGCCACAGTGCTGGGGAATGAATTTTAGGAATACCTTACTCAATTGACACCTGCAGTGAGAAGCATAGCAAAACAAATAGCGCCCCCTTTCACACACGACAGTGAAACTGATACGACAACGCCAGTACAAGACAGCCCCACAGGACAGCTAATGGCAGGAGAAAATGTATATGTACACAGATTTGTGCGAAGATGGAACTCTCCACGATTTCATGGCCCTTTTGAAGTGATTTATTGCACACCCACTTAGTGAAAGTTAAAAAGTACTGGGTGCATCATTCTGATATGAGATGGGCGCACGATAGTACAACACCCCAAAGCGAACAGCAACAGAGGCAAAACGCTGCAATTCCCTAACAAAGAACAGAGTACAAATGAGAACACAAGTTAAAAAGTGTATGTAAAAATAAAATATGAGAAATGTATATTTATAGGTTTAATAATCATGTAGTGTCTTTCACTCCTTTCTCTCGATTTACCTTTCTCTACTATAAGGTGCATTAAGAGTAAAATTAGGAAAATTAATTTTAAAATAAATTCGGTTAATGGCTATTAAAAGTTTTTTGGTAACTAAAAACGATTACTGGCAGAAAAATATGTAAATAATTTGTGATTTTATGGAGAAAGAATATACAGATTTATTGTATTTTGTGTACTTAACGCTTTTATATCGCCCCTTCAGGTGGAAGTATGACGGATGAGGGCCCTCACTAACGACTCCAATTTAGAATGATAGGGTAGATAGAGTTAGTAGAAACTACAGTTATGACTGTGGGCTGAACTTCGTTGCGATAGTATTTTCTGGAATGTTATTTTGCCTTGGCCTTTACTGGATTTTGTCCTTCATATTGGGGGTGATATGTGGGGGGGTACACCTAATACAAGAAGGATCAAGCCTTATATGGCCTGGAGTTAAGACCATGTGGTCACACAATGCCTTCTTGAATGTTAATCTTACAACAGTGTATAAAAACCAAACTATCAAAATCCCTGTTCTTACATATGCTGCTATGGGGTACGATGATGAAACCAATGATTACGATGGTGATTATTCCGTGTTTGTTATGCCTTACTTGCCATATTCAAGTGCACACGCAACGAAAGAACCTACCTCACATGGCACTGATATGCACTTTAGTCCCAATGCCCCAAGCACCCAAGATCCTTTAGTACCACAGTCCGGGCAAAATACTAACAGTGTGACGCAACATGGGAAAATATTACCAGAAGGTAAAAATGCTACATAATGGTCAAGGGGGGGAGCATGAGGCAAAAAAGGGGGGCATGAGGGAAGGGCTATGATGCATTCCATGGTTTGGGATTAGACTAGATCAAAGACCCCCGCCACCCGGACCAGTCTAACAACTGGTACTCTGACATGAGTGCAACAGCTAAACAAGAAGGAACAAGTTACTTAAGTGCCCATGTCGGATGCCCAGTGTTTGGTTCATCTAGTATTGTGTAGGATACTATAGAGGCATGGGTGGACCAGGACGGGGGAATATACATGACATGCACACCTGATGAATATGCTAAAAGAGGTCAAAGCTTACGAAGTGTCTGCAGGGCTTGGATGCCAATAAAAGGGACTCAAGCATGGGATGAAAGCAGTGCAGGAAGCAGAGTACTATCGGAATGAAAATAGTAAAGATTAGTTTGTTACTTTAGATGTAACAAAAGGGGGGAATGTGAGGGAGTGAAGGGCCGTTTGGGCCCCCCTGTACATTTTATGCGAAATGGACCACTTGCTCACGCACTAGCGGGGGGGAACGCCTCCATTGCCCTTATGCCAACATCAGCATAGGTGGGGCTACTGCGGGATACACTTGGCTTCCATTTTGTGTGCCCCCGACCCCATCATTGGACTAGGCTGCACTCCGATACTACGAAAAGCTTCTCTCCTCTCTGCAGCACCGTGCACACTCCGCTCATGGCCCCCACCTTTTCTTCAACTGTCTGAAGCTTAACAAAACCCTTTCTCACGGATGCGCCAGGGCCAATTGAAACAAGCACTATGTATCTTCTCACTCTTCCTCCGAGATCACTGTCCTGTGTGTGAACCGGCTTGAGCCATGACTTGTAGCTCATCCATCTCCACAAACATGCTCCTGCCCTCTTACCCCCCACCCCCACTGTTGGAAAATTACTGCCAATGCAACCCTGTGCCTTCCTAAAGTATTCTCTTGATTTACCAGAAGTATGACCCTGCTGTGCAGCCCACCCCAGAGTGCTCCCACTAAATCAAGACCTCTGTCGCAGTATATTGTGTCCTAAAACTAACATGTCATACTCCCACTCGCCTTGATGTGCTGAGAATCGCCCAGTCAACCAAGTTATCACAGAGGACATGACCCCTAAGCCCCATAGCTCATAAAAGTCCCAATGAAAGACGATGTAATCATGTGTATGCAATTTATAGGTTTGCAAAGATTTACTCAAAGGTATACTAATGATTGTTTATTATATGTCTAGTGGTAGTTTCTCATGCCAGCTTAGTTCGTGTCAACTATCTCGCTGTGACCGGATCCTCACCCCACCAAAACACAGGAAGCTGGACCTTGTGACACTTACCCTCCCACCAACTGGCCAGCCTATCCGGAAGAAGCAGCTCCTACAGGACTATATGCGACATCACTCCTCAACCAATCCTGTACTAATGTTATACCCTATGCTAATGACCTTGATGACGCTCTTCTACTTTATAATCCCATGTATGTGTATTGTTTGCCAGAGCGCTCTCGAGACAGCAGAGGTCTCTCTATGCCAATTTCATATAAGGACTTGTTAACCTTGCAACCTGTTCTTAGTCTCATTCCCTACTGGGATGTGTTATTATAAGCTTGCATTTGTACAACGGGGAGTGAGCCTTTACACCCCCCCACACCCCGCTCTTCAATTTGTACATAAGAGCCTATGTGACCTCCTGGAAAATGTTGGTGTATTCTTTATGAATTACACTGACGATACAGTTGGTTTTTGAACTGGATGGTAACAGTGATAGCGCTAAAATACCACAAATCTAGATAGGTGGATGAAACTCAATTGGATGTGTCTTAATAATACTAAGACAGAATGACTGATTTTCGAACACCAAGCTAGAGCCAAATTAGGCGTAGAATAGAATGACTTTGCCATAAATGAGGCAATCATGCCAGTAACGACGCAAGTCAAAACGTTGAGAATGATGTTAGAGGCGTCAGTGGGGTCTGAGGTGCAGGTGAAATATCTTCACAATAACAATGCGCATTACCTGCGACTCCTGAGAGCCATCCATCCATTTTTAAATGAGAATACAGCAACGATTGCTAGGGCTATCATTTTATTGTGATTGGACTACGGAAATGCTCTTACTGGGAGCGCCTAAGAAAGAAATCGAGAAATGCCAGGTCATGGAAAACAGTGCTGTCTGTCATCAGGAAGATTATAAAATAGAGAACATAATGGAAGGAAGTCACTACACTGGCTGAGAAAAGGTGGAAAGAAATATTTTCAAGCCAATGACAAATCGATCCTAGATGTCTATATGGCTCAGCTCCTAGGTACTTGAAGAATCAATTTTCTAGATACGTCCCATCTAGATACTTAAGATCAAAAGACCAAGGCTGGTTGAATGTGATCCCCTTCAATCGAGTAACAGGCTTGGGGAAATCCTTCCCAGTACAGGCAGCACAACGTTGGAATAAGTAGGCCCCAACTCCACAGCTGGAAAACTACCAGACGTTCAGGAGGCATTTGAACACTTCTGTTCAAATAAGCTGCAAGCCCTGTCTAGCAAAAGTCCAGAATTAGTACCCCAGAAATTAGGAATCGGTTTGTCCATAGGTTTGTGTCTACGCGCCCTGATGCCTGCAGGCTCTCGGCACGCCACAAGCACATAAATAAAAAATAATTAAAATAAACTCTTTGGGAGTTTATCCAAACCAATCAATTTAGCATGTAGTGCTCCAGGTTAAGTCTCAGGAGAGGCAAGTGCAATCAGGGGTCCACAATGAGTCCACACAATGATTAGACTCAAGTATAAAATTACTACATTATAGGCCCAAAAACACTTGGGAAATGGAAACAGGTAGTTATAACAATACTAAAATTATAAAACATAGTCACAGTTAAAGCAAAGCTTACAGTTCAGCCCCCTAATACTTGAAAGGGAAGCGAAGTACTTAATTGCACCAACAGTCCAAAGGACTAGAAACCCTAACTTCTAAAGTCCAACCCTAAGTTGAATGGGGCCTTGTGCCCAAAAATTCACAAGTATTTTTCTTTGTAATTTGGGAAAAAATGTAGGGAAATATTCCAGAGGATGTGAACATCAGACTAGAAGCCTTTCAAATGAGTTCGCTGGTGAGTAATGTACTTTTCTATCTTTTGGAGGGCTATTGCAACAAGTGGCAAAGCCAAAGCAATGTAAAGCCAAAGAACACAACATTTTAAGAGGGTGGGAGAGGTGGCACCAGTAAGTATTGCGACTACTCACCATCCATAGTTCATTTTTGCAAAGTCTTGGTAGGTTGAAGGAGGATCGCTGTAGGTAGGTTTTCCCGCCATAGGTTCTAGTCGGATATGCCCAGGAGTAGCAGGTTCAAGCCAAGTCCTAGTTGGGTCCAGGAGATTTGTGCAACCCTTTCCAGTGGACAAATTCAGTAGGTACTGATGCAATTCAGGACTGTTCTGGACACTATCAGATGTGGGATGGCTAGTTCCAGAGATGGCAACAGCAGGCGTCTCAGTAGTCACAGTCAAAGAAAGCCATCCAGTTCCAGACCCCTTGATGCCGAGACGATGAAACTTTGCAGGAAGGCCTTTTATGGGACTAGCTGGTGACCATCAAAGTTACAGGAGAAAACATGAACGGCAACACTTCTGGCGCAGTAGCCCAAAATGTAGTTGGCCAGCCCACCGTTTGGCCCAGGGAGGCTACCAAACACTCCAGGCAGCAGGAACGCGAGAAGATGTCGAGACTGATTGGTCCCACTAGTCCAAAGGGAAGAAGCACCAGCAAGGGTCTTGTGAGACCAGTAGCCAGAAAGGGCTCCACTGGGATAGCAGCAAGAGTTAATTGCCAGGCCTGCTCAGGATTAGTCCTCAGGTCTTCCATCGTCTGCACAGCTACACAGGATATTGGTCCCTCTTCAGATCGGTTGGAATGGCTTTAGGACCCCATCTCATCCTAAATTCTGGTGAACATAGAAACGGAGTCTGCCAATAGAAAGATCTGCCCTACACCCCCAAGCACCAACAGTGATCCAATCAGGGATCACTTTGGAGAAAATCATGCATACACTACAGACACACTGAAACCAATATGTAGATTGGGACCAGGCAGTCACAACCCACTTCCTGACTTCCAACAAACATGGCCTGCACTAGCCGGCGAAAAGCAATGCTTTCCTGGGCAAATGCAAGACCACAAAAGGAAATTCCTGACCTGTCAAGGCAGCCAAAGAATAGTAGCCAAACGCTGTAAACTCAAGAAGGCAAACTAAAAAAAATAGCACAAATGGTAAAAATGTAACTGCTGTCACCAGCTTGTAACCAAAAAACCTTTTGAGTGTAAATCTAAGACGATACAAAAGTAACCCCACTGCACTGGAAGATGCATTGTGCAATATGAAAAACTTACCCAACCAGATGACATGTAAAAAGACAGAAAATGGATGCGGGAAGGCCCCATCTGAAGCATCCATCTCCAGATGGCTCTCTGGCTGCATCATGCATTGCCATCAGCTGGCCAACAGGTTGTTGCCAGGTAGGCCAAGGGCCCATTCCATCAGAGCAATCGCATCTACGACAGAATTCCTATCAGGTGTTCCCCTGCTGTATATCTACAGGACAGCTACGTGGAGTCTACTCTCACTTTTACAAAATTATACTGTGTCGACCAGGATTCCAGGAAGTAGTCTCGTGCTGGACAAGCGGTTCTTCGGTACCTGTCTTGAGATGAGTGTTCCAGAAGTCATTCTTTTTGCTACCTCCCGTGGTTGTGCATAGGTACTCACGTGTAATCTTATTCTTAGCATGTAAAACCCCACGCTGGAGAAGGAACATGTTACTTACCTGCAGCTCGTGTTCTCCAGAATGGGTCGTGCATGGATTTACATGCAAACCCTCCCACCTTCACCTCTAGGCTTGTCTTGATTGCTCCTGACATTTTACATGAGCTACTAAATCTGAAGATGGCCACCAGGGGTGGAGCTAAGGAGGACGAATGTCATTGTTTGGGGCAGTCCGGCCCAAAGAGACAAATGGACTATACACGACAATGCAGATTATAGCTTGGTGCTAAACATATATATTACCTAGTATTCCCAGACTGACTGGGAGTATGCATAGCATGTGAATCCATGCAAGACCCATGCTGGAAAATTTGAGTTACAGGTAAGTAACTTGGTTCCATCCCTTTGGTTCAAGTCTAGGGTGATAAAGTATCCCCATTGCACTGCATTGGTGGATGCAGTGTGCAATATGAAACCGCTACCCAAACAAACCGATAACCTGTCAAAAGACAAATAGGGAAACTGTTTCCCAGTACTGACAGTCTGAAGGACTAGTCAATTTCCCCATAGCAAAGCAGCCAAAGGCCAGTGGAGTACATCTGAAGGCTTCACTTCCCTGTATGAAGTCGGGACAAAGTGTACAAAATAAAAAGAAAAATGTTTCGGGGTCCATAGAATATGGAGGAACAGTTGCCTAAAAGAGAAATTTTTCAAACACTGGGTGAATGGGGATAAACGTATTTGTGGTGGTTCTGGCATGCTGGCTTGCAATAAAGTGCCCCAATAATGTGCAAGACCCCCCACTCATTACATTCCTAAAGAAATTTACTTGAGCATTGCAGCTGAATGCTAGTCTCCCTCCCCAAAGCCCCATCTTCAGGCCCAGAATGCCTCATCTTAAAGACTACATATTCTGTCTTCTCTTGCAGGGTTGGGTTATAGCGTTCTTGTCAGTTTGCATGTTTAGTCTGCTCTTTATAGAATCTTGTGAATGGCCTCTTGGCTAGCTCACATTCCTGAAGATCATAGCCTGCCCTCGCTTCATGTTAACACAAGAGGCGGGAGGCATACCAGTCAGGTTGTGCCAGTTTTACCTTTGCGATCACGTCTTGTTTAGTTGTAAAGTTCAGCCGAGTAGGAATTTTCATTCACTAGTCATCCCTGTAAACCTGCAGAGCAAAAGTAATTTAGTAACTTTCTGGCTGGCTGGAACCCCGGCAAAGGATTCTGGGCAATATCTCCTTAATGTGAGATGCAGCAAAATCACTTGTACCACCACCCCACCTCCGGACCTGCTGCGGCAGAAACAGCGTGAGGAATTGAAAGAAAGCACAGCAAATGGTTTTAAAATCGATGCTCCCCCCCCCCCCCCCAAAGCTGTAACATGAAGTTGAAAGCTGTCTTCTCAGATCGGTCAAACACCACTCTTCAGTCTGACAAGGGAACCATGCTCACCTCGAAACTTTACAGCCAGAGACTTTACAGTTCCCTTTCACTGCCCCATCAAAGACCATACAGAATCAAGCTGCCCCATTACACCTTTAGTATTAATTGAGACTTACTTGCCTTGCTATCTGTGTTCTTCACTTTTCCTCACCCATATCCATACCCATGAAGCAAAACAAATAGCAGCAAGTTAATTATTTCAGAAGAAAATGGCAAGTGTGGAAACCTGCTCCACTGAAATTTTATTGGAGGTGAATTTCACCATTTCGTCTTCGGTTCCAGGAATTTTGCCTACCTCTTTACAGAGGTGATGGATGCTAAACTTGGATATATTTTTTTATATGACCATAAGCCAATAAAGTACATCATTAACACTAAAATAAATATATCAATGTGCCTCACACCCACATTGTTGAAACAAGTACTGCAACGCCACAGGGCAGATATTAATCCATAAGCTTGCTTCCCAGGCTGGGTCTTTCAATACATGTGGATGCCAATACAACGTCTACATCAGAATTAATAGTTGTATTAGCAGCTGTGTGGGGAGGACCAGAGTCTGGAATTCCAACCAACTTAATCCTAAATTAGGGGCATGTCATGGAAGCAGTCATGTACAAAACCCATACTTCATGCACACGTCTTCTCCGATGTCCTGGACAAATGGAATTACCCACTGTCTTCACAGAGGAAGTGTATTTGGGCTGGAGAGTACAGGGTGGTGTGGCTCGGTCTGCAAGGGGCTATCAACATTATGTGGCATCAAAATTGGTGAATGCGGCAGGGGCTCTTAGGGCAAATAGGATGAAGTGGCTGCGCAGGCTGTGGGAGTAGCTCCTCCTCAGCGAAGACAGGTGCTGGAGAAATGGCAGGCAGCTGACAGGGCCTTGTGGGCTTTGGCAGAAGAAATCTGGTGGTACCGCCCACTCCTCTGGAACCTCTTGAGAAGGTTCCCAACAGGTGCACTTGGAGAAGTTAGAGCAGACAGAGCAGACCCTTCCAGGAATGATGGAGGCCTTGGAAGCAATGCTACCCTTGAGATAGCCTTTGTTACTGTAAAGATGGTGCCTGCAGTCGACTAGTAGTATGTAGATGTGACAAACACCGGCACTGCCGACAGTGCGTATTTGTCAACAATGATTTAGACAGTCTCTGGGTTGTCAATGATGCTGCAGATGAATGATTCTTCATCGACAGGGTTGACTGAAGGAGTGGACGATCTCCAGTACTCCGAAGTCAGATCCCCTTTGTGGCTGTCGCCAGACAAACTATGCGGCCGCAGGAGTAGTTGACAAGGAAGTCCAAGCATGTGATGACACTGCCTTTTGAGGAACCTCCACCCCTTGAAACATCCTCAAAGGACCCTGACCTCTTGCCAGTAGGAAACTGCTCCATAGGGCTGCTAGCCCTGGCAGAGGCATAACTGCACACAGATGCAGACACAGAAACCTTACACCTTTGTCCATCCATGACGCCAGCCTCTGATGGCGATCTTTTTTCATCTTAGTGGAGAAAGACTGGCAGATGGTGCATCCCCCCCACATCGTGGTCCGGTGCAGGCAGTAAATACACTTTTGGTGGCAGTTTTCTGTGAAAACATTTTTCACCACATCTGTAGCCTTGAAAAGGCTCTTCTCGGCCTCAGACATTGCGTGTGTGCTAGGCCCACAATTCAGCTCACGGCCTCACAACGTGATCCAACGGAAGATGGAATCGAGAGCAGCAACAGATCCCCACTGCAGACAAGTCACAACAGTGACTGATTGAAGAAAAAATAATAAGTTACTCACCCTAGTGACTAGCGTACTCTTAGTCCCCTTTCCTCCATACTGCATGGGCGTCCCTTCCAAGGGATGGGAGACGGAACATTTTTCCCCAGAAAAAAACATTCCCTTTAAATTTAGAGGCGTGTGGGTGTGAGGCCCAGTGAGAAAGCGCTGCCCTGACTTTGCCCTCCGGCGCCACACCTCAGTCCCCATTGACGCGTCGACAATAGAATTGACATTGACTAATGACACCAGTATTAGGGGGGAGGTTGGTGGGACATATGGAGGAAAGGGGACTATGGACTAAGAGTATGTTAGTCACTACAGTGAGTAACTTATAAATACTCTTACGTCCCTTACCATTACAACTGAATGTAGCCCCAGGGTGACGAGGAGACCCTCCTTAAGCAAATAGGTTCCCGAAAACACATGTCGGAAACCCGCGTCAGATCTAGAACCAGCATCCAAGCAGTAATGCTAGCAGAAAGCCGAGGGAGTGGCCCCAGTGGCCGCCCTGCTTATGACTTGCCAAGGGACATGGCGCTGATGTGTGATGGCCATTGCCTTGGCCCTGACCGCATGGGCATGTATGTTGGCCGGAACCGGCTTCTGCTGGCCCGCGGACGCTGCTTTGATGGCTGAGACCATCCAGCGGGATATGGAGGCCTTGGAAGCCTGATGACCTTGTCTTGAGCCTCCGAAAGCGACAAACATGGCATCCCATTTGTGAAAGCCATTGGTCCTGTCCAAGTAGAACTTCAGGGCACACCCAACATCCAGGCAGTGCAGCACTCTGCTTCGTGCTTAGGATCAGCAAAAAACTGAAGGACTATTTGTTTAAGTGGAAAGCAGACAGTACCTTGGGCAGAAATGCTGGATGTGTCCGCAGGACCACCTTGTCCCTGTGAAAGGTAGTATATGGTTCCGAGGTGACCAGCGCCTGGATTTCGCTGACTCTACAAGCCGAGGTGAGGCCAACCAGTAAGGCTGTTGTGGTGGTGACCAGCCTGACGTCCGCGGACACCGTTGGTTTAAACTGTTTGTGTGCCAGGGCGCCCAATATTATGTTAAGGTCCCACACGGGGTGTGTGCTATTGATGGGCGGGTGGAGCCTTGCAAGCCCCATCAAATGTTTGACAATAGGATTGGAGGAAGAGTAGGTCCCCTCCTTAGAGTTTCTGTAAGCCCCGATGGCTACGAGTTATGCATGACAGTTGTCCACCTGGAACCCCGAGTGGGCGAGGTGCACCGAGAAGGAGAGCACGTCATCCAAAGAACACGCCAGGGGGTCGATTTCCTTGGAGTCTGCCCAGTGGCTGAAGCTGGTCCATTTACTTTTATATTGGGCCATGGTAGCTTTGCTCCTAGTGCCCTGAATGATTTCCGAATTAGCTGTTGAGAGGCTGGGGTGCTGCAGCGTTACCTGCTCAGGCACCCTGCTAGGAGGGCTAGTTTCTGAGGCGCTGGGTGGATGACACTGCCCCCTGCTGAGCCAGACGATGTGCTGGGCCGGTCGTGAGTTGAATCGGAGGCATCTCCCGAGAGGCTGATCAGCTCCGCAAAACCCGTGGCCTGGCCAGCCACCATGAAGCTATTAGAATGATGTAGAGTTGGCGAGACTCCTTGATCTTGCAAATCACTCTGAATCAGCGGTGTTGGCGGAAAGACATAAGCCGTCATGCCGTTCAACTGAAGCTGAAATGCGTCGCCCAGGGAGCTGGGACCCTGTCCCTGCCAGGAGGCGCACTGAGGGCAATTGTTATGCCAGGTGGCAGAGAGATCCACCTGGGGATGACTCCACCTGTTGAAGGTCTCCTGAATAAAAAGTCAGTTTAGCTGCCACTTGTAATTGTCCGCTCCCAACCTGCTGAGCCTGTGCGTCTCCAGGTTGGATTTCCCCGGGAGGTGGACTGCCGTGAGGTAGCTGTAGTTTTCCAGGGCCCACTACCACATGCAGATTGCCAGTCTACACAGAGGGGGATCTGGTGCCTCCCTGCTGGTTGACATAGTACGTGCTGGTCGAGTTGTACGTCTGGCGAGGACAACCTTGCCCTGAGAAGTGGTAGGAATGCTCCGAGCGCTAGCCAGATTGTGTTCAACTCTAAGCAATTGATGTGGTATTCTTGCTCCCGTCGAGCCCAGGTGCTGTGGACAGAGATCATCCATGGTGGCTCCCCAGCCCTCGAGCGAGGAGTCTGTGGTGATGGTGGCCTATGGGGTGGGCAGCCAAAAGGGCTTGCCTGTCCATAGGTTGCAGTCCCTGGACCACCATGTTGGGTCTGAGTGGAGAGATGGAGGAACGTTTATCATCTCGAATTGAGGGCCACGCTACTGGTTCCATGAGGCCGCGAAGTGCAGCTGAATCCATCTCGTGTGTGGAATGGCCAATAGGACCACCGCCAAGAGACCCAGGAGATGCTGGTACCGCCATGCAGAGGTCACCTTTCTGCTGAGGAAGTGGGTGGTGGCCCTCTTGATGGCCGGGATCTTGTCCTCCGACGGAAATACTTTCTCGGAGCACATGTCCCAGATGAGGCGCAAGAATGTCAGTCTGCATGGGCTGCAGCTGCGACTTCTTGAGATTGAGCGAGAAGCCCAAACCCTGCAGTGTGTTCATAAAGGGCATGGGAAGAGTGGTGAACCGTTTACGGAGTTGTAGCCCTGACGAGCCAGTCGTCGAGGTATGGGTATATGTGGAGGCCCTGCGCTTTGGAGGAGGGCAGCCACTGTATTCATGAGCCTGGTAAAGACCTTGGGGGCCGAATTGAGGCCAAAAGGAAGGACCTTGTATTAAAAACGGGAGCAGGCGTGCCGGGGAGCAAACCCAGAGAATTGATTACCCCTCACTACTACAATACTGCGGGAGAGTTTGAAATGTTTATGGTCACACACGCATAAGTCTACATAGCAATATTAACATGGAAAATCACAGAAGACACAATAGCCCAACAAATCAGCATATGTTAGATCAAATTTCAATAGTATGTAGAAAAGAGATTAAAACAAGACAAATTACTACATCTAAGTAGTAAAAAACGATACAAGGGTAAACGTGAACTCTATGTAAAAACCACGCAGCTGCCTGCCACGTGCCTGCGACGTGTTGCTCGGCTCGCTGGGCCCAGCCTCCTCCAGGACTCTTGTATGTGGATCATGAGGCCTACCCTGCTCCTCGGGCCTAGGTCCAGTAGGGGCGATACCCTCTAACCAGGGGTCGGTAGAGCTGGCCAGTAGTTGAAGAAACCTCGGTGCACATGCTGGTACAAGGACCTAAAAGGTCCTTCCCACGCGGCAGAGTCCTTGGGAAGGAGTCTCCTTTGTGGGGTGCGATGGAAAATAGCACCCCGGCTCTGTGTTTCACAAAGTTCTTGAGGTCCTCTGGAGGAGACTTCAGGAAGAGCTCCTTCCACCTGGCTAGTCTGTTCTTCAGCGCTTTCGATGACCGTGTGCCACCCGCTGAACAAGCTTGCCAACCGTGGTCATGGGCCAATGCGCCAGGGAGGAGCGTGGCGCCGTGGACTGAGTACCTAAATGATAAAAAGACAAAGTATCTGCGCGTGGAATTACATGGCCGAAGCCAAACCCAGGAGCACTGGTGAATTCAGCCGGTTCCAGACGATGCGGAAAAGGGGACTGAGGTGTGGAGCCAGAGTAGCACATGCTCCCTGGGCCGCACCCCTGCGCGCCTCTAAATTTAAATGGAAAGAAGGGTTTTTTCTGGCGGAAAAGGTTCCGTCTCCTGTCCCTTGGAAGGGACGCCCATGCAGTATGGAGGAAAAGGGACGGGACCTAAGAGTAATGTTAAGAAAACTATCAAAATCTGCTAAATACAGAGCAAAACCAGAGGACTTCCAACACCAAAACCTGCAGTACAAACATGAAGATGGCCACCAGTGGTGGACCTAAGGAGGACTAATATCAGTTGGGACAGTATAACCCAAAGCAACAGCAATAGTCTATGGAACAAGTTACTTACCTGTAACTGTTGTTCTCCAGCATGGGTCTGGCATGGATTCACATGCTCATGAATATTCCCCGTCGTCAGGCTGGGAATCCTCGGTAAAGAAAAAACCAGTATCAGTTTCGTTTCTGATCTGTCTTTCGTAGTAATAACCAATCACTGGTCTCTGCGTCATACTGACCACAGCCAATGACTGCCCTCTACCTAAGCACCGCCTCTGGCAGCCATCTTCAGATTTGGAAGCACGTGAAGTGGCAGTATGACCAAGTGAAGAGCCGCAGAGGGGTAGGCGGGAGGGTTCGCATGTGAATCCATGCCAGACCCATGCTGGAGAACAACAGTTACAGGTAAGTAACTTGTTCCTTCTCCAGCATGGGGTCTGGCATGGATTCACATGCTCATGAATAAAGAATACATAGCAGTACACACATGCACAACCACGGGAGGTGGCAAAGGCTCAACATTAAGCATCACATCAACTCAACATTAAGCATCTTACCTCCTCACCAGGCTCACCTCAGGCGAACAGGTTGCGCAGCACTGCTTGGCCGACCCTGGACTCCTCCCTGGAATCCCGGTCGACGCAGTAGAATTTCGTGAAGGTGTGCGTCGACCTCCACGTAGCAGCCCTGCATATGTCCAGCAGGGGCACACCAGATAGGAACGCCGTGGTAGCTGCGATCGCTCTGGTGGAATGGGCTCTCGGACGGCCAGGCAGCGGTCGGTTTGCCAACCGGTGACAGCACATGATACAGCCGGAGAGCCATCTGGAGATGGAAGCCTTCGAGAGAGCCTTCCCCTGATTGACAGGTCCAAAGTTCACAAAGAGTTGTGACGTCTTCCGAAAACCCTTCGTGCGGTCCACGTAGAACTTCAGCGCTCTAGCTACATCCAGCGAGTGCAAAGTCCTCTCAGCCGGCGACGAAGGCGACGGGAAGAACACAGGTAACACCAAGGGTTCGTTGAGATGGAAGTCCGACGGTACCTTGGGCATGAAGGAGGGGTGCGTCCTGAGCACTACCCTCGTGTCGTGGAAAGTCAAGTACGGGGCCTTGCAGGAAAGGGCCTGGATCTCTCCCACTCGTCGTGCGGAGGTGATGGCCACAAGAAAAGCTGTTTTCCACGATAGAAACTTCAACGGGGCCGAGTGCAGAGGCTCGAATGGAGGTCCCATGAGCTTGGTCAGCACCACGTTGAGCTCCCACGCCGGGGCCGGGGCCTTCACCGGCGGGAACGATCTGAACAGTCCCTTCATGAACTCTTTCACCAGACGATGAGACCACAAGGACGTCCGGCCCGTGGTTCTGGTGTATCGGGAGATCGCAGCAAGATGAATCTTGATGGACGCATGTGCCAGACCAGCTTTGGCCAGCGTCAGCAGGTACGGCAGTACTTGGGGAGCCGTAATCCGTAGAGGGTTAATCTTCTGTGCGTGGCACCAGACAGAGAACCTCTTCCATTTGTGTCCGTAGCATTTAAGAGTCGAGGACGCCCTGGCCTTTGCAAGAACCTCTCTGCAATCGGCCGGTATGTCGTATCCTCCAAACTCTAGTGCTGCAGGAGCCAGGCCTGCAAGTTCAGCGACTTCGGGTCGTGGTGGAGGATGGCGCCTCCTTCCCTGGAGAGTAGATCCGCGTCCGCCGGCAGCTTGATCGGCGGGGACGCTGACAAGTCCAGAAGGTCCGGGAACCATATCTGCCTCGGCCACGCAGGTGCGACGAGGATCATCCTGCACCGTGACCTCTTGAGCTGGTTGACGAGCCGGATTAGCAGAGGCAAGGGAGGGAACGCGTAGAGGAACAGGCCCTCCCAGGGGAACGAGAAAGCATCGCCCATGCTCCTCGTCTGGGGAAACCTGCTGGCGAACCTCCGGCACTTGGTGTTCGTCGCCGTCGCGAACAGGTCGATCTGGGGTGTGCCCCACCGTCGGAAGAGGCGATCCACCAGATCCTGCCGTAGTTCCCACTCGTGGCACGAGCGCAGCTCCCTGCTGAGTGAGTCGGCGATGGTGTTTTTTATCCCTGCCAGATGAAACGGCACCAGAAAAATCCCTTGGGCGACGGCCCAATGCCACAGGTCCTGCGCCTCCTTGGACAGCGCTGGGGACCTGGTTCCGCCCTGTTTCCTGATGTAAAACATGGTGGTGGTGTTGTCGGTGAAGATCCTCACCACCTTGCCCTTGAGGGACGGAAGGAAGGACCTGAGGGCCCAAAACACTGCACGGAGCTCCAGGACGTTGATATGTAGGGACTTCTCCGCCGGGAGCCAGAGTCCCCTTGCGTGCAGATTTTCGGTGTGCGCTCCCCACCCTTCCAGGGAGGCATCCGTGGTCACAGTCTCCTGGTGGGCTGGGGTCTGGAAGTCCATGCCCGCCGTCAGATGCGCGCGGGTGCCCCACCACCGTATCGCTCGTCGGAAACTCTCGTCGAGCTTGATCCTTTCCTCGAAGCTGCCCGTCGTCTGGATCCAGCGCGCATCCAGGAATTCTTGCAACGGGCGCATCCGGAGCCTGCACATGGGAATGAGGTAGATGCAGGAAGACATCATCCCGAGGAGGGACTTGATGGACCTCACTTTGGCCGCGTCGGCCACCAACATCCGTTGCACCTTGCCCAAGATGGTCCTGGTCCTCTCCTCCGACGGGGAGGCCAGAAGGGACACTGTCGAGCCTCGCTCCCAGAAACAGTGCGACTTGCGCGGGCACCAGGTGGGATTTGGCGTAGTTCACGGAGAATCCCAGGTCCGTGAGGAGTTGGACGGTCCTTGCCGTGTGGACCACGGCGAGCTCCCTCGTCTTGGCGCGGATGAGCCAGTCGTCCAGGTAGGGGTAGACGTGGATCCCCTCGCGGCGCAGCTGCGCCGCCACCGGTGCAAGGCACTTGGTGAATACCCTGGGTGCCGACCGTAGTCCGAAGGGAAGGGCTTTGAACTAGTAATGACGCCCTTGGACCATGAATCTGAGGAATTTGCGGTGCCCCTTTAGGATGGGGAAGTAGGCATCCTCCAAATCCAACGACGATAGGAAGTCTCCTTCCTCCAGCTGACCCAGGACGTGCTGGAGGGTGACCATCCGGAACTTCTGCGCCTTGATGAACTTGTTCAGACGTCGCAGGTCCAGGATGGGGCGCCATCCTCCCGTCTTCTTCTTCACGAGGAAGTATCTCGAGTAGACTCCGGAGCCCCGAAGCCTCTTTGGGACGAGTTCGATGGCGCCCTTTCTGAGCATCGCCTTTACCTCCAGGAGAAGTTGAGGGACGTGAAGTTCTTTCCTGGCCACGGGGGGGACGCGCGGGCACCTTCTTTGAAACTCGAGCGCGTGGCCCCGGGCCAGGGCGTCCAGCACCCAACGGTCGGTGGAGATGGACTCCCACACGCTGACGAAGCCCGCCAGCCGGCCTCCCACCGGGGTGCTTCGGTGGGGGCCCGACCCCAAGGCCGGTTCAATCCTGCTTGGACGCGGCCTTGCCGCCTTGACCTCCTTGGCGACGACGGCGGGGTCCGCTAGACTTGCCTCGTCCTCTGTAGGCCTCTTGCGACGACGAGCGGGCCGCTTGACGGTAGGAAGCGAAGCCGCCGCCGGAACCTTTGGAGGCGCCCTTGCCTCCGCCGCTCCGAAAGGGCGTCCGTCGTTGCAGGACTCCAAGCGCCCGGGCCGTCTCAGTATCCGCCTTGATGGCCTGAAGGGAATCGTCCACTGTCTTCCCAAACAGGTTGTTCCCGTCGAAGGGCATGTCCAGGACTCTGGTCTGGACGTCCTGCCGGAAGTCCGTAGCTTTGAGCCATCCACGACGTCGAAGGCAAACACCGTTGCCCAGCTGGCGGAATCCAGTGTCGGCGATGTCAGTCGCCACGGTGATGGCGTGGTCCGAGGCCACCTCACCTTCCTGCAGGATCTCAAGGGCCTCCGCCCTCTTGTCGTCCGGCAGAAAATCCAGCAGGGGAGCCATCTTGTACCAGAGCTCCCTGTCGTAGCGGGCCACGATAGCCAAGGCGTTGGCCGCTTTAATCGTCGTCGCTGCCGACGAGATGACTCCACGCCCCATAGTATCCAATTTCTTTCCCTCGCCGTCCGGCGGGGAAGTCGATGTGGAGGCCGCACCCCCCCCCCCGCTTTCTTCCTGGCTGCCGCGGAGACGACGGAGTCCGGGGTAGGCTGCGCCCGGAGGCATAGGGGGGCCGTGTCCGGGACCCGGTACTTTTTCTCGTACCGGTCTCTTCTAGCTGGCGTCGTGGAAGGGTTCTTGAGGAGGGAAAGGCCCTCATCCCAAATGTCGTCCAACAGAGGCACTGCGAGGACCGTCTTCCTCTTGGCCTCGCGCCGCTGATAAAGGAAGCCTTCCTTTTTCTTCTCCTCAGGGCAGAGTTGGAAAAGCTCGGAAGCCCTGGAGATCATGGAGTGGAAAGATCCGATCTCGTCGGGCGGAGAGGCCCTGGTGGGAGGCGACGACGGAAAATCCTCGTCGTATGCCTCGTTGTCCGTACCCGTCGCTGCCGTGTCAGTCCCCGTATCATCCCCTCGGGTGGACGGGGAGGAGGGCTGGAAGGGGCGCGACGGTTGAAAAGGAGGTGGTGGATGGATCCTTCTTTTCTTGGTAGGGGGAACACCAGAAGGTCCCGGTTCTGGATCCCCCGACGGGAGAGGTTCCTCCGTCGGTAACGGTAGCCTCGTCCTTATCTCGGAGCATAAGGACTGTATGGCCAACAAAATGGCCGCCGAGTTGTCTTGCGGCGCTGGCAGAGGGGAATCCGACGGGCGAGCAGGGGCCCCGTCGGTATCCTCGACGATGTCGTCGTCGTCACCTGCGTCGGGGTCCATTCCGACGGGCTGGCCTTCTTCCACGCCTAGGCCGTGGCTTAAGACCTCGATCAGCTCCTCTTCTGAGGTTGAGGCCGACTCTACGACGACGCCCTGCCCCCCCCTTCTTCCCCACGGAGGGTTTCACGGGGGTCCTATCGATGGGCACAAAGGAAGACTCCCTCCGAGGAGGCAGGGAGATTCTGGGCCCTGAGGTCGCCACCACTGGTGCAGCCACCACAGGCTGAGCCAGGGCCGCCGCGACCGTTTCGATAGAGGGCTTGGTCGGATGGATCAAGGCCTTCACCACCTTAGGTGCGCTCACCGCCTTATCCTTGAGGGAGGGGGCACTGCCACGCTCCTCCTCTGCCTTAGAGCTCGACCGGGGCCTCTCCAGGAGCTTCGCCGGGTGCTCGGCCTTCCTCTTACCCGACCCAGAGCGTTGGCTCGTGGTTGATGGTGCCGGGGAGGGTGCGCCCTGCCTGGCGCCCGTAGAGCCCGACCGTTCGGCGCTCCCGGTGCCAGCGGACTCGCGGTGCTTGGCCTTATGTTGGGCCCCCGTCGCCGGGGCGCCCTCAAAGGTCTTAGAAGACCGCTCGGATTTCTTCTTCTTCTCGCCAGACGGGCTCTTACCCTCCAGCCAGTTGGCGAGACGTTGATGGCGGTCCTTCATGGTCCGTTCCGACATGTTGCCGCAAAACGCACAGTCCTTCTCCACGTGCGTCTTGTCCTCATGAAGGCAGTAAAGGCAGAAAGAGTGTTCGTCCTCCTTGAAGACGTTCTGCAGCTGGCATCCAGGGCAGACCCTGAACAGCTTTCCGGGCGTCGAGCTTCCCTTCTCCTGGGCCATCTCCGAGACAGGGCCTGAGAAGCTTCTGGAGTCCTCCGAAGTGTAGCTCGACGAAATCTTCACCCTTGAGGGGCACAGATGAATCCGACACGGGTCCCCGTTGATCGGATGTAGGATCGGTGGAGCTTGAGGCTCTTTTGACCGAAAGAATCGAAGTTTTTTGTAAAAAGCGCGAAAAAATAGCACTAACGCTCGAGAGCAATAGCACGAGGATCCCAACACATGAACGTGCGGTAAAAATCTGAAGATGGCTGCCAGAGGCGGTGCTTAGGTAGAGGGCAGTCATTGGCTGTGGTCAGTATGACGCAGAGACCAGTGATTGGTTATTACTACGAAAGACAGATCAGAAACGAAACTGATACTGGTTTTTTCTTTACCGAGGATTCCCAGCCTGACGACGGGGAATATTCATGAGCATGTGAATCCATGCCAGACCCCATGCTGGAGAAACAAGTGACAATAGAGTTTTTAGCTTAAAGCTAAACTGTGTTATTTTTCTAAGGATTCCAAACCTGACGACCGAGGGTATTTATATTCAGGATATTCAATACATGTAAGACACCATGCTGAGAATTGGTGACTTAAATGTGCCTAAAGACAAGCTGGTGTCAGAAGTTACATTTTTACAATGATTGCTATATTTGTAGTTAGCTCATTTGCATTTTGTAGCTAGTGTTCCAACATGGCCGTGCCACAAGATTTTTTGCTTGTTCTTTGGCCATTTTGTTCTTCGGCCTTCCAGCCCTCTGGTCAGGAATTCACTTTTATGTTGATAAAATTTGCCTGGGAGGATCCACCAGGGGGCGCAGAGATGGACTGACGCATCTCCGCTCGTCTCCTCGACAGGGCACAGATCGCGGGACCTGAGCCCCCCCCCCCCCCGCGACGCCCCAAGAGTGAGGAGCTGACACCACCCAAGCCCGTAGGAAGGTGTCGGGCACCCCTGGCTCAAATTTGAGTCTCGGAGGTGGCACCGATCCAGAGTTCTGAGCACTCAAACCCCCGCGGGTCAGAGGCCCCTCCTCCCCGCGGCGCCGCGGCTCTGCGGAAAACTACGGCGAGGCCGGACCTGAGCGAGGCCTGCAGAGGGCCCCGCCCGGTGGCTCCCTCCCCCTGCCCGGTGCTTCCTGGTGGGGGCGACTCATGATTCGCACCGGGGGGCAGACGCGGCTGGCCTGGCCGTTGGAAAGGAAGACGGCAGCACAGTGAAACGGAAGCCCGGGACAAGGCCCGCGCCTAAAGGAACAGGGAGTCAGCGGACCCCGGTGAGCCCCGGCGGAGCACAGGAGGTGGGCCTCTCACAGTTCTGAAGGTGTGACACACGGACTCCCTCAAGTCGAGCGACGCCGAGCGACGCACTTGGGCCTAGGAGGTTGGGAGTACTGGGCCTGGGCTGGGCAAATGACTATCGAGGCTGGAGGCAGGTGAGCCCCCGCCATACGCTTGGGCAACGGGGCACCCATCGAACCGTACAGGCCCCGGTCAAACTGAGGTAGCACACGGAACCCTGCGGAAGGTGAACACCCCTAGCAAGCCACGTAAAGGGAATCGCAAACAGTACCGCCGATCCGGCGGAGCGGTAGTTGAGCGGCTTGGGTAGCGCGAGGCGGGGGAGGCTACCAGGCATAAGAGGAATCTTCATTTCCAGAGGGGAACTGGTGAAGCCCCGGCCCTCCCGGAGCTGAGTCGCTGCCTTCTGCCCCGGGGCGGACACTGGCCCCCCCCCCCTCCGGCCGCTGTTGGTGGCTCGAGAATGCTGGGGTAGGGCCCTATGAACTGGAGAGAATCCCTGCAGAAGTTTCGTCGCACGCCTCCCGGGCCCCGGACGCCCCCCGAAATGGCGGCCCAGACGCAACAAGAATCGGCGGATGCAAACAGTCACCAGGGGTATGGCGGCTTTATTAGAAGAAATTAAAGGCTTCAGGGCGGACATAACTTTACGACTGGACTCCTTAGACAAAAAAGTGGACAATATCGACGATAGGGTCCAGGCACTGGAGAACAACACAACCTCGAGCGACGTCTTCGAGACTCAAATTGACATGCGCCTGTCGGAGCTCGAGAGAAGAGAAGTGCGCCCTAAAAATGGACGATTTGGAGAATCGGGAACGCTGCTGCAACTTACGTTTTCTAGGTTTTCCGGAACATGACGGTGAAACGCAAGCAGACATAATCAGGGCCATCAATGCGGTAATAGGAGTGCTATTTGAGGGGGCTAATACCAACGAACCCACCATTGACAGGGCCCACAGAGCGGGGGCGTCCTCCAGAGGCCCCAGATCGGTGCTAGTCCGCTTTCACTACTTTTCCGAAAAAAACAGGATCCTCGAACTGGCTCGCAAGAGGGGGCCGGTGGAGTGGGAAGGAGCCCGAATCTCGATTTACCAAGACTTGTCGGCCTTCACCCTCGCAAGACGCCGCCTCTGCTCTCCGCTGACGAAGATGCTCCACTCCAAGGGAGTCCGGTATAGGTGGGGGTATCCTTTTTCACTCTCCTTCGAGGGTTACAAATACGCCCTGGTCACCGAGGATGACATCCAGAGAGTGTCGGGTGAACTATTAGACAATCCAGGCATGGAGATGGGGGACCAGGACCAAGCGCGAGCCCCGACAGGTCCGAAAGGGAATAAAGCCCCGAAGGAAAGGCGCAGAGTCCGAGGCAAAAGAAAATTCAGGAGAGTGGCTCCAACATCACCGGCCCCCTTGAATGGCGGAGGCGAGTCACTGGTGCACCACGAAGAAAGGGACATGTGAACTTGTGAGCGAAGGGTGATGTAGCAGTTTTTGAATTGCATTGAATCCGGGAATAGCGGGGGGCTCGAGTTATGATCCACGAAGAGATAATGAGCCCGGAGGGGGGAGACATCGGTGGCCTGGTTTGGGTTTTTGGTCAATGCCACGAATCAGCCAGGCGATCAGGGGGGAGGGGGGAGGAGGGGTGGGACGAGGGGGGGGGGGGGTCGGGTGTTGGGGTTACAGTTATAGCGCGCCAAGTTTGCGGGTTACTCTTTCGAGCCAACTGTGGGGTGCAAAGGCAAGGTGGGAGCTACAACGCTTGAGTCTTTGAGAGTGGAGTTATGAGCCTTGACAAGTCCTCTGATGGATGATTCACTCCAATCCTTGACAGTGGGGTCTTTGAATGTCCGTGGGCTTAACTCGCCTACAAAGAGGTCGCTAATTATGAGGGAATTTGCGAGGCAACGTCTACATTTCCTCTTTGTACAAGAGACCCATTGGGTTCGGGGTAAAGAGCCTAAGCTCAAGGCCAAAACCATAGACCAGTTGTTCACGGCCTCCTCACAAACAAAGAAGCGGGGAGTTGCCCTGTTGGTGTCCCCCGGGGCCCACTTTGGATACAAAGCATCAAGGGCGGACCCAGATGGTCGGTATCTCATGGTAAAGGGGGATGTGCGGGGCCGCTTATTCACAATGGTTTGCATATACGCCCCGAACGAAGCGCAGGACACCTTCTGGGAGGGTATGAAAGAGACGATAATGGCATTCTCCGAGGGCACTCTTCTGGTGGGGGGGACTTCAACATGGTACTTTGCCCCGAGCGGGACAGGAAATCTGTAAAACCTTGCCCCAACACCTGTCGCCATAGGAAGCTGGCGATGGCCTTTCAGGAAGTGAATGGGGTATTGGGGTTATGCGACACATATGTCCCTGTGCATGGCCGGAACCCCGACTACACATTCTACTCTAAGCCACATGATGTTTTTTCGCGCATAGATTACATTCTGGTGGACACCTTATTGCAGGGAGAGGTCACAAGCTCAGGAGTAGTGACCGTCCCCTGGACAGACCATGACATGGTAAAGATAAGGATCGGCCTCCCCCCCGCCCCGGCAGCTGAATCCCGGTGGAGGTGCAATGACCTCCTCTTGCAGGACAAGGAGATACGACAATCCCTCCTGGTAGCCATAGAAGATTACTTCACCCTTAATGATAATGGGGAGGTCGGTACCATGGGAGTATGGGAGGCTTTTAAGGCAACTATCAGGGGAACACTTATTGGCATTGGGTCCGGGAGAAAAAGGGAGAGCGAGCGCGAAGAGAAACAGTTGAAAGATAAGATAGTGGCTATCCAACCAGGGGGAAAGCTGAAAACACAGATGTTCCCTGGGCAGTGGGAGGAACTGCAGGGGTTGCGGGCTAAGCTAGCTGACCTTCAAGTGGGACAAACGGAAAGGAAGCTCTCTTTTCTAAAACAAAAGTATATGGAAAAGGGGGAAAAGGCGGACAGGATATTGGCCTGGAGACTTCGGGAACTTAGGAATAGCAGGAGGGTCAATTCGATTCGCACTCCAGAAGGGGACTCTACCGCAAGGGACGCCAAGATCGCAGAACAATTTAGGCTGTATTATGAAAAACTGTATTGCTCAGAATATTTGGGGAAGGGGAAAGACGTTGATAGATTCTTGGACTCACTCTCCATCCCAGGCCTTCTCCCCGAGAAGGCCGAGGTATTAGAACAACCCATCTCCCCAGAGGAAATAATTGACACTATAGCCTCTTTAAAGAGCGGCACCGCCCCGGGAGACGACGGCTTCACAGTCAAGTTTTATAAGACCTATAGGACCGCACTTGCCCCGTTCATGGCCAAGATGTTCAATGCCGCGTTAGTCCAAGGCTCCCTCCCATCCTCGATGATGTCAGCTTTAATTGTAGTCCTGCCTAAAGAGGGCAAGGATCCCACACGTTGCCAATCCTACCGCCCTATATCTCTCCTCAATACTGACGTTAAAATTCTGGCTAAGCTCTTAGCGAATAGATTGGCAAGGTTCCTCCCTACCCTGGTGCACGGGGATCGGGTGGGCTTCATCCCGGGGCGCCAGGGGTCCGATAACATTAGAAAAACTCTCGACCTTATGCACGAGGCATCCAGGCAAGGAGTGGAAGGGTATCTCCTTTCTCTCGATTCAGAAAAGGCGTTTGACCGTGTCGAGTGGCCTTACATGGGCAGAGTCCTCCAAAAGATGGGCCTAGGAGACAATTTCTGTGCGTGGGTAGCGGCGCTTTATAATGCTCCCTCAGCGAGAGTGTTGGTTAACGGAGGCACTTCGGAGCCCTTTTGCCTTACTAGAGGCACCCGGCAAGGATGCCCCCTGTCGCCCCTATTGTATGCCTTGGCAATGGAACCCCTAGCCATAGCGGTCAGGAACGACCCGGCAATCACGGGAATACGATGCGGAGAGTGCGACTACAAACTCTCCCTATTTGCAGACGATATAATCCCTGCCCCGTCTGCTCGACCTCATACATATCTTTGGTTCTTTCTCAGGGTTGAAGATAAACACTTCAAAATCAAGCATTATGCCCATGGGCCAGAGCGACCGAGACATCGGGAGCAACTCCGACGTTCTGGGGGTCAGAATTGAAAGAGAATCCACTAGGTACCTGGGCACCACCATCCCCAGAGACCTGTCACAGCTATACCAGTGTAATTTCCCAGGGATCCTTGCTCAGATCAGCAGCGACCTCAAAAGATGGGCTTCCCCTCACGCTTTCCTGGCTGGGTCGAATGGTCACAGTCAAGATGAATGTTTTGCCGCGCCTCCTTTACCTCTTCGCAGCGCTTCCTACTGTGATACCCGAGACCTTTTTCGAGGTACTTCAGTCCCGTATCCTCCACTTTATTTGGAGCGGGAAGAGGCCCAGAATCAAAACCTCCACCCTAACCCTCCCGAAGACACGGTGGTTTTGGACTCCCCGACTTCCGACTCTATTATAAAGCAGCTCAGCTCAGGGTGATGCTGGAGCATATGCGAGACGACATGGGCACATACTGGACATATGTTGAGGACATCCACGCCCACCCGAAAAAAGTTAGAGATTTTTTTTGGGCCTCTCCTAAGGTTCTCCCACCCCAGCTGCAAGCGCACCCCACTTTGGGAGCCCTGTGGGCGCTATGGAAACCTAGCAAAGCTAATAAACATCTATCCACTTGGCCCTTCCCCGCGGTCCTCACTCTGGGGACCCCCCCCCCCCCCATCGACCTGGACACAAGGGGTTTCCGCGACACGCAAGCCTGGTCAGACTTGGGCTTGGAAATAGTATCCCAGCTGTCACGTGAAGAGGGCTTCATAGAGTATGGTAACCTGATTGAGGCCCTGGTAGATAGACCCCCCACGATTTTCAAATACTTACGATTGAAGGGGATATTGTCCCAACCCCGGTGGTCCGAACAGCTGATTCGCCCCCTCACTCCATTCGAATCTATCCTGGCCAAAAGTACATCACGTAAAGGTGCGTTGTCCAAGTTTTACAGTGTCTTGTTAACATCTGATCTGGAGGATAGACAACCCTTCAAGCACATATGGGAAGAAAGGCTGGGAATGCCATTGGATGACCATACCTGGAGGGCCGTTTTTAAAAGTATCTTCACGGGCTCTCTGTATACGGCCGCCATGGAACATAGTTTTAAAATCCTTCACTCTTGGCATCGCCCCCCGTCCCTGCTGTCTAAAATGTTTCGAGACGTGTCTCCTTAATGCCCCCGGGGTTGCCACCAGAGGGGAACCTGGTTTCACATGTGGTGGAATTGTCCGGCTATACAGGTTTACTGGTCGGAACTGCTCAGTTGGATCAAAGATATTGAGGGGTTCGGTCCATCCCTGCATCCCTTAGAAATCTTGTTGGGCACCCCCCTGCCGGAGACGGAAACAAATGTATACCCCAAGGTCATTGGTGCCATGCTGCGAGCAGGGAGGTTGGCGCTCGCTCAAAAATGGAAGAGCGGCCTGGCCCCCTCTAAGGAGGAATGGCTCCGCAAGCTCAGGGTGATATTCTCGTACGAAAAACTTACTGCAGTAGCAAATGATACCATGACGAACTTTGTACAAGAATGGGCTGCAGTTCTATTGCATGATGACTGTCTCCATGCGCTTGTAGGGGGGGCATTGAACTGGCCCTGTACGGGGTAAACCTGAGCTGTTAAGATTTTACTATATTCACCCCACCACACCCTGCAGAGTTCACTATTGTGGCCAATGTTGCTAGTCTCTCACGCCTACGCTGCGTATATGTTTGGAAAGTGATGGGGCAGGTCGTATGCATCAGACCCGCCCTGCGGCCACCTGTAGCCGGAGAAAGTGGGTGAAATGTTGTATTTCTGATCCACAGTTCGATATGCAGCCGAATTTAATTGTGCAGATTTGGCAGGCCTCCTCACACCCCTCTTAGACCCGGCCTAGCCTTTGCCCAGCTGTCTCTTAGATGGACCCCACTGTCACGTGTGCTAATTTTATTTACCGTATGGCCTGCAAGTGTTCTCCCCGGAACTTTAATACCTTTGCAACACCTCTAAACTTGGCTTGTTAATCGTTTAGGGGGGTGGGGCGGGAGGGGGGAAATGGGAAAGGGTGTTAAGGTAGAAATACCAGAAAATGTTACTGACAATGTGACTCATTGTGATGCTTTTGCAGATCGGGTCGATTGTCCGGCCCAACCTCATTTCTGTTTGTCAATAAAAACAAATTTGAAAAAAATGTGCCTGGGAAAGCACCTGTTTTCACATGCTAGTGTATGCAATGTGTATATGGTCTCAGGAAGTGGACTGGGACAGTCTGGATCCAATCCACATACTGGTATCAGCATGTCTTATATGCATGTATGCGTCAACACCACAGCCGTCCCCAATTGGACCACTACTGCTGTGCATACGGGGTGCAGATCCTGCTATTGGAGGGTTGAGCGATCACTCCTGCAATTAGAATACAAAGCAGAGTCCTGCAGCCATTCCAGCAGATCAGCCAAGTTACTGTATAGCTGTGAAGATGACAAGACAACAGGAGGAATCCTGAAGAGGCCTTGCAAAAATTCTTACTGCTGTTGCAGTGAAGCCCTGCTTGACTATCTGATCTTAGAAGACCTTTGCTGGTGCTTAAACCCTTTGGACTGGTAGGACCAACCAGTCTCAATGCCTTCTCACGATCCTGCAGCCTAGAGCCTTTTGAACTGTTCTTGGGCCACTCAGTGGACTAACAGCTCAGTTTTGCGCTACCATGCTAGAAGTGTTGCCGTTCTGTGTTTTGGAGTGGAATTCAGTGGTCTCCAGCTAGTCCTAAAAGGTTGCCTTCCTGCCAAGTTTCAGTTTACTCACAATAGACTTGTCCCATTCTGGAAGGCTTTGTTTGCCCGTGACTACGGAGAACTCTGCGCTCGCCCGTGTGCAGTGACTGTTGCTGGAACCAGCCATCCCCACTCTGGTATTTTATTATATTTGTCATTTATATAGCACTCTTTCCCGATTTATATATGGCCTCAATGTACTTTGGGGTTGGAAAGCCTTCTGTAACTACAGTCCATGTATGGGAGATTCTAAGAGCCAATTTATCAGATACAGGTGTGCATTTTGCCAGGTTAGGACTCAGGTGAGCTGAGTAAGCTCCGGTAAGCAGCCCGGAGGTTCAGGTACATGGGCGGGTGCTGTTGATTTAGGATAGAGTGCTAGTGCCGGAGATTCGATGTGTGCCAGCTACACTGACATTTTCCATAGGTTACCACTGTAAACTAATGTCAGCAGTGTTTAGGCAAGTCAGGGGTTTCAGTGTGGACGAATACCCGAGCTGCTCGTCCAGGAATGCATAGCCATAGCAGCATTCTAAAGTGCATGGCTGGGTGGCCCTGCCAGTATCCTGTGTCCACAGATGTGGTGCAAAGTATACATGCCTTAAACTAAGATGTTCAGGGGCAGAGGGTTCCAGATCTGCACTTGGACACAGGATACACCTAGTCTGGTGCAGTTGTACTGTGGGACAACTGGAAGAGATGCTGTGCCAGATCGGAGTGTCCTTGAGGGGTGGTAGAGTGACTTTGTCCTGGAGGAATTCCAGGCCAGTGTTCATGGCCCGGTGAGTGATTTTATTTTAGTATTGGTCATTTGTAAAGCATTTTAAACAGAATTGTGTTTCAAAGCACCATCGGCCAAACGGGAAAGGAACAGGGGGAAAAATAAAAATGGCAATAAAACAACAAAGCAACTGTAGAACAAGTTACTCACCAACTGGTAACGTTCTTTCGATTGGATGGTCCTCCAACGTATTCCTCATTTTAGGAGGTATTCCATCCAGCTTTAGGTGCTTCAGAAAAAAAAAATTCGGCAGAGGGCGCCGTGCGTTGATGGTCCCTCGAAGGCTTCCGTCGAGGGTGTCGTCATTGGGTTTATAACTAGCACATGCAGCGCCCTTTGGCCTCAGTTCTGTTTTTCCCCCTTCATCATTGATTTTTCACTGCGTAGACTGCCAGCAGACAGGTATTTGCCTTGCGAGAGTTGGAGTGGCAATAGCCTAGAAAAATCTACAGAGGGGTAGGATGGGAGGGCGATGAGGAATATGTTGGAGGAACATCCAATCGAAAGAACGTTACTAGTTGGTAAGTAACTTGTTCTTAAAGTGGATTGTCTCCAACGTATTCCTCATCTTAGACAGGCTCCCAAAGCAGTATGGACAATTCCTCTGGAGGTCGGGTTAGGTTTTTCGATACCCTTAGATGCTGAGTATAGTACTGCTTTACCAAAATTAAGCTCCTTAGACTGGGGAGCATTCAGGCAATAGAATTGAGAAAGTATGCGGCGAGGACCAAGTTGCTGCTTCACAAATGGACCTTACAGGAACACCTCTTTGTAGGGCTGTTGAAGAGGCGATGCCTCTGGTGGAATTAGCCCTTAAACCTTGTGGTGGGTCTTTTTGTGCTAATCTGTAGCATTCTGAAATACAAAGCACAATCCAGCGTGATATTGTTTGCTTTGTCACTGACTGACCCAATTTCTTTCCTGTGTAGCCAATAAACAGTTGATTGTCCACGCTAAACTTAGAAAGCCTAGAGATGTAAAAGCTTAAAGCTCTTTTCGGATCCAACCTGTGTAATCTTTCCTCCTCACCAGGATGAGGATAGAATGCGGGTAAGAATTCTCAGACTTAAATGAAAATCAGATACCACTTTTGGTAAAAATAAGGGTTTAACCCTCAACACAACTCTGTCATTATGGAACACAGTATATATAGGGTGGCCCAGAAGACCGTGCCTGCAATTCGCTCACTCTTCTTGCAGATGTTAAAGCAACTAGGAAAGCAGTTTTCCATGTCAGTTATCTTAATGGACAAGTGTGCAAAGGCTCAAAAGGAGCACACATTAAACATTTTAGGACCAAATTGAGATCCCAAATTAGCACTTGAAATGGGTAAGGAGGAAACACTAGTGAGTCCTTTTAAGAATTGTACTATCAAAGGAATTTTGAAGTAGGAGCATTCTTCCGACGAGCGCTTGAAGATGAAAAGCGCTGCAAGATAACCTTTAATTTTTGGTTCCAACATTTAGACCTCTATGTGCTACGGTCAGGAGGAAGGACAGTACTTCCGGAATGGAACATAGAAAAGGATTGACATTCTTTTCTCTGCACCAGTTGCAAAACTTTTTCCAATGTTATAGACACTTTGTTGCTGGCCTTCTTGCCGAAAGCAACACCCCCATGACGTCATCTGAAAGGTTCCAATCCTTGTATCTCAGCCTTTCAGATACCAAGCATAAAGGTGGAGCGTTTTGACCTCTGGGTGGAGAACCTGACCCTTCATTTGAGAGAGAAGGTTCTCTCTCTGAGGAAGATGTACTGGGGGACAGATGGACATGTCTAGAAGGTCCGGGTATCACGTTCTCCTGGCCCAATCCGGGGCAATTACGATCATGCGGCTCCCGAAGCTTGTCAGTCTCCTGATGACCTGAGGAAGGGAATAGTTTCTTACCTGTAACTCCATTTCTCCAGCATTGGTATCTTTCATGGATTCACATGCTTAGAATATTCCCCGTCGTCAGACTGGGACCCCTCGGTACACATATATAGCCTTTTCCAATAGGAAAACTTCCAACACTTTTGTGTCCTATCTACGTCCTTTTAGGACCCGCCTACGCATGCTCCGTAGGCCGTCCCCGTATAAGAGGCCCGCCCCCGCGGTTCCCCTTCAGATTTCGGCCCCTCCAAAGTAGGAAGGGTTAATTTTATCCATTAAATACATTACATTCCGGGGAGGTTGGCGGGCGCATGTGAATCCATGAAAGATACCAATGCTGGAGAAATGGAGTTACAGGTAAGAAACTATTCCCTTCTCCAGCATTGGATCTTTCATGGATTCACATGCTTAGAATAGATTGTATAGCAGTAACACTTGAGACGGTGGTGAGAATGTAATGTAATATACCCTCAACATACTACACAATGCATATGTACAGTAGGAATAAGTTACCTCATATAACCTTACCCACAGAAAATGAACTGTCATTAAACAGGTAGACAACAGATTCTCCACAGCGTGGAGCTTACCTTACTGAAACAGATGGCGCAGGACAGTTCTTCCCATCTGCACCTCGTCCGCATGCTGCCTAGCAAGGCAGTAGTGGCGGGTAAATGTGTGGGGCACTGACCATGCCGCAGCTTGGCATATGTCCGTCAACGGAATTCCTGCCCACAAAGCTGTTGAGGAGGACATTGATCTTGTAGAATGGGCTCTAGGATGTCCTTGCAGTGGCCTTCCGGCCTTAGAGTGACAAAACGCAATCGTTGATGAGACCCATCGAGCCAATCCTTGTTTAGAGATTGCTTTTCCTCTCGTCGACGGACCATACGCGAGGAACAGTTGTCTAGCAGACCTGAATTCCTGTGTACGATGTAGGTAAAATTTCAGAGCCCTCTTAACGTCCAGGGTATGAAGAGCTTTTTCTGCTGCCGATGATGGTGTGGCGAAGAAAGTAGGGAGAACAATGGACGAGTGTTTGTGATACACTGTCGGAACTTTTGGGACGAACATAGGATTAGTTGCCAGGACTACTTTGTCCTTAAAGAATCTTAGGTATGGCGGGTCTACGACCAGCGCTTGCAGTTCCGAGATTCTTCTAGCCGATGTGATAGCAATCAAGAATGCCAACTTCCACAAAATGAATTTTATGTCGGACGTGGCCATAGGCTCAAAAGGCGGTTTCATTAAGCCTGCCAACACTGTGTTTAGACTCCAAGTCGGGGGGAAACGTTTTTCCGGGGGAAAAGCTCGAAATAAACCCCTCATGAAGTGTTTTACAAGTCTGTCGCTAAATAGAGGAGACGACTGCCTTTTCCTTGTGAACCTCGAGATGGCCGCCAGGTGCACCTTTATCGATGTGAAGGATAATCCCCTCTCTGCTAAGAGGAGCAAGTAAGGTAGAACTTGTTCCAGCGTCACCGACAACGGTTGTAGGCCCTGTTGCCCCTTACACCATTCACAGAACCTCCGCCACTTATAGGAGTAGGATTTGTTTGTAGAAGGGGCTCTAGCCGCCTGTAGAATTTTTTGGCAATCCTCTGAAATGTCTAAGGCGCCGAACTCCGAGAAGTCAGGAGCCAGGAGGTAAGGTTGAGACTGTCCGGGTCGTGATGCCACACCGTGCCTCTGTCCCAGGATAGAAGGTACGGGACTTTCGGAAACGCTATGGGATGTTCCAGCGACAGATGGAGGAGGTCTGAGAACCACGGTTGCCTCGGCCAGTATGGTGTCACTAGAATCACCCGGCAATTGTATCTGCGTATCCACTGTATTGTTTTCCGTATGAGGGGAAACGGGGGAAAAGCATAGAGGAACATGTCCGTCCATGGGAAGGAGAACGCCTCCACCACCGAGCCCTCTTGGGGCCATCTGCTTGCAAATTGCTCGCATTTCTTGTTGTCTTTGGTCGCGAAGGCGTCCAGAGGGGGTTGACCCCATTTCTCGAACACTTTCCTCAAGTGACCCGTGTCAACTTCCCACTCGTGTATCTGGGCCATGCTTCTGCTGAGGGAGTCGGCTTGGCCGTTCCTCACTCCTGGAAGGTGATGAGCCACGAGGGAAATTCCGTGCTTCGCTGCCCAATGCCATGTTTTCTGGGCTTCTATGGAAAGAGTCCTTGATCGTGTCCCTCCTTGTTTCCTCAGATAAAACATGGCTGTTGTATTGTCGGTCAGTATTCGCACTCGCGAACTCGATGTGTGGTAGGAACGCCTTCAAAGCCCATCGTACTGCTCTGAGTTCCAATACGTTTATGTGTAGGAGTGACTCCGTTGGAGACCAGCGACCTTGCGTTTGGAGAGCACCCATGTGCGCTCCCCATCCGGTTAGGGACGCATCCGTAACTATGGTGCTCTGAAACTCTGGCTCCTGTAGGGGCACACCGCTGTTCAGATTGTGGGAACTCTGCCACCACTGAAGGGTCCGACGTAGCTTGTCGTCGACGGTTATCCTGTCCGACCACGATCCCTGAGCCTGTGTCCATCGGTCCGCGAGGAATTCTTGGACTGGCCTCATGAATAGTCGACAGTTTCTCACTAGATGGATGCAGTATGCCATGGCCCCTAGGACCGAAACATACTTTCTCACTGAGATCCTGGTGTTTCGCCGTAGCCGGGCCGCTTGTTGAATGAGTCTTGAGGTCCTGTCGAGGGAAGGTTTCACCAGCCCTAACTGAGTCTCTAACTGTGCCCCCAAGAATACCAGCGTTCTCGATGGCCGCAGAGAGGATTTCTTGAAGTTTATGGCAAATCCTAGCCGTTGTAGAAGCTGCATGGTGGCTTGCAGACTTGTGTTGGTCGACGCTGGGGAGGATCCCCTTACCAAAACAAAAGAGTTGATGGCTGGAAGGTTTAGAATAAATCTTGACCTCTGGCATTGCTCGCTCTGGGCAACCCTCCAGACCATCGTTCTTCGCCTGCCAAGCCATTACAAAAGGGGAAAAACCATATGCAAATCAGGCTTGGTCCCACCCCCACTCCTCACTGATGACGCCCAACAAGGCTGAAACATGTCTGGGGATGCTTGTGGTCTCGTGCAGAAGGGATGTGACCTAGCAGTTCGGGCTGGATTGCCCCTTTTGGGGTAGGACCATGCCTGATTTGCATATGGTTTTTCCCCTTCTGTAATGGCTTGGCAGACAGAAAAACGATGGTCTGGAGGGTTGCCCAGAGCTTTGCCCGTGGTTACGATTTATTCAAAACCTTCCAGCCATCATCTTTTTGTTTTGCTAGGATCCCCTTACCAGCCAGTCGTCGAGGTATGGGTACACGTGGTGGCTTTGCTTCCTTAGCCAGGCAGCCACTGGAGCCAGGCATTTTGTGAACGTTCTGGGGGAGGTCTTGAGCCCAAAAGGAAGAACCGTGAATTGGTAGTGAGTTCGCCCTATTACAAAGCGTAGGAATTTCCTGTGTTTCCGACACATTGGAATATGGAAATACGCGTCCTGTAAATCCAGGGACGCCACGAAATCTCCCTTTTGAACTGCGCGGATCACCTCCTGCAGAGTGAGCATCTTGAATTTCAGGCTCTTTAAGGACTTGTTGAGATCGCGTAAGTCTAGAATGGGACGCCATTTGCCGTTCGGCTTTTTTACGACGAAGTATCTTGAGTAGACTCCTTGACCTCTGTGATGTTGGAACTAATTCTATCACACCCTTCGCTAACATGAGTGTAACCTCTTGTTGCAGTACCTTCATATGGGACTGAGCAGTGAACGCAGGTGGAATTTGCGGAGGGTTGTGTTTGAATTGCAGAGTGTCCGTTTCTTATGGTGTCTAGCACCCATTGGTCCGTCGTTATCCTTTCCCATTCGTCGACATATGCTGAAACTCTTCCCCCCAGAACGGTGTGTGGTATGTCACTGCTGATCTTTATTCTGCTTGTCTCTCGACGACGACGGGTATGATGGTCGTTTTCTGGAAGACTGGAAGTTTCGTCGACGGTTAGCCAATTGTGAGGCACGTCGGTATCCCTGGGAGGTGTAAGACGATCTGGCAAAGGATCTGTCTCCAGAAGAGAATCTTGAATTACCTGAAGCCCCTCTAAAGGGACAAAAAGACTTGTAACTTCTGCCACTCTGGAGGGCACCCAATGAACGTGCCGTGTCCGAATCTTCTTTCATCCCTTTTAGGGCCTCGTCCACCTTTTCACCGAAAAGAAGGTCTCCCTCAAAGGGCACATCTAAGACCTTGTATTGCACTTCTGGCCTGAAGTAGGTGCACTTAAGCCATGACTGTCGACGCAATACCACCCCATTGTTGACTTGCTTGAAGCCTGACTCAGCGAGATCCACCGCGATGTTTATTGCGTGATTTGAGGCTTCCTCACCCTCTCGGACCAGTAGCATCGCCGCCTTTCTCTGTTCTTCTGGAAGATGGTCAAGCAGCGGAGCTAGTCTGTGCCACATCTCCCTATCGTATCTGGCCACAATTGCCAGAGAGTTTGCGGCCTTTACTGTGGTCGCTCCCACGGAGAGCACTTTCTTGCCAAAGGCATCTTGGCGTCTCGCCTCGTTTTCAGGAGTCGTCGTGCACTTGTGCTGTGCCTTTGCCTTCCTCGCTGCTGCCGCCGACACCACCGAGCCCGGTGTTGGTTGGGAGGATAAACACTTGGGGGTCGACTCTGGAGCCTTAAACTTCTTTTCTAGGCGTCCTTTCACTGCTGGTTCTGAGAATGGGTGTCTCATTGTCTGCAACCCCTCTTTCCATACATGGTCTAGTATTGGTATCGAGAACACCGACCTTCTCTTGCCCATGTGGTCGAACAAAAAATCCTTTTTCTGTTGTTCTTGGGACAGACCAAATTCTTTGCATGCCTTCTCCATCATAGAATGGAATGACGCAATGTCGTCCGGAGGGGACGGGTGAGCTGGGGTTCTGGGGTTTTCCAACTCCGCCTCCGACTCCCAGGTAGGATCCCTGGAGGGGGATAATGAGATTTCCGACATGGCTCCCCTGTCAGACTCCGAATCTGGTAGCTCACCTTCCTCTTGTGCCAGTGTTGAGATTGGCGTGCGTGGGTGCGTCGGTTGACGGGACGGGCCCGGCTCGTCGACGAGGGACTGTGGCAGGCTTGCCTGGGGTAGTCGCTGGTCCAACAACTGCAACAAGGACTGAAGCGTGGCCAGAATATCCAACAACAGAACCGATTGAGGATTGAGGAGAGGGGCAGATACCGGTGTAACGGATGCCCTCGTCGACGACTTGTCAGCCGCTCGTAGCCCGAGGTCTGCTGGGCCGGCAACTCTCTCGTTCTCGTCCTCCGAGGACAGCAACATAGCTTGTTCTTGAAGCAAAGGCTCCGGGGGGGGGTCGGGTCAAAGACTTCAGGCCTCCTGTAGGAACCCCGTCGACGAGGCTCTCGTCAACGCCATTGTCGACGGGACGGTGGATGCCCCCTGTGCCAGTGGCAGGGAGGCGGCCGATGACTGGACCGCCGACGAAGACTTCGCAGATGGTTTCAGCGGTCCCGCCTTCTCCACACTGTGCCCGCTTTTACTGGACTCTCGACTCGTGGTCGATCTGTGATGATCGCCAGAGGAGGGTTTCCTTTCCTTCTCATGCTTTTTTGATGAGGATGATTTCTTTGCCGAGGAGTCTCTAGTGGAGTGACTTCCAGACGACTATTTTTCCGACGGTCTAGATTTCTTCGGCGGTGGTTCCGACGAGGCCGCGCGGCGTGATGTTTTCGCCGACTGTGTGGAGCCCACCTCCGAGGGGGGTATGCCCCCGCTCCATCATTCAGCCATGCCACCAGGCGTCGGTTCCGGTCTTTGAGGGTTTTTGAGAAAACCCCTTGCATATGTCGCAGGTATCCGCCGAATGGTGAGGGTGGAGGCAATATATGCAGTCCATATGTTTTGCCCCCTTCGTAAACCTTTTTTAAGCCGCATGTCGCGCATGGACGGAACAGCGCTTTACCTGGCACAGAGGACATTATTACTCGAAATCCAATGACGCAACCTAGTACAAAACAGTAGGACAACACGAGGAGATCCCACTACTTTGGAGGGAACGCGTACAATAGTGGGAAATTCCGCTCCACCACGAACGCGTCCCCCAGGGCTCCTCTCGGGGGAAATTCCCTTGAGCAATACCTTTCGCACTTCTGGTTGATCCGGTCACAAATAGGTCCACTTGCGGGGTTCCCCAAAGGGCAAAGATCTCTTGAATGACTTCCTGAGCAAGTTACCATTCTTGGGACACCGTGCTCTGCCTGCTCAGAGCATCTGCCGTCATATTCTCTTCCCCGCTAGGTGAACTGCTGTTAAAGAGATTCCTTCTTGAATTGCCCAATACCAGAGTTGCATTGCCCCTCTGCACAGAGGTAGTGACCCTACACCACCTCTTTTGTTTAGATAATGCATGGCCACTGTGTTGTCCGTCATTATCAGGACATTCTTTCCTCTGACAGATGGCAGGAAAGCTTTCAGCGCTAGTCTGATTGCTCTCAGCTCCAGAAGGTTGATGTGTAGTTTGGACTCCGATGAAGACCAACGACCGCTGATTGTCAGATCGTTGGCATGAGCTCCCCACCCCTTGAGTTAGGTGTCCGTCACTACTGTGATCACCGGCCATGGTTGCCAAAAAAGTTCTCCTTTCAGGATATTCTCTGAACAAGTCCACCATAGAAGATCTTGACTAACCCTGTTCGGAATCTGGAGAAGATCCGTCATTCGACCTGAGAACTGGGATCATTGAGTCTTTAGAGCCCATTGAAGAGATCTCATTCTCAGACGTGCCTCTGGCACCAGAAAGATGCAGGATGCCATGAGACTGAGTAATCTTAAGTCGTAGGCCTGAAGATTGTGGGCATTTTGGAATTTGGAAAACATCTGAAGAATGTCTTGAGCCCTCGACCTTGGAGGCGAGCTCTTTCCCAGGGATGTGTCTAATACAGCTCCTATATATTGGAGCCGTTGGTGTCGTTTGTGACTTCTTGAAATTGAGGCAGCAGCCCTGTCTGTGGAGGAAGTGGCAGGTGACTTTCAGGTGATCTAGTGCCTGTTCGGCAGAGCATGCTCTGATCAGCCAATCGACCAGGTAGGGGTAGACGTGAGTCCCCCCCCCCCCCTCATGAGGTGCGCTGCAAACTACTACCATCAGTTTGGTGAAGACCCTCGGGGCGGAGGTCAATCCGAATGGCAGGACTCGAAACCGATAGTGTGAGTGGCCAACTACGAACCTCAGGTATTTTCTGTGCTTGAGATGAATCAGCACATGAAAATAAGCATCCCGGACATCCAATGACACCAACCAATCCTGAAGTTGAAGGGCCTGAAGGATCTGAGAAAGGGTAACCATCTTGAACTTGTCCTTCCTGAGGAACTTGTTCAAGTTTCTTAAATCGAGGATGGGTCTCAGTCCTCCGTCCTTTTTGGGGATAAAAAAAAATGGGGAGTACCATCCCTTGTTCCTCTCCGCTGCAGGTACCGGTTCTATAGCACCTTTCTCCAGCAGGGTTAAAACTTCCTACTGTAGGAGCGGGTCTGAAAACTTCAAAAGGTTGTCTCCTTGGTGGATTGCTTTGAGGTTGCGTTCGAAAAGGAAGGCATTAACCTTGGGCTATTATTTCTGGAGCCCAAACATATGAAGTAATGGCTCACCATTCTTGCAGATGCTGTGAATACCTGCCTCCTACATGTGTCTTGTGATGCAAATCCTCAAAGTGGTTTTGAGGCGGTTGCTGCAGCCGCTGATGGCAGAGGCTGTAGCTGGAGCTGGCTTTGCACGTTTTCCTTGTCCACCGCAAGTGGCCTCTCTCTGGCCCCTTTAACAGGCTATTCCTCTCGCCTTTCCATATGAGTAGTAACGATAGGATCGTCCCCTCCAAGATTGACCTGATGCACGAAAAGACTGAGGTTTCCTGATGGCAGCTCCCAAAGACTCGGCAGCTGCCTTGGAGGTCTGCATCCTCAAGGCTCTCGTCAGCCTTGCTGCCAAAAAGGTGAGCCCCGTCAAAGGACATGTTCAGGAGACCGTTCTGCAAGTCTGGTGCGAAACCCGACTTCTGTAACCACGCAAATCTGCGCATTACCGGCTAGTGCCCATGGACCTGCTCACACCATCTACAGTGTCCAATCCAGATTCAAGGGATTCCTGCATGGCCTCCTTCCCATCTCCAACGATGGCTAGGAATCCTTCCCTTTCGTCCCCTTCTGGTGTGTGCTCTGCCACCATTGCAATGCACTCCCACAGAGTGTAGGAAAAATTGCCAAGGCACATGTGGAGTTGGCTGATTTTAACGCCATACTCCCAGCTGAAAATACCTTCCGTGTCCAGCCATCCACACGCTTACCGTCCCTGTCTGGAGGGATAGAAGTGTACACCAGTTTGTTAGAAGCAGTGGCTGCCTGTATGACCAAACTCTCAGGAGTGGGATGTTTAGACAGATAGCCGGGGTCGCTACTGGCAGGGCGGTATTTATTCACTGGCGGAACAGAATCCAGAGTCTCCCAATTTTTGCCCACCCTATTTTGCAAGGCTACGTGAAAAGGTAGTATTGGGTCTTCAGTAGGACCATGATCCAATATGTCTGTTAGATCATCTTGGATGAATTGTGCTCGAGGTCTGGCCCATCCTAAATCTATTACCTTTGTCAAAAGCTGACAGTATGATGAACTGGCATGTTCTCATGGTTCTGGTCTACCAAAGTCATTTTCACGAGATGTATCAATACCAATTGCATTGTGCAGTGATTTAACCAAATCCCTCAACCTGCTTTCTTCTGAAATTAGGCATTCCGGGACATTTTGGGTTGGAATATGGCATCCCAAATGTACATTCTCATCAGATTTCTCCTGTTCCTCAAAAATTGAGGTCAGAGACTTGAACTCTTTCCTAGAAGAGGTTTGAAAACCTTTTCTGGGAGAGGTGGAGGAGTATTAATGGGCCCTGAAGGGATTACAGGTTATTTCCCTTTTTCTGACTTTGCCAAACTGGGGGTTTCGGCATCAATGTTGACAAAGGCGTCTATAGCGTACGCACAATACCCGTCTTCGACAGCGTAGGCTTCAATGGCGTTGAGGTGCTCTTCGAAGACTTGCCCTTTGAGGTGTGTTCGGTCTTTGGCAGAGTCGGTGACCTCGAGCAGCTTTTCTCGCTCAGCGTCCTAGGAGGTTCTCAATCCTTCCTCTTTTGATCAACCGGGCTCGAGGGCGCGCGAGTGTCGGAGCGATGAGGCTCCCAGCCAGCTTCCGAGGAAGGCGCAGACTGAGGCTTCGCTTTCTCGAACACCTCCATCATTTCGACCCTGAATGCTTCCCATTCTTCAGATGATGAATGTTTAGTGGGACATTTCATCCTTTTTGGGGATTCGTCTGAGGAGGAGGGGGAGGGGGACCTGTGGTGTAGTTTCTTCGATTTTTTCGTCGAAGATGACTAGCGATGGGAATCGCTTCGGGATCTGGACCTATGCCTTTCGCGTTGAGGAGATTTCTCCTCACGGGACCTCGACTCGATGCTAGAGGCTTTACGGTCGGATTTGCAACCTACTTGTAGTTTTCCCCTCCTTTCTCGCAAGGCCTTCCCCGCAATCGCCTGACACTTCATACAGGCCTCCATGTCGTGGCCTTCTCTGAGGTACCACAAACTCTCGGTGCGGGTCTGAGCGACATTTTTGAACCGTACGACTTGCACTTTTTGAAACCCCATCTCTGGGTCGTGGTCAGCGTCAATGACGAAAACATATTCGATATTATTTGCTATTCTCACAGAACTCGAGGCGCACCGAATCTCCGAAGCAACGTATACTGCGGAAAAACAGAACTGAGGCCAACGGGCGCCGCACGTGCTACTTATATACCCGATGACGTCACCCTCGACGGAGGCCTTCGAGGGACCATCGACTTGACTACATCAACACACGACGCCCTCTGCCCATACTCCTAGTCCCCTTTCCTTCATACTGCAAGGGCGTCCCTTCCTAGGGATAGGAGACTAAACCTTATTCCCCTTTAAGTTTAGAGGTTCAGGGTAGCAGCCATGGGTGTGCTAGCTCGACACCGCCCCGCCAGCGCCACACCTCAATCCCCATCGACGAGTCGAAAACATTTAACATTGCCTAATGACACCAGTATTATTAGGGGCAGGCTAGTGGGAAGTATGGAGAAAAGGGGACCAAGGACTAAGAGTAAGTTGGTCACTAAGGTGAGTAATTTATTACTCTTACATCCCGTCCCCTTTCCTCCATACTGCATGGGAGATTACAACTGAATGTAGCCCCAGGGTGGAGAGGACACCCTCCTTAAGCAAATTGGTTCCTTAGAACCGCCTGACCGAAGGCCGCATCTGACTTCGAGCCGGCGTCCAAACAGTAACGCTTACAGAAAGCCAATGGGGTGGCCCAGGTGGCCACCCTGCTGATGACCTGCCACGGAACCTGCCATTGGAAAGCAATGGCCATGGCCCTGACAGCATGGGTGTGCATGTTAGCTGACAGCGGCTTGTGCTGCCCCTCGTAGGCCACAAACATCCAGTGAGCAATAGAGGCCTTGGATACTTGATACCCAGGCCTAGATCCCCTGGTGACAAAAAGTGCATCTGACTTGTGGAAGCCCTTGGTCTTGTCCAGAAGTAATTTCAGAGCACACCTGACATCCAGAGAGTGCAAGACTGAGCCTCTTCCTTGGGGTCAGCAAAAAGCATAGCTAAGAAGCTTTCCTCATTTAGATGGAAAGCAGAAGGTACCTTAGGTAGGAATACGTGGTGTGTCCGCAAGACCACCTTATCCTTGTGAAAGGTGGTATGGGGTTCTGAGGCCACCAGAGCCTGGATCTCTCAGTCTATGCGAGCAGAATTGAGGCCCACTAACAGTTTTAGTGGTGACGAGCCTAATGTTCAAGGATCCATTGGCTCGAAGGGTTTGTGCGCAAAGGTGCCCAACACCACATTGAGGTCCCACACGGGGTGTGGATTCTTGATGGGCAGATAGAGCCTGGACAGACCCAGCAAATGTTTGATTATCGGGTTGGAAGCCGAGAAGACCTCGGAATTTCTGAAGACCCCTACGGGTGACAGTCCACCCAATGATAGACCTCGTCCATTTACTCTTGTATTGGCTCCTGGTACCCTTGCTCATGTCGCCCTCAATGATCTCCAGGTTAGCCTGTGCTAGGCTCAGGTGCTTGAGGGTGACCTGCTGAGGAACCACGCTGAGAGGGCCAACTTCTGTGGGGCGGGGTGGATGACCCTGCCCCCCTGCAGGGACAGGAGATGGGCTGGCCCCATCGGAAGGTGAATGTGTGGTCTGCCCGTAAGGCTGAGCAGTTCCGCGAACCACAGTCTTTCCGGCCACCATGGAGCTATCAGAATGATGCTGCAGTGACAAGATTCCTTTATCTTGCGGATTACCCTGTGGACCAGAGGTGTGGGAGGAAAAGCATAGGCTGTCATGCCGTCCCATCGTATCTGTAAGGTGTCGTCCAGGGAGCCCAGGACGCAAACTGTTGGTACTTCCTGTTCATCCAGGAGGCAAACAGATCCACTTCAGGCTGCCCCTCATCTGCTGAAGACCTCCAGAAGCACATGGTCGTTCAATTGCCATTTGTAATTGTCTGCTCCCAGTCTGTTGACTGTCCACTTCCAAGGTGGCCTCCCCAGGGAAGTGGACAGACGGGAGGTAGAAGTTCTCCAGGGCCCATTCCCACATGCAGACCACTAGGAAGCACAATGTCGGGGACCTGGTACCCCGCTGTTTGTTGACATAGTACATGCTGATCGAATTGTTGTTGGTCGGGATAAGGATGGTCTTGTCCCCAATGAGCGGAAGGAACGCTCCAAGAGCCAGCCAGATGGGCCTGAGCTCCAGCCAGTTGATACGAGACCCCTGCTGGGTCCAAACTCCATGGAAGCTGACAGTACAGAGTGCCCCCCCCGCCCCACTTCCCTGAGCCTTCCAGGGAAGAGTCCGTAGTGATGACCTGCGGGGTCGGCTGCCAGAAGGGCTTGCCCGTCTGCAGGTTGCAGTCCCTGGACCACCATGTGAGGTCTGACGGGAGGGGAGGGATGCTGACCAGCTCTTCTTGGGAGACCACCTCCAGATTCCATGAGGCTGAGAAGTGCAGCTGTAACCTCATCCTGAGTCTTGTGTGTGGCACAGCCAGCAGGACCGCTGCCATACCCAAGTAGTGTTGGTACCACCAGGTCGAGGTCACTGATCTGGTAAGGAAGTGAGAAGTAGCTCTCTTGATGGCCATAATCTTGTCCTCCGAGGGAAAGACCTTCTCTGAGCTTGTATCCTAGATGAGGCTCAGGAAGGTGAGGCTTTGCGTGGGCTGCAGCTGAGATTTGAGGTGGATAGTAAACCCCAGGTCGTGGAGTGTGTTGATCGGTGCGGAGGAGGTGTGGATAACCCCTTCCGGTGATCTTGCCCTGACAAGCAAGTAGATGTGGTGGGCCTGAGCCCCGAGGAGGGCTGCCACTGGTAAACACCCTGAGGGTTGAGTTGAGGCCAAAGGGTAGCACCTTGTATTGGAAATGGCAGCCCATGATGGACGTATAGATAAGTGTCCTTCAGATCAAGGGAGCACATCCAGTCTCCCCTGTCTAGTGTCTCTGCAATGAGTGCTGGCGTAACAATCTTGAATTTTTGAAGAGTGGAAGGTTGAGGGTGGATAGTTCCAGCACTACTCAGGCGAAAATCCTGGAAAAGATGGCAAATCCGCTCTGGGAGGCTGGGACTTCCACTCCCTGGCTCAACGAGCAACCGGATATCGGCCAACAGAGTTGACATCCCAATCGGTGGGAGTGGAGGAGAGAAGGGAAGAAAGGGAAGGACTTGTAGGTGGTATCCCGAGGATACTACAGAGGATCCAGGGATCCAACAAGTCTGGCACCAAAATGGCATGTGAAAGGCAAGCCTGCCCCCAAGCGGAGTCACGTGGACCCAAAGGGGCACATCACACTTTCTTTCCCTCCGAGGCTACTTGGAAAAGCCCTTGCCCTCCCCCCTTTTGTTGTTTTGCGCCGGTGCTGGCTCCGAGCGGTCAGGCTGCCTCAAACTCTGTTCCTAGAAGCCTGGGAACCCGCCAAATGGCTGCCCCTAATCGGAGCGTTGATGCGACTGGGTGTACGCCGTGGCCTTCGTTGGGATAAAGACTTCGCAGTTTGCAAGCTTTTTTAAAAAAAGCAACTCCTCGTTGGTGGTAGTGTGAAAGGTGTCTACCTCGAATGGAAGGTCCAATATGCATTCCTGGACATCAGGGTTAAGTTTAGTTGACCGAAGCCAGGTAGCCGTCCTCATGTCCGTGGCGATGCATATGGCCCGGCCATAGGCATCGATGTGGGCCACGGTAGACTCCAGGATATGCTGCGCTACCAGCTTGGCTTCTCCTAGGCCCGCATTGAAGCGTGCTTGGCAATGCACTGCAAATAAGTCTGCTATTTCCCTGCAAAGTCTTTGGTTAATGGCTGCCAGCATGCCATCCGCATTGGATTGATGCTAGTCGAGGAGTTGGAGTACAGCTTCTTCCCATACGCCTCCAAGATCATCTCCTTGCCTAGCAGGGCAGAGGACGAGGTGGCCGAGGACGACAGGCTCAGAGTAGAGTGACGCCACAGCGATCACTGACAAGTGCAGTTGAGGGTGCGCCAACAGCAAGAGTGGATCCCCCTCCATTTGCCTATACTTGGCATTGAGGCGCCTATTGACAGGTTGGGCCAAGTGTGGCTTGAGCCACCCCTTCTTGGCCAAGGCAACATCTTTCTGCATCGTGATACCTGTTCTGGTAGGGGGGCCATAGCGTGAGGACTTCTACAAAGACCCCCCCTCCTCAGGCTGCTCTACCTATGGTTGAGGAATGCCCAAATAGTCTGTCAAACCTGCAAGCTGTTGTGGTAGGCCTTAGCGGACTACCAGGGTGTCTGGCTGGTCCAGAGCGAGTGGAGGAATGCTCCGCGCTGTGGGCTGCGGTGTGGAGACCGGACTCGGAGGCTGTTGTGAAACCGCCTGTGCTGTGGGAGGCAGGGAAGCTGGAACCGAAGTAGCCGGCGGGGGGTAGCACTGGGGCCTGGGGTGCCAGAGCCATAGGGGGAGTGGCTATGGGCACTGGTGGGGTGACCGGAGGGCGCAAGCCCCTGACTGCATCGGGCAGGATGGCCCCCATCTGAGGGGTACGCATCAGCATGAAATCTGGACCTAGCGGGTTCAGGAACCTCCTGGAGACCCTCTTGCATGAGGCTCCATTGTGCGTCTGCATAACTGCCAAGCAGCATAGTGTTATTTGCTATGCGTGTGGTGTATGCAGCGGCTGAGGTAACACGCTTACCTTATCCAGAGGTGCCTCCCCCATAGCAAGGGGTACCCCTGCTCAAATCTGGGTGTTGGCGACTACCAAGAAGTCAGGGGTGGCATGGCCTTCAATATATTGAGGGCCCGTAGAAGCTGGACGAAATAGTTTTTTCCACTCTTGGATTCACTGCCCGGGTCTGAGCTGACGTGACCAGGGAGGGGGGCCAACCTTCTCTTAACAGAGCTCAGGAGGGGGAATGGCTTGGCTTGAGGGGGTTTCTCTTCGAGAAGGTCTTCCACAAAATCTTGTTTGGGTACCGCCTCTTGGGTGGTGATCTGAAAGTGCTCTGCTGCCTTCCTTAAAATGGCATTGAAGGCCATTTGATGGTCTACAGGTGAGGCCTGGCAGGCCGGAGTCGTGGAAGGAGAATCCAGGAACAGGACATCGGTGTCCTGATCTTTCGTGAGGAGCGTCCAAGGTTCAGTCTCCGCCTGCTGGGTTTCTTCCCAGTTGTCTGTGGGATTCGCCTAGTCATCAGGGTAGTCCTGCAGGAAGCAAGGGTCATCTTCCTCGTCGAACATTGTCCTGTAAGTGTCCATCTGGACCACATCATCGTGAGCCGAAGGCTACGAATCAAGTTTTTCCTGAAAACGTGAAGCTGACCCTAAAATAGGGTCTTCACGAGATCTCTTAGGGGAAGGCTGCTCAGAACGCGAAACAATCCTTTCTAGACGGTCCATACATCCTTCGAATTTCTCCCTGGTCCACTTTGATGAACCAGAAGGGCCCAAAAAGGTGTAAAAACGTTGTCTTCCTCTTTGGCGTTGAAATTTGTCCGCAAGGGCGCTGGACAGAGGCTCCTGACTGTCCTTGTAAGTTTCAAGAGTACTGGGACGCCATGGCGTGTTTGAACTTGTCCGCGGCACACTCCATGTGTTTCGACACCATTTTAGGCATCAGCCCAACCGCCGAAGTAATCCTCACGATACTATCCTCAATATCTGCCAAACTGGCATGAGTCAATGGGTCAGCGGTAGATTTACCGCGGCATCAGAGGGCCTAGCGGTAGATTTTTCACCGGTGGGAAGGCTAGCAGGCCTAGGAGTAGGTGTCGGGCCTACTGTGGCCTTTCAGGGCACATGAGCGTCGGATAACCATGCTTCGGCGTGTAAACCCGATTTAGAAGGAGCACCCACTCGCAAGACGATGCGGAGGATGCCTCAGTCGAAACTTCCCGCAGTCTGTCAAGGTTGCTTAATCGCCAAAGTGACTTAAGGGGAAATAACCGACAGTCAGAATAAAGATAAACAATGTCTCTTATGAAGAGCTCCGCTATAGGGCGATCAGTTATCTGGGTGGAAAAAAAATAATCTGAGGGACCTCAGCACATGAGGGATTTTGGGCACACTACAAGTCACGCTAGGGATCGTGTTACAGACACCCCTATGCTAACATCAGCTTTCGGGCCCCGAAAGACAAGATGCAATACTCCGCGGTTACCACTGGATGTCAGACCATATGCACAGCATATGATTCTAAGCTGATCAACAAGCATCAGAAATGCCTTTTATAGAGGCAAGGGAGGGGTACAAAGGAGGACAATAATGCTCTCATTAGGCCCAGTGACATTGAGAATGCGCAAGTGCAAGGGCAGGGGGAAGTGCAAAGGGCCGAGGAGAGGCGGGTGGAAACTGTTGAACACAAGATCTAAACAGGTAGTGCAGCCAGCTGGTGCCAAGTGCAATAAGGCACAGACAAACCGCATAAGTGCAGGAAGGGGATTGTAGGGTTGCAAATACAGACCCAAGTGCAAGGGTTTCCAGGAGGCAGTGCGGGTATGTGGCTATCGGAGAGTAGCCAGGTGCCCAGTGCCGAAATAGACAGATCAGCAGGGGAGAGGAAGAGAGCAGCAGAAGCAAAGAGTAAAGTCTTGAGGTGCTTCCGGAACCGAAGATGGTTCTGCTCAAGTTACAGAGAGGTAGGGAGGGCTGTTCCAGAAGGAGGCCCCCACTGAAGAAAGACCTACCCCCCCCCCCCCCCCCCCCAACGGTGGCACATTTCTCAGGGTCCCCAGGTGCAGGGATAAAATAAGTCTGATTTGTGTGCAACGTGGGCTGGGGGAAAAGTTGCAGTGGCATGGAGGGGGCTCCTTTCAACGCTGGACAGAGCCAGACAGGGGCCTTCATGAGGTACTTGATGCCCGGAGGCAGGGTCCTTTCGCCTACCGGCTTCCGGTAGGCCAAATAGAATGTTGGGCGAGCCAATTTAGGAATGGTGCGACTCAGTCTCCCTGGTGATCCTCCGAGGCACTCTGCTGCAGACGAAGAGAGACGCATGCTGAGCGATGTGCAAGGCAATGGAGTTGGCTCAGCCCACACTTGTTTCTACATGAAACTAGTCAAATTGGCAAATGTCGCAATACTGTGCATTTCTGAAGAACTGCTGCTGATTGAGCCCACAGTGGAGCAGCAATGAAGCAGCCTGCTGCAGAGCACACTGTTGCCCAGAATTGCCTTACCTTCTGGGAAGGGCTCTGGGAGAAACCACTGATCAGGGCACACCGCTGGGTATGCCGACAGTGGGGAAACGAACAGTTCCTGGGCATCTTCTGATCCAATGGCAGGAAAACCTACCTCCAGCAACCCCACCACTCGCCCTGCAAAGTCCTTTGGGAAAATGGGAGCACATGTGGCGAGTAGTCGCATACTTAAATACTCAATGCTTAGTTCTCGGCTAGTTTGGACAGACTTGGAGTGTTCCACCCGTTTTGTTGATGTAGTACATTGCAGTCGTGCCGTCTGGGAGGACTAGTACTGTTTGTTAGCTGGTGTTGAAAGGCTTGCAAAGTTTTGAACACTGCTAATAGTTCCAGAAGATTGATGTGCTTGTTAAACACTGCCTACGTCCACATCCCGTGTGCGGTGTGATGGTGAAAATGTGCTCCAGACCCTGACAGTGATGAGTCTGTTAGTGGTTTCTATTGTGGAAGTGAATGGTTTTCCTTTAAAATGTTCTCCTTTGTCCACCACTGCAGAGACAGTGACTTGACTGCAACCACCGTTTCACTAGTCACCATTGCATGGTAGGCCAGCTTGTGGTACCAGGTAAATGCATGAAGCAATCATTGCGATAAGGCGCATTGCCTTTCATACAATTATCCCGACAACCAGCTATATACTGTGGCATCTGAAATAGCATGTTTTGCGTCTGCTCGTCAGAGGGAAAGACTAGGGTGTATTCTGTCCGAATAAACGTTCCAAGAAACTATTTTACCTTACTTGGAGCAAGGCTTGATTTTTTTTCTCATTGAGAATCCAAACTAGAAAGGATTGTTTCTTGGGTTTTCCATTGACACTTCTAGCATGTCTCCTGGTATTAGCAAGTCGTCTAGGTAGGGGAATAGTGGAATAGACTGCGCAGGTGTGCTGCCACCATTCCTGAGCACTTTGGTGAATACCTTTGGCGCTGAGGCTATTGTTTTGGTAGCGAGTTGTCTCGACCTTAATCCTTTAGGTACTATGAGCTGGCAACATTGAACTATGACAGTATGCATCTTTCATGTATAGTGTTGCCATATAATCCCCATGCTTAGCGTTGTCATCCTTACTTTTTGTGGCTTGACATACATGTTTGCAGGATGCAGGTCTAACACAGGGTGCATGCTTAAATCCTTTTTGGGGACAAGTCAGTCTACTGAACGAATACCCATATTTACCTCTAGAAGTGGAACTAGGTCCATTTTGTAAAAGTCAATTTCTGCTTGTTGAATGAAGTGATGCTCCCGAGACATTCTTTTTAATCTCAGCGGATTGTGGCAAGGTGTTTCCAGCAACTGTGGAATATCATTTGGCCACTGTAGATAACACCCAATGGTCTGATGCTATGCCCTCCAATGTGTGGGCAAATTGACTGATAAGACCCCCTTCAGGAGAAACATGGGAGGGGACCTGAATGAGTCATTTGCTGGAGGGGGTAGAGGAGACTAGTGGCTGCAGTCCTACCCTGTCCGTTGCCTAGTCTAAAATCTCATTGTTATGAGGTTTGAAATGTGCAAGATTGTCCTCGAACTGCATACCATAGGGAGGAGCCGGTTGTATACCCAGACTGAGTGAGCCTTGAGTAACCCTGGGCCCCAAAGGACTGACTAGTATTGAACACCCGCATTGAATGTAAGGCTTGTTAGAGATCAGAAGCAAAGCTTTTAAAGTCTCAAGTTTTTTGTTCCCCGTTTGCAATGCATCATCCACTGCTTTACCAAACAGGAAAGGGTCTTCTATAGGCATGTTAAGGGTGGCTTGCGTTTCAGGCTTAAAGCCTGAATTCCGAAGCCAGGAATGGTTAGGATGTTATGGGCCACTTGTTTGCCCTCAGACAACTTTTAAATAACTGACTTGAATGGTTCATGAACTGAATCCAAGTTGTTCTGAAGTAAGTCCCATTAGGCATGGTTGGAACTCGCTAGTGACAGTTGGCTATTAGGAATAGAAGGGGCTACTCTTTTCCCCAGGGCATAAAGTGTACACTCCATCAGGTGGAGCATCAGCATAAGACAAAGGAATGCCTGCCCGCTTTCATGTGGCGGTAACTACTAGGGAATCAGGTTTGATATGGCCCCTAAGATTAAGCGGGTCTGTAGGAGCAGGTTTAAAAACCTCCAACAATTGGGATAACTGCACGCATAAGGGACAGTGTAGTTAAAACAGTTTAATTTGTTCTTTACTTGAAGTTAAGTGTGTCCTAAACAGACTAGTTTGTATTTTAAAATGACTAGCTGCCCTTATGAGAAAATCAATGAACCGCTGGTCAAGAGGGAATGTGGTGCCAGGTTCGTTAGTGACATCAGCAAACTAAAATAGTGACGTCTGAGTCATAGTAGGTAGGATCACTAGGATCATACCATGTCACTTGGTCATCATCCCCTTGATCATCAGGAAACACGTCATGTAGTGACTAGTGCAGTACATCAATGAAGGCATAAGTAGGTGATGTGTGCGAGATGCATGTAACCTGGGAGATTTAGGTAATTGTTCACCTTCCTTTAAATGTAATGTCTGTCTAACAGGGTAGCACTCCATAAAGGCTACAAAAGAGTAAAGCTTGTCCAAAGTCTCCTCAAAACGTGCCTTGGTTCATTTCCCCCACGTCTTGGGAGTTTCTGCAAGAGGAAACAATAGCCTCTGGGTCAACAGCAGGTCTCTTTCTGTAGAGATTAAGAGGTAGCCCTAACGTACTCTGGGGCAGTCTGTGTAGATGGTATTACAGCAACACTTGCAACTGGTGTGGCTGGTAAGCTAACACTGGGGTGTCGCAATATTTCTATGCATTTTCTCCTGTGTTTTGTAGGTTTGGGGTTTTTCGACGGCTGTGAAACATGTTCTGTCATAGATTTATGCACGGAAATCTGGTTCTGATCTTGTGTACTGCCATGTACTGGATGCAAGTAAAAAGGCCTTTTTCTCAACTGATCTTTTGATTATCGGCATGGGGATGTGTGTTAATGGTGCTTGCGTCGACCATGGAGTGAGTGTTCATGTGTGCCCCAGTTCCCACAGACTGAAATGCAGGAGTCTTCGGCGTCCAAAAGAGAGCCATAGCTGCCTTGGTCCTCATCTGATGAAACATAGCCGGCGGGTGAACCCGATTCGGCCTGCATGGTGTAGGTGATTCTCTCTGAACGTCTTGGGCCGAAAGCCAATACGACACTTTTCAGAATTGTCAATGGGAAGACAGTGGCTACCACACTCGAGGAGTCTTTCCACAGAAATATTTTATGACAAGGCGGCCAAAATTTAAGGCAGGCAGACAAATGTAGGTAAAGGCGAAGAAGAATTCAATATTAATCGCCCGCCATACTCCCTACTGCAAGGCCGATCCCTGAAACAGGCATCAAATAGTTAAGATGAAGAATCCGTCAGTCTTCAGTTGATGGTAGATGAAACCGCTTGAAGAAACCATTCAGAAAGTCTGTCGAGAACGCTAAAAGTAGAACTATTATTTTTAATGAAAAATATCCAAGTAGTGAAAGCTATGAACAATAGCGACCAACCAAAATTGTGGAAAAAAAGACAAGCTAAGGTACCTCAACGCGTGACGACCATGGGTTCAGTATACATCAACCTAGGGATAGTATTATAAACCCGCCAAGTCGAAGTCACTTTTCAAACTTCGAAAACAAGTCCGCAATACTACGCATCTACGACAAGATGCTCGGCCTATGCAAAGCAAGTTACTCTTATCTGGTAACGTTCTTTCGATGGGATGGTCCAATGATGTATTCCATATCTATGACAGTAATCACCACAGCTGTGCTGCTTCGGAAAATCTTTGGGCATCTGCGTTGATGACGTCGATGCGCTGTCCTAGAGGGCCTATGTCGAGCCGACGTTACCGGATGTTATAAGTAGGACGCACAACGCCCATAGCCTCAGTTGTAGTTTTTTCCCCAGAACATGTGGCACCAATCTTCTGCCAGTATGACCACAGAAAGCCTTGTGGAAACGAAAGCTTCAATCGCATAAGAAATTCTGTAGCAGGGTAGGCAGGGAGGGAGCGATATGGAATAAGTCGGACCATCCCATCGAAAGAACGTTACCAGGTAAGAGTAACTTGTTCTTCGAGGGGATGGGTCCTCTGACATATCATATCTATGAGACTCCTAAATCAGTACCAACGTAAGGAGGAGGGAAAATAATTTAGAATATACTAATTTAGAATGCCCAATCAAATTGCAGAGTAAAGGACCGCCTTGCCAAAGGCCAGATCCTGCCCATGGGAATCTAGGGAGTAGTGACGTACAAAAGTATGGACCAAAGCCCAAGTGGCTGCTTCACAGATATTACGAATAGGAACACCCCTCTGCAGAGCAGTAGAGGCAGCCATACCCCTAGTCGAGTAGGCCCATAAGCCTACTGGAGGGTCCTCACCCACCAGGCGGTAACATTCAGAAATTGCCAAGATAATCCATCTAGACAAAGTCCGTTTAGTCACAGCTTGTCCCAAACGCCTTCCAGCGTAACCAATAAAGAGCCGATCGTCCACTCTGACCCGGGACACGCGTGAAATGTAGAATCTTAAAGCTCTCCTAGGATCTAACCTATGGAGCCTCTCCTCATCCTTACCAGGATGCTGAGGAGGATAAAATGCCAGAAGAATGACCTGGCTCAAATGAAATTCCGACAACTTTCGGAAGAAAGGAAGGACGACTCTAAGGACAACCCTGTCCTTTTGAAACACAGTGAAGGGTGGCTTAACTGACAGTGCCTGTAACTCACTCACTCTGCGAGCGGAAGTGACCGCAACCAAAAATACAGTTTTCAGGGTTAACAGTCTTAAAGGACAAGAATGTAAAGGCTCAAAAGGAGCACCCATTAGAAACTTGAGAACAAGGTTCAAATCCCAACCGGGCACCTGGAAAGGTGACGGAGGGAACACATTAGTGTGCCCTTTCAGAAACTGAAAAATTAAGGGAATTTTAAAATAAGAACGCTCCTCAGACGAGCGTTTAAATATAGACAGTGCTGCCAGGTAACCCTTAATGGTACCCACTTGCAAGAAAGCAAAAAAGACAGAACCACCGGAATTTCACATGAAAAAGGATCCACATTCTTAACCCTGCACCAGTCGCAGAACTTTCTCTAACTGCAACGATAAAGGGACTTTGTTGCCGGCCGTCTGGCCGAAAGCAACACCTCCATCACGTCTTCAGGGAGGTCCCAATCCTTATACCTCAACCTTTCAGAAGCCAAGCGTGAAGGTTGAGGGATCTGACCTTTGGATGGAGAACCTGAAACCCCGCCCCCCTCCCATGAGAGCAGATAGTCTCGGTAGGGAAGACGACGTGGAGGGCAGATGGACCAGTCTAGAAGGTCCGGGTACCACGTCCTCCGAGCCCATGCCGGAGCAATGAGGATCATCCGGGAACCTAACCTCTGCAGCACTTCCGGGATGGCAGGGACTGGAGGAAACGCATACAGCAGTGGGAAGGACCACTCCACCACGAACGCGTCTCCCAAGGCTCCTCTTGGAGGAAATTCCCGCGAGCAGAACCTTTCACACTTCCTGTTGAGACTGGAGGCGAAGAGATCCACTCGAGGGGTCCCCCAAAGGGCGAAGATCTCCAGGAGAATCTCCTGAGCCAACTCCAACTCGTGAGAGATCGCGCTCTGCCTGCTCAGAGCATCCACCGTCTCGTTTTCGTCTCCGGCCAGATGAACTGCCGAGAGCGAAATTTCATGCTGGATAACCCAGAACCAGAGCTGCATCGCCTCCCTGCACAGAGGAAGTGACCCTGACTCCCCACCCCCTTTTGTTGAGGTAGTGCATGGCCACTGTGTTGTCCGTCAGAATCAGGACATTCTTTCCTTGCACAGTCGGCAGAAAAGCCTCCAGGGCAAGCCTGATGGCCCTCAGCTCCAACAGATTGACATGGAATCTGGACTCCGGAGACCAACGACCGCCAACTGTCAGCTCGTTGGCATGAGCTCCCCATCCCGTGAGGGACGCGTCTGTCACAATCGTCACCTCCGACCAGGGTAGTCAAAACGGAGCCCCCCTCATCAGATTGCCTTCGACGGCCCACCACAGAAGGTCCGGGGCGACCGAGGGCGGCACCTGAATGGGGTCCCACATCCTGCCAGAGGACTGTGACCACTGGAGCATGAGAGCCCATTGCAGAGATCTCAACCGCAACCTGGCCTCTGGCACCAGAAGAATGCAGGATGTCATGAGGCCCGCTGGGAGACTCTGGACATGTTGAATCTTGTGCACCATCTGCTGAATGTGGTGAGCCCTCACCTGGGGAGGAACACAGCCCCAGGGATGTGTCGAGCACTGCTCCGATGTACTGGAGCCGCTGAGTTGGCGTCAAGTGGGACTTCAAGTTGAGGGAGAAGCCCAGCTTGTGAAGGGAGTGGCAGGTGACCGACAGATGATCCAGGACTTGCTCTGGCGAGCGCACCCTGATCAACCAATCATCCACGTAGGGGTAGACTTGAATCCCCCCCTTTCCTGAGATACGCTGCCACCACCACCATGAGCTTGGTAAAGACCCTCGGGCGGAGGTCAATCCGAACGGCAGGACCCGAAACTGAAAGTGTGAGTCGCCAACCGCGAACCTCAGGTACTTCTTGTGCTTGGGATGGATCGGCACATGAAAATAAGTGTCCTTGAAGTCTAGACACCCCAACCAGTCCTGAAGTTGAAGGGCGTGGAGGACTTAAGAGTAACCATCTTGAACTTGTCCTTCCAGAGGAGCTTGTTCAAACCGCGCAAGTCCATGATGGGTCTCAATCCCCAGTCTTTCTTCGAAATCAAAAAATAAGGGGAAATGCACCCCTCGTTACTCTCCGCTAGAGGCACCAGTTCTATGGTGCCTTTATCCAGCAGGGATTGAATTTCCTGCGCAAGGAGCGGATCCGGACTCTTCAAAAGAGATGTTCCCTGGTGGATTGTCGTGAGGCCTCTACCGGAAAGGAAACCAGTAACCATGGGCTATGATCTCCAGAACCCACACTGAAGTAATGGCACGCCATTCTACAAGATGCTGCACCAGCCTTCCCCCAACCAGCGAAGCATGGGCCTCATGACTGAGCTGACGCGGCAGTGCCTGAGTGCAAAGAGGCAACTGCACGTGCGGCCTTGGCACCTCAAGTACCTTGTTTACCACCTCTGGTACTCCTACGCTGGCCCCTTTGACTGGCAGCTCCCCTCGATCTACCAAAGGCAGAGTAATATCGAAAGGAACCTCCCCTCCATTGCTGTCCCCTAGAACGAAAAGGCGGAGGTTGGCGGACTGCAGCGCCCAATGACTTCGCTGCAGCTTTGGAGGTCTGCAACCTCTCAAGGCTCTCATCAGCCTTGCTGCCAAAAAGATGTTCACCATCAAAGGACATGTTGAGGAGCCTGGCTTGCACATCAGGAGCAAAACCCGACTTCCGCAACCACGCAAACCTGCGTATCACGGTGCTCGCCGCCATGGACCGGCTGACGCAATCAACCATGTCCAGACACGACTGAACGGATTCACACATGGCATCCTTGCCATCCTGCACGATAGCAAGGAAACCATCCCGTTCCTCCCCTTCGGGAATATGATTAGATGCTAAAGAAATACAGTTCCACAGAGTGTGCGTGAAACGAGACGAGGCACAAACGGAGTTGGCAGCCTGAAGCGCCATACCCCCAGAAGAAAATACCTTCTTCGCCCAGCCGTGAAAACGTTTGTCGTCCCCATCGGGAGGAATGGTAGGGTACGACGCCTGCTTTGCTGGAGCCATAGCCGCCTGCACCACCAAACTCTCCGGAGTAGGGTGCATGGTCAAGTAGCAGGGGTCGCCACTGGCTGGGCGATATTTCTTCGGCAAGGACTTGCTCACTGCCGGGAGACTCTCCGGAGAGGTCCAAGCCGTAGCCACCCTTCTCTGCAAGGCCATATGGAATGGCAGCAACGGGTCAGTTGGAGGACCTTGGTCCTGGATATCAGTCAGGTCATCCTGCTGAAAATCCCCAGGGGGGGGGGGGGGCAGACCACCCCAGGTAATCCATGACCCTCGACATGAGGTGCCGGTATGAGGATTCGGCAAGTGTGCCAGGCTCCGGCCTACCAAACTCCACCTCGGGAGAGGTGTCTAGACCACTGGCGTCGTGCAGCGACTGACGCAGGTCCTCAAGTTGACTATGACCAGAAACAGTCATCAGAAACCCCTGCAGGAACGTCACCTTCCTCAGACCCCTCATCCACCTCATAAATGTAATCCAGAGGCTGGAAGGAGGGTACAGAAAAAGGCACAAAGACATGTTTAGCCTTGGCAAGCGCCTTCCTGGAGGTGCCACTGTGCCACGGGGCACCTCTGACAAAGCCACCTGGAAAGGCCTTGAGGGCGTCTATGGAAACGGCGCAGACATTGAGCGTGGCGCCGACAGCTTCAACGGCGTTGACACAGGCCTCGAGGGCGGAGCCCCGAGCGTGTCCCTCGACAGCCTGGGCGCCGATGGCGTCGACAACTTCCTCGGAGGCGGGGCCTCGAGAGTCGGTCGACGACCTCGGCGCCGCCGGCGATGTCTTCCTCGAAGACTTCACAGGTTCTCGCGGTCTTGAGGGCGTTTAGGACCGGGACCTGGCATGTCTAGACCGAATATCTTTGTGCGACCGGGACCTCGAAGGTGCCAGCTGGTCGCGACGACTGCTCGAGCCCGAAGGCAGACGAGCACCGTCTCTAGTACGGCCACAACCGGCGTCCTCAGACGACGCGGGCGGACCGGAGCCCTGCGATTGAAAAATCGCCAACATCTCCTTTCGGAAGGAATCCCATTCCTGAGGAATGGAATGCTTGGTGGGACAAGCAACCCGCACACGGGCAGAGTACTCCGAAGAGGATGGGGAAGGCGACCTGTGACGGCGCTTCCTGGAGTGCCTCGAAGGGGCAGAGGAATGGCGGGACCGACTCCCAGACCGAGAACCCCCAGACTCACGATGACGCAAAGAGTCGCCCCTCGAATCGTCCGTCAAAAGACAAGTGGAACGCAACTTCCGGGGCTTGGCCACCTTATCGACCGACAGCTTCTTACGCTCCCGCGAGGCCTTCGATGTGAGCGATTGGCAGTTGTCCATATCATGGTCCTCCCCGAGGCACCAGAGGCAAGCGTCGTGCATATCCTTCAGCGACATCTTGGACCCGCACACCCGACATTTCTTAAACCCGGACCGCGGGTTGGAAGAAGCTGAAGACATCATACAATAGCAATGAAGAAACAGGTTCAAAGAACCGAACACACGATTCAACAGAATCGAGGCGCGCCGAGATTTCTGAAGCAAACATTCGTGGAAAAAACAGAACTGAGGCTACGGGCATCGTGCGTCCTACTTATAACACCCGGTGACGTCGGCCCGACGGAGGCCCTCGAGGACAGCGTATCGACATCATCGATGCAGGACGCAGACGCCAAAAGATTTTCCGAAGCAACACAGCTGTGGTGATTACCGTCATAGAAATGGAATACGTCGGAGGACCCAATCCCCTCGGAATGTGTTTTAAATTTACAATGTGTGCTATATTACCTGCTTGATTCATTTTTCATGTTTTGTTTTTGGGCCTATAATAAAGTATTCTTTGTTCTTACTGGCCAAGTCTAATTGTAGATTTCACTGTGTAGACTCATTATTGAACACCCCCCCTCCGCCCCCAACTCCACTACTCGGATGAGACTTGGCCGTGGCCACTCTCCGTGCTTACCTTGATTAGGTTTGGCTAAACTCTGAGACCCCTGTTCACCAGGGTGCAATGTCATTTTGCTGACAGTAATTACTTTTTTATTCATGTGGGGGTGCCCCCCCCTCTAACCAAAGACCCTCTTCTCCTACACTAGTACTGAAAGGTAGCCAAATTTACTGGGGTAAATCAATTATATTGGGGTACTCCTAATCACGCTCACACCAAATTAAAGTTCACCCCTCTAGGGAATTAAGGCCAAGAGCCTTTATCTTGCAAGGAGAACACATTTAATCTGTACAGAAATGAGGCTGAGCACAGAACTCTGCTCCCCAAGTGGCATTCTGTGCCTCTTCTGTGGCTGGCTTCTGCAGAATGGTGCCAAGGAGGAGCCTTATGTAATATTCAACTTGGTTACTGGATACTGGCATGGTTCATCCAAAAGAGTCCTTGCCTTACAAGCGATGCTGCAGTCTTCCTCCTTGCATGGCCAGGTTTCCATTTAGGACAAAACTACTTTGCATATTGCTAGCTATGCAAGAATACATTATATATACACACACACACCTTCACTCCATACTCTCCACACGTCACTCAATATACTCTGTTTTAAAGTATTTTAGTGTAATACATATTCACTTGCGACAGCCCAGAATGATCTTCAATATGCAGATGTGAGTGCCAAATTAATAGTTTCCACAATTTTCAAGTTTTACTTAAACTTGGTCTTATTATAATCTTAGGGTATGTGACCCCTCAATTTTGTAGTCTCTCATACTCATATCTAATCTGGTCCAGCAATTCCCCTTAAAGCCTTATATTCACATACTGTTGCATTGTGTGCATGAGCATGTACACTTCCCTATTCTTAGTCTGCATGGGCTTTTGATGGGCAGGAAACAGCTGCTCAGCCACCGTGTACTCTGCCAGAGCTAGCCGGGCACCACGCAATGCCTGTAGTCTATTTTTAGCACAGAGCTCTTTACCGTGCTTTGAGACTACAACATTTACAAGTGTATTCAGCTAATGGTTATTTCCACCTTATATTTAACTACCATCTTCATTCAGAGGCTGTGCAGTTATGTGTGTGATTATATTTGGATGAAAAAGGCTTTCTCAGTGCTATACTGCTTAGAGAAGTCTTAGCTAATTGTGAAGCGCTTGGGGGCGGGGGGTCCAGGAAGGCGCTTGCTCCTCCCAAACATTCCTATCCCAAAACCACTTCCCTTTTAACTGTCAGAAAAAACGTAGGATACTGTTCACTACAACTAAGGTGGCCTCCTAAACTTTCCAGACCAGACCAGAGTTTGGAAATCCATCGTAACACCAGGCTATCATGGACACATTGTTATTGTAATCAAAAAGCCAGAAAAGAAAAGGTTATGGCCGCAAAGCAGGCCTTGCAAAATCTTACATTTTGCTACAGAGCTAGTTATTTGCTTCAACTACTTGCCCTCAAAAATTGATTTTGCCACTCCAAAAAAGTAAAAATCCAAGTTTTGTTAAATGGTGCACATCACCACAAATAAATTGCATATTTGGTACAGTGCTGCCACCTAGTGGGCAGCTGTCAGAGTGAAACGTTCATGTGCTAGATACTGCAAAAACGTTGCAATAGAGATTTTTGCAGCTTTAACAAGAAATTCACTAAGGAAGACAGTCTCCCAGTATGGGTTGACTAATCAGTTTCCCCCTAAGAAGAGGCTAATGAGAAGTAAAGCTGAAAGCTTTGCTTGCCTCCAAATTGTCAGTTCAGCATTCAAAACAAGCAAAAAGAAAAGCTGTTGCTCAGAAGTCGATGGGAGGAAATCAGCAAAAATAAAACCCAATAGCCGGAAGGGTTTGTGAAATAACGAGTGCGGTGCAGAACCTTTGGTGCGCATTATGCGCTTTTGTTCGCATCTGTAAATCTGGAGCAGTCAATGGTTAACCACTTTGGGGGCTAGCCTTCCAAAATCTCAGAAGCGTTCCACTCCTCTTTGAAAAGAATTAAAAATGTTCTTCTTGGGATCCAGTGTGGTTCCATTCCCAGTTAATGGTAAGGTAGGTTTAATGATCAGTGTTGTCAGTTGGTTATTGGAAAATCAGGTCAGCAGTGAGATTTCAGGACATTTATTGTCTTATTTGCCTCTTTAGTGGCAAGGATCTAGGGGTCATAAATGTGACAATCACAGCAGTTCAAGTGCCTATGCTTTTCGGTGGAGGAAAAGGATCAAGGATGCTGCAATTGTGTTGTACAGTGTATGTGTGGATAGAAGACATGCAAAAGCTAGCGCTAATGGAGAGGGTCATCTACAGTAGTCAGAAATGAACTGTTTGAGGCTATAAGAGGAACATTTTTTGAAGTGTTTTATCTGGATTTTCGTTGTGTAATGTAGTTGAGAGTTAGGGGGGTTTCTTGGTTTTCTTTGTATTACTACATACTGTGCTTATTGCGTTGTATATCAATTTGCTATAATGTGAATTTAAAATAAGCGATGAATGGAATAAATACATTTGAGAACATGTGAAGACGAAACTCCCCCATGACTCAGATTTTCCCAGATGACTAGGTGGGTCGACTGGAAGGACGGGGAGGTGTGACTGGAGGTAGGATTCCCCCAACATTGGTTCCAGCGAGAGGTGCCCAGGAGGTGCAAGGATTTTTCAGGAGCAGAGGACAACCCTTTATGAAGAAGAAATACAAAAGGCACTGATGCAAACCTCTTCAGGACATTTTGCCAGACAAGGGAAGGAGTGTTACAGCGATGGGTACTGCACACAGGTGACAGTAGGTGTCCTTCCAGTCACGGTGAAGACCTTCCATAGCAGGAACCCTTGAATCTGGGAGGCTGAAATTCGGCAGGAAGGAGACATACCTCAAGCTGTCAACTACCAAAACTCCAGCGGAAAACCAAGAACGGTGACGGTTCAAGCAAGGAAGCCCACTGGACAGCCGTCAGTCCAGTAATTGGTCCAGAGACCCTTCCGAAGGCCCAGGATGGTTAGATCCTCCGGAACACGTAGACGCTTATTGGTCTCACCAGTCCAAGGGTTGAAGCATGCACCACTCAGGGTCTTGGCAGATTAGGTAGTCCAGCAGTGATTCACTGGGTCCAGCAAGAATACTGGGACTCTTTGGGAGTCGTCCACAGATCTTCAGTCGGCTGCTAGTTTACACAGGACAATTGGCTGCAGCGCGGATTTGAAGAAAGGAGTGGCAGAGTCCTCTTATACAAAAGCCTGGCTGGAAGAACATCCAAGCCCCCACCCCCCACAATGGTAAGGATTTGCACCATTCTTACAGCCAGTAGTGGTCCAACCAGGGACCAGTATGGGTTTCACTCATGCCACACACCTAAACATTCAGGCACCACAGATGTGGAGTGGGACCATACAGGCCCATCCCCTTCCCGGGTCAAGCACACAAGGCATCAGCCTGTGAAAGCAGCGCCTTTCCAGGGCAAGTGAATGACCTTATAAGGAATGTCCTTAGAATGAAAGAAGGCCAAACCATTTTTCTCTTTTTATTATGCATTTGTAAGGCGCTTATACATCAAGAAATTGTGTTTCAAAGCACCCACAGGACACACGGGGAGGGAACATGGGAACAAAAAGGCAAATGGAATAAAACTGATGAAGAGGAAAAGTGGCATTCCTATTAGGCCTTGTGAGCATTCAAAGGGCGCAAGCGCAGCAAGAAGGGAAATGTAAGGGGTTAAGTGCTAGGAGTTCCACAGATGGAAGTGCTTGGGAGAACAGTTGCAAGCAACAGTTAAGTGCCTGGCAGAGATCAGTTGGTAAAGTGTGATCATATGCCAATAAAATAAGTGCTGGCCTGTGAGACAAGGCCAGAGGGTGCCCAAAGACAAGTGCTGGGAGAGGGCGGAAGGCTGAAGGCAAAAGGCCAGGACCCATAAGGGCGCTAGCCTCCAATCTCAGCAACTGTGGGGTTTGGCACAGGAGGAAAAGGGGGAAGGGGGAGAGGAAAGGGAAAGTCTTGAGGAGTTTCTGGTATTTGATGAGATCCAGTTCAAGACAGAGGAAGGGGGATGGTGCTCCAGAGGAGTGAGCCAGCTGAGGAAAGATCAGCCACCAGTTTGCTGCTTAGAGAAGCGCTTGACACAGAGTTGGGAGCCAGAGGAGCGCAAGGATCTGGAGGAAGATTTGGTGAGAGCAAGTTGTAGATCGCGTGGTCCCTGTCCCCAGACAGCCTTATGGATGATGCTGTGTAATTTGCATTTGATCCTTGCAGCAACCGGGAGCCAGTGGGGAAATTTTAGGGCTGCAGCAATACGGTCCCTGGGTTTGAGGCCAAGGACAAGTCTTGCAGTCCTATTCTGGAGAGGGGGGGGGGGGCGGAGAGAGGACGAGGGTAGTGGGCATTCTGTGAAGGTCCAGGATGTGAGGGAGGAAAGGGTAGTCAGAGGACTTCAAGGTTTCTGGCTTCAGTCATCGAAACTATATATGACATCTCCGAGAGCAGGCACGAAATATCCCGAATTTACGAACTATTGATGTCCAGGGTGGACAGGTGGTGCTCCAAATGAGGAGGGATTGGGAGGAGGGAGAACCTATGCAGGACGGGCAATTGGAAAGAGCCCAGCTATATCACAAGGTGGTGTTCCGTAATGCGCGGCGGCTGCAAGATCCAGTTATATGTTACCCATAGGGCATACCTGACCCCCAGCAAAATCGCAAGGTTTGGAAGTAAAGTGACACAGAATTGCCCCAAGTGTGGGGAGGTGGAAGCCGGGATGACTCATGTTCTGGGCGTACCCAGAGGTGGGGAGATTCTGGGAGGAAGTCAAACAACGCAACTCCCAAAAGAGGATCAAGATAAGGGTGGATTCAGTATAGGCATGCATGCTGGGGGGATTCACCAGACCACGTAACCTGAAGCATGTCAGCAAACTAAAAGACCTGCCTACATCCTGGCCAAACGGAGAATTGCTATGAGCTGGAAAGCAGCCCAAAGACCTAAAGTAGAGGTGTGGTGGAATGACCTCCTGAAATGGGCAGAAGCGGAGACAGCGGCATTGGTACGAAGCAGTACGCAGGGGATGGGGGGGGGGGGGGGGGGAGTGGCTAAGATGACAGGACTCTCCCAAGCCGGATCTCGCGAAGGTGACACATCTGGCAAAAGTGAAGGAGATAAACCCTAATATATGAATCTTGTGGGGGGGGACTAATGTGTAACATGTTGATGTAATATTGAGTAGCAGGCATATGGAAAGTCCTATATGTTGGTTTGGTGTGTTCTAAAAAATAATTGTTTAAAAAAAAAGGTTTCTGGCTTCAGATGGAGAAAGCGGAGAGCCCATAGAGGGTGGCCAGAGTGAAGAGAGGAAAGCAGGAGCAGGTGTCCGAATAGGAAGGATCTCAAGTCTTGTTGGCATTGAGGCAGAGGTCATTGGAGGCACACCAGGACTGGATAGCAGACAGGCAGTCAGGAATGGTAAAGTAGGGAGAGGATCAGAGGGAAGTTTGCAGAATAGTTGGGTGTCATCTACATAAAACTGGAAATGAGGGGAGAAAGTGGAAATAAGTTATGCAAGTGGAGCAAGATAGACGTTAAAGAATCAAGATGAACGGTTGGAGCCCTGGGGAACGCCACTTGTGGAGAGAGAGGTGTGAGGATAAAGAGCCCAGGATAACCTGGGAGGGACAGTCGATGGAGATCAGCCGCTCTGAGATACCAAAGGTAACATGGACCTGTTTTAGGAGGATGGAGTGGTTGACGGTATCAAATGCATAGTAAAGATCAAGTAGAATGAGAACAGCAGGAGATATGCAAGCAGTTCTTCATGGGTGTTCAGAAGCGGGGGTGGTAGGCCAACTTCTCCAGGAGTAATAGAAATGGGGCGGTAGTTGCCCAGACACTAAGGTTCGGCGGAGGACTTTTTCAGAAGCAGGTGCACAAGAGCGCTTGTAGTGAAGGGGAAGGAGCCATTAGCAATAGGGATTGCAGAAATCAGCAAGTGCAGGGTCAAGGAAGCCGATGTTGTCCTTAATAGTTCAGGAAGAAGGGAGAGAGACCTGTTTGGAAGAGATCTTCATAGAGTGGACAACCCTAGTGACCTTGTATGACTTGATGGACGAGGACTGAGGGAGGATGGGTGGCAGGAGATGGGGGAGGGAGAAAGTACTCAGGATGTCCTGAGTTTTTGCAGTGCAGAGCGCCCGGTAGGAAAGAGGCGAGGTGGAAACTGCAGAAGGATTGGCTAGTTCCTTGCAGATTTTAAAGAGCTCAGCCGTTTTGTTGGATACACCAGAGATGCAAGCCTGGATGTGGGCCTCTTCCTAGAATGGATGGAGAGACGACATTGCCTTTGGCGAGGGCAATCGGCCAGTTTGACCAAAGATAAGCTTGAGGTCTGCCACTTCCGTTACGCAGCTCTGAATTTGCACATCAGTGCTGCTAGATCAGTCGTACAAAGTGTAACGCTTGTTGACATGATTCAGGTGGATCCTCATGACTAGGGTAAGAATGAGAGTGTTTGTGATGGAGAGATGGAGGTTGCTGAGAGCAGCAGTATAATCTGCAGTGGGGGGGCAGGGGGGTGGATGTGAAGGCAGCATTTGACACTCGTTATCAGGTAAACATCCACGAACGAGGTTGACGGAGCCGTGGGAGGTGCAGTTATAGGATTGAGAGGACCCAAGTGAGAGGAGAGTGGCCTGACCAGAAGATCAGTGGCGAGTGGGGCAGAGAGCAAAAGATCAGTGTGGATAAAGGCATTGAGTGTATGTCCACCCAAGTGAGTAGGACCAGAGGGGAGAATGGAGAGGGAGAGCGAGGTGCAGAGATCACAGAAGAGTGGATGCCGTGATTGAGGCGTCAAGGTGGATGCTGAAGTCACCCAGTAGAAGGAGTTTAGAGGTAGATGTGAAGCGAGATGAGGGGAAATCAGCCCATTTAAGAGTAACAAGGTGGAGTCAGGTGGCCTAAAAATAGTGGCAATGGTCAGGGAGGAGAGAGGACGAGCTTGCAGACCAGGCTCTTGAAGGCGTACGACTGGGTGAGTATGAGGGAAGAAGGGACCCAGTCACGGAAGATCAGGGCAACCTCACCGCCAGCATGGGTAGGGTGAGGCTTGGAAATTATCTTGTAGCCATCAGGGAGATGGGAGTCAAAAGCAGTGTCTGAGCTGGCACAACGTCTCGGTAAGAGCGAGGATTATAGAGGTCAAGGTCTTCAAGGAGGCAGATGTCAGGAGTGTTTGATAGTAGAGCTAGCATTAAGCGTGGCTAGATGAAGCAGGTCTCTGTCTTTAAAGGATTTCTGATGAGGGGTGCAGGGGTGTGGTACACCAGTCAGAGGAGGGGCGGCGAAAAGGCAGAGATGGAGGAAAAAAGCACAGGAAGGAAGTTGAGGGACGGCAAACACCGGTCCAAGAGGAGGTTGGGTTAAGGACCATGAGCTACGACAGTGCCATTGGGGTAGACAATGATACACCTGGATGAGAAGCCAGCTAAGAGTGCTTGCCATCTAGTACCACCATTATGGGATGAGCATAAGAATGGAAAGAGGGTAAAGACAAGTTGAGGCGACCAGAGATCTGTAGAGGGACATAAATTACTTACCCATGGTAACGTTCTTTCAACGTCCTCCCACGTATTCCTTATCTTTGATATTTCCCAATATCCAGCTTGCTGGTTCAGATTTTTATTTTCAGTAGAGGGCGTGGTGTATCAATGTCGAGTCGATGTCCCTCTGAGGTCTCCGTCTTGACGTCAATGTCATCACAGGTATAAGTAGGGTGCGCAGCGCCCGTTGCTCAGTTCTGTTTTGCAGAGCGAAGCACTGTCTTGAGTTAGACGGTTACTCCCCTTGAGTGAGCACAGACTGTAACCACAAGAGGTTTCACTGCGTGGCAGGATGGGAGCAGCGATAAAGAATACGTGGGAGGAACATCTGGTTGAAACAACTTTACCATGGGTAAATAACTTGTTCCTCAAATGGATTGTGTCCTCCCACGTATTCCTCATCTTTGATACACTCCAAAGCAGTTCCATCATTTGGAGGAGGGAGTAAAATTCAAGTGATCAAGTATGCACAGAGTGCAGTACTTTTCCAAAAGCAGAAACTTGGCTAGTGGAGGAACCCAGACTAGTATTTCGTAAATGTTTGTGCAAGTGACCATGTGGCAGCTGCACAAATATCCATTGTTGGAACACCCCTCTGCAAAGCAGACCAAGTTGCAACACCCCTGGTTGAAGGTGCCCTTAGAGTTTTTGGAGGAGGGGGGGGCAGTCTAACATTCTGAAATTGTTAAAATAATCCATCTAGAGGTGGTTTGTTTGGTGATGGCTAGACAATTTACGATCTGGATAACCCTACAAACAACTGATCATTCTGTCTGTTTTGCCAATCTGGCAATGTAAAAACTCAGTGCACGTCTAGGGTCGAGTATGAAGTATTTCTTCCTCTTTCCCTGGATGTGGCAGAGGATAAAAGGATGGTAAAGTTATTTTCTGAGTGATGTGAAGTTCAGAAACAACCTTGGGGAGCGTTAGTCTTCACCTTTAATACCACTCTCTCTTTATGAAAAACAGTATGAGGAGGCTTGCAGAATCGTGTAGGTCACTCACCCTTTGGGCAGATGTTCTTGCCACTAAGAAAACTATTTAAGGTAAGAAGTCTTAATGGACAAGAATGAAGGGGCTCAAAAGGAGCACCCATTAGAAAGTTTAAAACCAAATTGACATCCCACAATGGGACTTGAAAGGGAGTCGGAGGATAAACATTAGTTAATCCATTTAAGAATTAAATTACCACAGCAATCTTAAAATAGATGACGCTTTAAGATGGAAAGCACTGCTAGATAACATTTGATGGTACCAATCTGGAGCCCCAGATTTGCCAAGTGCAAAAAAAAATAACACAATCAGTGTATTGCATGAGAAAGTGTTCAACATTCCCATTTCTACACCAGCTACAGAACTTATTCCAACTGCAGCAGTATAAAGATTTGGTTGCTGGTCTTCTGCAAAACCTCCATTACATCGTCTAGGAGGTCCGAATCCTTGTATCTCAGCCTCTCAGAAACCATGCGTGAAGGCTGAGAGTCTAGATATCCGAAGGGAGAACCCGACCCTCCTCTCTCAAGATAAGGTCCTCTCTTTGTGGAAGACGAATCGAGGACAGATGGACATGTCCAGAAGGTCCGGGTACCACGTCCTCCAGACCCAGTCCGGGGCAATTAGGATCATGGATTTCCTGAACCTTCTCAACCTCCTAATTATGCGAGAAATGACAGGGACTGGAGAAAACGTGTAAAGTGGACATTCCGAGTCCACCACAAACACGTCTCCAAGAGCTCCTCTTAGGGGAAATTCCCTTGAGCAGTACAGTTTGCACTTCCAGTTTACACAAGTCGCGAACAGATCCACTTGAGGGGTTGGCCAAGGGGTGAAGATCTCTTGAAGGACTTCCTGAGCTAGTTCCCACTCATGGGAGACTGCTCTGCCTGCTCAGAGCGCCCACCGTGGTGGTGTTCTCTCCGGCTAGCTGAACTGCCGATAGAGATATTCCTTCTTGTAGTGCCCAGAACCAAAGCTGCATTGCCTCTGCACAGTGGTAGTGACCCTACACCACCTCTGTTGAGGTAGTACATGGCCACTGTGTTGTCCATCATCAGGACATTCTTTACCCGTACCGATGGCAGGAAGGCCTTCAGCGCTAGTGCGATTGCCCTCAGCTCTAAAAGGTTATGTAGTCTGGACTCCGACGGAGACCAACGACCGCTGATGGTCAAATCGTTGGTATGGGCTCCCCACCCCGTGAGTGAGGCGTCCGTCACTACCGTCATCTCTGGCCAGGGTTGCCAAAACGGTTCTCCTTTCAAGATGTTTTCCTGATAGGCCCACCACTGAAGATCCAGATAGACTGTCTGGGATATGAAGGAGATCTGACATCCTTCCTGAGAACTGACGACTAGGTCCCGAGAGCCCATTGGAGAAATCTCATTCTCAGGGGAGCCATTGGCACCAGAAAAATGCAGGATGCCATGAGACCAAGCAACCTCAGAAAATCAAAGGCCGGAAGATGTTGGACATTCTGGAATTTTGTCACCATCTGCAGAATGTCTTGAGCCCTCACCTCTGGTGGCGAGGCTTTTCCGAGCGATGCATCCAGGATTGCCTTGATGAACTGGAGTCTTTGTGAAGGTATCATGTGGGACTTCTTGAAGTTGTGGGAGAAGCCCAGCCTCTGGAGCGAGTGGCAGGTATAGCTAAAATGATCCAGGGCTTGTCCTGGGGAACTGGCCCTGAGCAGCCAGTCGTCAAGGTAAGGGTAGATGTGTATCCCCATCTTCTGAGACTCGCTGCCACAACCGCCATTAGCTTGGTGAGAAACTACCAGGCAGAGGTTAGCCCAAATGGCAGAACCCAAAACTGATAGTGAAAGTTGCAATGGCGAACCTCCTATACTGTCTGTGCTTGTGATGGATCGGCACATGATGGTAAGAATCCTGGAGGTAAAATGATACCAACCAATCCTGAACCTGCAGGGCCTGAAGGATCTGAGAAAGGGTAACCATCTTGAACTTGTCCAAGTCTCTTAAGTCCAAGATGGGTCACACTCCTCAGTCCTCCTTTGGAATTCGAAAATAAGGGGAATACCAACCCTTGTTTCTTTCCACCACAGGTACTGTTCTATAGCACCTTTCTCCAGAAGGGTTAAAATCTCCTGGATAAGGAGCGGATCTGGAACCTTTAAAGAGATGTTGCCCGGTGGAGGACTCCAAGGTTTTTGCAGGGAATGTAGGCAGTAACCTTGGGGGAACTGTTTCCAATGCGCAAGCATCTGAAGTAATAGCCTGCCATTCTATCAGATGCTGCGACAACCTGCCTCCTACTGCAGTCTTGTGATGCAAGACCTTAGAGAGGTTTTGGAGCGGCTGACGCAGAGGCTAGGGGTAAGGCAGCCCCTGCTGTTGCAGTCTTAGTACCTCTACCCAGTCCACCATGGGGGAATCGTCTTTGACCTCTGAGCTGGCTGTCCTCTGCCTATTCCGAATGCTGAATAGTGAAAGGACCTACCCCTCCAGGGCACACCTGTGGGGCAGTTTGGAGTTTGTCTTATTCCAGCTCTAAGGGATTTGGCCGCCACCTTGGAAGTTTGCAGTTTCTCCAAAATATCATCAGCTTTATTTCCAAATAGATGTGTGCCATCAAAGGGCATGTTGACAAGTCTGGATTTAACGTCTAGGGCAAATCCTGACTTCCACCATGCAAATCTGCGGATCACTGTACTAACTGCCATGCCTCTGCTGATAAGAGGCAAGACTAGAGGGATTCACACATCGCGTCCTTCCCATCCTTTACAATGTTCAGGAAACCGTCTCGTTCATCCCTTTCAGGTTATGGTCAGCCGCCAAAGAAATACACTTCTAAAGGGTGTGAATAAATCTCAATGTGCACATAATATGTGCTAATGCTAACGCCATACTAAAGGCCGAGAAAACCTTCTTGGCCATGGAATCATATCTTTCATCATCCGCAACTTGTGGAATCGTAGGATAGGCATTTTGTCTACCAGAAGCTCCAACTTCATTCTGCGTTCACTCAAGGCCTTGGTCATCATTCGTCACACTCCGAACACAGATGTTCTGACCCTAGACACCACAGGCAGATCCTTTGCAGGTACATCACGGACCTTTTAGCACTGCAGTCCCGGCACTTTTTAAATCCAAACCGAGGAGTAGACCGAGCTGATGAAGAAGCCATCTCGTTGAAAAATCCAAGAATTTTCTCAGATACTCGAAGAATACAATTATCACACAGAACCAAGCTGTGAAGCGCAGAAAAACAGGACTGAGCAATGGGCGCTATGCGTCCTTATACCCGTGATGACGTAGACGTCAAGACGGAGGCCTCCGAGGGACATCGACTCGACCAGGCATCAACATGGAGCCCTCTACTGAGAAAAAAAAAAAGGAGGCAGCAAGCTGTATATTAGGAAATATCAAAGATAAGGAATAAGATTGTTAAATCTGTCTGGTGGTTGCACTGAAGTAGCAGTCTGCAACAGGTAGACCAGGGTTCGTGGTCAGGAAGTCTTTTTATGGACTTCTTCCTTCTAGACTTCGGAAAAGAAGGATCAGTGATAGTAAATCAATTAGAATAGATAGGCGAGATGGTGAGTGCCATAGGGGTGGCAGCGAGATGAAAATGGAGGATAGGAGAGACTGCACGTCTGAGCACAAACTCACCAGGCAGCCCAGTAACCAAAAATGAGATCAAACAGATGCAGTAGAGACACATGGGTACAATATGTGGGGATGTAGAGGTGCAAAAACACAACTAGGTTCGAAATTACCAAAAGGCACACAAGTGCAGAACGAAAAGGGGGTATATTAAAGGCATAACAAACTACAGAAATTGGCTTAAGGCACATCTAGGATCAACATGTTATGAGTTATTGAAAAGGCGACAAGTAGTCCAGAAAACATGTCCGCTAGAATGGGAGACAAGCTCTAGGTGAGGCACAAGTTGGTGCAGTAGCTGGTTGCATGCTGAGCAACTGTTCCATGGAGGCGAGGGGTGGTGGAGCCTGAGGTTTTCAGGTGGAGCAGATAGGGGCACTCTCAAGCCCGCCCAAGGCCCGGACAGTGCCAGACAGGGGGGCCTTTGATGTGGGTTTTTGTGCTGGGGCCGTCTCTTGCCTGCCTGCTCACGATAAGCCAGTTAAAGGAAGGGAGTAGCCAATCTGAGCAATGCATTCAGAGCACTATGGCAACGCTCACTAAGTAAAGGAGGGCAGCCATCTTGGATCGGGGAAGGCACGTTGAATTGCAGGGCAAGTAGTTAAGCGCCCAATTTCAAAAAACAATTTGGCCAAAGGGAAAATCTTGTGGTGTGGCCATTTTAGGGCATTATCCACGTTTAGTAGTCAGATGCCCTACACACGAATGTGCACACTTGAAATAGCATTGGACACATAAAAGTAACCAAAAAACCCAAATTCCAAGTGTAATCCCAAAAATCCAACGTGGCGATACAAAAGTATCCCCACTGCAGTCCATTGTAAGATGCTGTGTGCACTCTTAAAAAGTCACCACAAAAAGTAAAGACAAAAAGGGGAACTGTTTCTTAGGACCATGGCCTGGAGGACTAATCAATCAAGTTCTCCCATAAAAAAAGGAGCAAAAGGCCAGGGGAGTGAAGCTGAAGGCTCCACTCCCTTTAAAAAAATAAAAATATATCAGAACAGGTTCAAAAACAAAAAGCAAAAATGTTTGCTGATCCTGTGTCACAGATGCTGTAGGCTATACACCTGCAGACACTGTATTCTCATGGACCCAAACAGCAGTCTATGTAAAGGCAGTCTTTTGCATTGACTGGAACATTTGGGAGCATACGGGTCGTGGAGGATGAAACATGTTTTTGGGCATGGATGTGTACATGTTTTCTATATGAGCCATGTATTGCGTTGCAGGGGTGGGAGGGTTCTCATTTAAAAGAGCAGACCTATTCCTTCAGTTTTATTAACAACATTTTACATAATTGCACCCTTCAGCGCATATAGTTACAGATCCTGAGGGTCCTTCAGGAACGTTTCTTGGGGCACTTGGCACGCCAAGTGATTTTCCAGTTTTGTCAAAATCTTTAGACATCCAATCTGCAAGCAGACCCGTTCTTCAGACAATAGTAAGGGCTGTGAAGGGAACTGACAACAAACCAGGCCCTGCAGTATATAAAACAAAGCAAATCTTTCCAGGCCAAAAACAGAATACAAGCAGGCAACAGCAGGACAACACCCATGCAGACAATGCAAGGTAAATATCTGAAACTGGCATGCAAGGCAGGCACTTCAGCCTCATTACCACAGAATAAAAAAGGCCCAAAGGCACGAGGTTGACAGCCTGGAATCTAATGTTCTTGCTGCCATTTATACTTTCAAGATTACCAGCCTGCCTGAGATTTATTTTCAGCATGCGATCCATTAAAGTGTCAATGCTAGGGAAATGCTGATGGCATAGCTCCAATTGAAAATGCAGCACACATGCCTACCTGCATGGAAAATAATGGCAGTAAGAGTGATTAAAACCTGGCTTTTCAAATTTGCAGTAAAAGCAGACAGCCTGATGGAACCTTTAACACATTAGTAGAAACCTAGTTTACATTGAATTGGTGTCATTTTAACAGCATCTTTCACATAAGTGAAGTTTCTGGCTAGATTTATAGATTACTTTGCACATGATAATGTACTAACCTATCTGCTGGCATGAATTCTGGACAAATCATATTGGTCTCGTAACTAGAACCATTTCCTTGGGCTACCAGAACGTTGCCACCAAGGAAACCTACTTAATAAGGAACTCAAACCATATGGTCTAAACCAAATTGATCCTAGATTTGAAATGTGTTGCAAAATAAAGGATTTGCAGTAAAAAAAGGAGTTTGTGCACTTCCATATGGCAGCTTGTAACTTGCATCACATGTTGATTAACATTAAAAGAATATCTATACTCTTGAGGTTCTTTCGGTTGGCTTGGTTGCCTAGTGTGTTGGTAATGAGAACATAAGTAGGATTTTTAGGCCATTTAGCAATACATATTGCACAAGTGCTGCAGACAAATCCTGAAATTTACAAAAGTGCTAGTCAAATTACTGTACAGTTTTTACAAACAATGTTTGTACAAAAAAAGATGGAGCCAATAATACAGAAAGTCAAATTCTTTAAAAAAAAAGTCAGCTATGGCTGAAAAAGAAGAATTTAGCAACCACTAATGCAAGATTCAAAACAAAAATACCAAACCGCTACATTTTGTGGGATCAGGCAGCATTTGAGATTGTCATTTTACCCCACTGTTCAGTGCTCTGGGATTCTCTCTGCAGTGACCTTGCTCTATGTCCCACTACTAGGATGGCATCCATATTACCACACTGAAGAAGGTGCTTCAAATACCCACTGGAATGAAGGCATGCTATCCTCACCAACTCAATCTTCACTTTCCACCTCCAAATATGAACATAACCAACCACCCACACAGCAATTTAACAATGCCCCAAACACACTAAAACAGGTCTCTACCAAAAACGAACAATCTGAAACAAAACACATGAACTATGGGCACATTAGGCTCCTCTTCAGATACAGATACCAAAGTACTCGAACCAGTAGCCACTAACAACCACCTACAGGTAAAACCCAGTTACTTTCAACCTGCACAATAGGAACAGCGAGATAAAACCCCATAAAAGCAAACTCCATCCCCAGAGATAATAGTTGAAGCTACAGGCTAACGAGGATTCTAAAGAACAACCTCATTTATAAACAGTGATATGTTAACTGTGCAGCGTGACTAATGGACATCTGCTTACTGAAAACAACTCTGACTTTAAAATCGACCAAAGACTGACTTGTAAATTGTTCCCTGATGAGTACAATTGTGTACTAACAAATATCAGGCAATGAAGCTAGACGGAATAAGTGTACTTACTGCCAGAAGCTGCCTTATGAGCATGTCTGAGGCCTTCTCACATATGTTTCCTACAAAGACTGTGGTAGTTGGACCGTTGTTTTCATCAATTTCTCTACTCTTTAAACCTAGAAGGTCTTTTCTTGGTCCTAGATGTTTGCTAACCATGGACATAGAGGTTGGTAGAAGGACCTGAAAAACAGAATTACATTTACAAACGGATTTCAATGGCACATAACAGTCATTTAGCATTGAATACACTGATGGATAGAACAAAAAATATCAGCAGGTAAAACGTACTACATGTAACCTTAAATAAGTTTCCTTATAGGCCCAACAATTACATCAAGTACAGTTTAGATACTAGTCATTTCTGGGAAAAATTAGATTTAACAGTTAAAAATGAAATGGTATCTACTAAACTACATCTATATCCAAAAAGGGACACAATGCACTAACAAACTTCACATTAAAAGTTAAGTACTTACTCTTTAGTGCCTTCACTGAGTTTCTTCATACAAACGCCATACACTACTCACCCACTTGCAATCTAGAATTTAGGTGCGTGGTAGGTCAGAAGGAGGCGGACAAAAGATTGTCATTTTTAAACCAAGACTTTATTGAACAAATAGAAAAAAAAGCCCATCTATCCCTCTACAAGGTGTATTCCCTGGCTAGCAAATTTTACTATGGTGCTAGTCAGTGATGTTGTCCAAATCAAAATAGTCCATCCAAAAGCTACCCACGCTGACCCTACTACTAAGGAAAAAGGTTCTGCAAACAAAAAAGGGGTCCAGGAGAAGGACTCCCTTTTCCTGGACTGGCGTATTCAGCCTGAACAGCCATCTTCATATAGTTCTTTGCAATATTCTTAATTAACCGGTGTAGTTCCTTAAAGGGACACGACCAGCTTCTTAAATCTCCATTGATGGCCTGTGTTACACCGTCAGGCGCTTGCTACTTTCCCCACTAGATTTCAGTTAGTGTCTTTTCCAGTCTTGACTAAGCTGTAGCCATTAATTTCCTTCCAACTGTTCCTGATAATTACACTCGTACTCCAATGGCAACCAGAGACCCTTCCTCAACTGCTTGCATTTATTCTACACTCTTTTCCTGCTACTGGGATGAGCGTCACCAGTCCAGTACTCCTCTTGGCGGACTTTAGCTACTTTGCTACTACTGGGACAAGGGAGATGCCTCCTTTAGCATTCTCGATTTTCATTACTGCCCTCTGTGCCCCAGTGCCCTCCTGGGTCTCCCACCACTCGTTACCTTGGTCTTGACGGGTAGGCGTCTCCAGTCACAGGCTCACTTTGGCTGATAAACTGTCCGTGTTTCTCTTCGGCTTGGTGCTTCTCTGCAGCTCCGCTGAGACCTCTGCTCAACATTATCGGCGTTGTTTGCCGACTACACAGTCCACCTCGAGGTCACGCCACCAACCCATTCTTGCAGATGCGCACTTGAGACAGTTTGCTGCCGGCTCCTGAACTGCTTTACCTTATGCTTCACCATATCCTTCAGAATGAGGACCAGCATGCTTCCACAGGTATCTCCCAAAGTTTGAGCTTCCAGGGCTGCACCTGCTCGGAGTTTTCTTCCCTTTTCTGCAAGCCCTTTCTACAATCTTTCTGGGCCCTCCGCAGCAGAGGATAATCGTTCCTTTTCAGTCTCCATGAAGTCTTCATTACCCCATGGTTCCAAATCTTCTCAGTGATGTATGTTTCCAACTGAGGCATTATTACTCCTTCACTCTTCTTCCCAGTACGATTAGATTACAACCTATTGGCATTCAGGTTTCCTTCACTCCTCTCCTCAGTGGTTGTGGGTTTTAATGGAGTAAAGAAGAGGTGTTACAATAGCAAATATATTGATCATAAAATCCTGTTGGATAGGCTAGTCTCCGGCGGTCTCTCAGAGGAGGCGGTTAAATGGTTAAGATTACTTCTGGAGGACGGGAGATTGAAGGTTTACTGGGGCGATAATTCACCTGAGGTGGAAATTACCATGTGTGGCATTCCGCAGGGGGCAGGTTTGTCCCCCCCTACTCTTTAACATATACATTATCCCTTTGTGTATCGAGTTGGTTCTTTTTCTCGAACTACATAGACTATTTCCAGCTGTCGTTTGAGATCAGTGGGAACCATGGGGATGACCAGGGAACGCTGGATCTTGTCTATCAGTTTATTAAGAACCGGTTGTCAAATAGCTGGCTATGCTTAAATGCAGCCAAGACAGAGCTCACGATATATGGCTCACAATAGGTCAGAGATAAGCTGCATACGGATTTCGATAACTTATCTGGCTACCATTGATCACAAAATTCTCTAAAGTAAAGACTCTCCGCACCTACTTGGAAGCCAGTCTAAATGGGGGCACCCATGTAGAAGCGATCGTAAAAAGCACAAACTGCCATTCAAGTGCTGAGACAGGTTGCACCGATCTTCTCAAAAGATAACCGGGCTAAACTGGCTAGAGCAGTTATATTGGCACGTTCAGACTATTGCAACGCCCTATTGAGGGTGTGGGGGGAGGGGGCTAGCAAGGAGATTTCCAAAAACTACAAATGGCTCAAAATGACGCAGTTCGCATGGTGCATCAGATGGGCCGAAATGAACCCACTTCTGTAGCACGAAGGGAGTTGCATTGGCTGCCCGTCACAGCTAGAATTCGCTTCAAGCTGTTGACTGTATGCCATAAATGTGTTTTTGGATCTGCACCCCAGTATCTTAAGGAAAGGTTGAAAAATCTATCAAGCTAATAGGGACCTTCGATCCGCAAAGGCCTGTCACTTACATATTGACCGTGTAAGGAGCACAAGGAACCAGCCGTGCATTTCCTGTCTTGGCAGCCCAGGCTTGGAATGAGTTGCCAGAGACTTTTCGTAAGGAGGAAAACCACTTGAACTTTAGGACATTGCTGAAGACCAGGCTGTTTAATTAAAATGCTTAGGCCTAGATTGGTGCCCCCTACCGAAGGTAGAAACAGCGCCTGGATGCCTTCGGGCTTTGGCCCTTTAGAAATGCACTAACATAACAAACGGTGGTCTGTTCAGGTTGAATTACTGATGACCCGAGGACCTGATAGGATAAGAGGGCTAGGGCGTTCCTTCACAGAACAGGAGTCTCCATCCCCCAAGCGGGGGTGGGGGGGCCGAAGAGTCCCTCCCTGTGAAGTCCTGCTTGCTGCCACCCTGAGGGTGAATATTGCATAGCATACTCACCTCCCTAGCCTCACAGGGAAGGGCTCTCCCCTCTTGGGTTAAGTGACGAGATCTCGTGAATCGTTACAGGTGAAAGATTATCAAAGTGGTCGTGCTTCAGAAAATCTCTTTTTTGGCTTTCCGTAGAAAAGTAAAAGCCGAAGAATGCATTTTACCTATACGCTTCGCTCTATCAAAAGATCAATTATCAGTGACATCATATGGACCATTTGAGCAAATAGGCAGGGGGGCTAGGGACACATGGAATACATTACTCACCGTAATCATATTTCTGGTGCTTGTATCTGCTATGCATAGGCCGACATCTAGTGGAAGCTGCAGAGTATTAGTTTTTTTTCGAAACTCGAAAATGGATATCAAAATACACTTGTAATGGTTACATTTTGCGGTGGACAGTTTATCCAATGTGTCGAGCTCCTATCTCAATTTTCAATAGAAAGACTGGATCTCTTACAAATCCAAAACAGATTATTTGTTCTCTACATTGTTAGATCTTGAACACAAGGAACACTTGAACAGCCACAGAAGAAATATAAATCCACCTTTTAAGCTCAAGCATTTAACCTTAGGATGGTGTACCACTTTCCTTCTCTTCTCAAGGTCACTTCATTTGCAGAATTTCAAAACACTACTGAAGTTACCTCTTCCAAATAGGTGTCAATTGTCTGCGGGGGGAGCATGTGGACCAAGACGTTCGCAATCACCCATCTCCTGATGATACATTCAACTGTTCTGGACACATGTCCATCAACCTCGAATGATCCCACCACCTGTTCAGCACAAACGGGCTAGAAAACTAAACACCAAGTTACTGGCTGATGCAGTGTCATTACCCCAAAAAATTATTAAGATAATTCAGTGCAATCCCAACAATCTTGAAACCTGCTCAATTGTGGACCTTATGATTATGAGTGTAGACAAAGAAATGGGGTAGTTGTGGGATGGGGTAAGGTAGCTATTTTTTGCAATAAGGATTTACACCCACTGTGCATTCACATTTAATTCAACTGAATGACATTGTAGGCTCTCCACTCCAATTAGTCTCAAAGTATCCCCCCCTTACCTCATCTAGTTATTTCTGCCAGATTCAGTGCACTTTTGCTCATATCCTCAGTTCTAGGTTGACTTTCATTCCAAGCAACTCCCCAACTGCGCAGCCCTTATTTGATCGGTCATATGGAACCAATCCTACTCCTCTCCTTCATTGGGGTGTGGATGGCCTTCCAGTCTGTAGATGGTTGTAAGAGCTGCAACTCAGCAGAAGGTTGGGGGGGGGGGAGGGGGGGAGGGGGTTCTGCAAGCTCCAGCATTATTTGGTTAGGCCCTTCCATTCCTCCGGCCTAATGTCAGGCAGGGGATTTAAAAAAAAAAAAAACATTTTTGGGTCAACTATGCGGTCTGCATCTTACTTGGCGTCATCCCTGCCAGGAATATCTCCCATCTGGAAATGGCTTAGAACAGACACACGCTAAAGAGATTGCTTTCCAAATCTCATGCTTTAAGATGGAGAAAAGGCAGCCCCCACTTGCCTTGCACATCCAATTCAACAAGCAATCAGTTTTTTTTCGTGCCCAAGAGTATTCCAATGTTGACCGAGTGGGAAAACAAAGTGGCGTGTTGCTCAAAGGGCTTTCGAATGGCTATTTCGCCATCGTGTTAAAGTGTGAATATCCAGGCAGGGAGTAGGACTGGAGATGGGAGAAGTTATGAAGTGGGCACATCCAGGCTGGCAGTTTTCCAAGGTCGATTTGCCCCTCTTCCCTAGTCTCAGGTGATAAGTCTTGAACTCCACACTTGTCCAAGGGGTGGAGAAGGTACAGGTAGAGATTATGCCACCCTGACAATGGGTTGTGTTCATTCTAGGTAGCTGTAAAAAGTTAAAGGTAATGGGGATAGTGGGACCCAACACACTTCACACCCTTCCAAGTCAGAAGGTGTAGGTAGTGATTGGGCGATCCAGTAGTATTAACGTGAGACCATTTTAAAGACTTCCCCCCATAAAAATGTTTTATATTTTAAGAAAATAAATTGTCACATGGAGTTTGGGCTGGGATTCAGTTTTGTAACATTATCTTCCTTCCTCCCAACAAGGACTCGAAAATCCTGAGACTGCTGCCAGGGCTTCTTAGGTGCACACATGTGCGTGAAGCTTGAGACAGATCAAACCAGTATCAAGTGGGTCCCAACATCGGGGAAACATTTACCTTTCTATTGAAAAATGTACAGTGAATGTACACATGTATTATAGACTAGGATTAAGGTTTTACTGATGCTGCCTTTGTAGGGGTGTGGATGAGCAGGGAAAAAAGGCCATGTGTTACTGTACATAGGTTTGTTGGCTGGATTCTGTGGGGATGGGAAGGTGGAGAAATCAGCATATGTTGAGAGCGGGATCCTGTGGGCAGAGGCGCTAAAGGGGTTGACATTGGTCCATAAAAATAAGAGGCACCAATGAAGGCCCAATTGTGTTTTCTGTATGTCGATCCCATTCCCACTTTACCTTTCCTCTCCCTTACAATACTAGCACAGAACAGTGTGGCTGCCGAAGGCGTTTGCAGAATACACCACTATCCACACAAGCCGGATGGCCATAAAACCACATTGTGGTGATTGCAGGGAACAAACACTTAACATAGGAAAATGTCAGACAGGTGGCATAACATTGAAGAGGGCAGACTAAAGTGTGCTAGGCATACAAAAATTGACGGATAGGTTATCCTCTGCAGAGCTGAAAAGGTTCTCAGTCTGGGTGTTCAGAACAGATTTAAAGGAATGTGATCCTGGCTAAGGGATTGAGACTGGATTTGTTACAATTCAGCAGAGACCAGGAAGTGAACGGGATTGCATGCATTCTTGACATGGCAAGAAGAGCAAATCCAATTACTTGCCTTCGATTAGATAAAAGTCTGTATCAAAAGCCAGGGACGGCCTGCCCCCGCCGGTAAGCCAACGCCAGCAAAGGGGGACTTTCTACAATATCAGGGCCGAGACATTTCCAGAAGGTACAGGCCTTAAACATCTGTACTAGAGACAAATAAAACAAAAAGGATCTTTTCCCTGGGAGAATGCAGGGTAGCAAATCGAGAAGAAACCTGAAAGACGGGAAACAAGCACTGACAAGCATAGCCATTCCAAGCAATGCACTATATATGGGGAACAAAAATTGTACATCTGTTCGTTAGCAATGAAGGTACAGCTGAAGGAAAATTGTGCTGTGTAGCATTAACTGGGGGACGAATTGCCTTGCTTGGAGTCTTCTAGTGCCTCTTGAGCAGTGCAGTCCTGTTACCTTTGCTACTAGTTTTACATTAAAGAAAGTTCTGTGTAGCATTTGCCTCCAGACTCGTAAAAAAAAAAATCTGGCTTTCAATTCACATTTGTGAAACAGACAGGGTGTTGCCATAAATACAGATTTGATGGAAAACCCTTTTTGACTGGGATGTGGTCGTGAAAGGCCCCAATACAGCGCCATATTTGTGGTCAAATTCTACAGACCACCATAGAGAATGGCAAAATCTCAGCATACATTTGCAGCAAGTAAAGGCATAAGGAACACCCCTGAAGCAACCTGTTCAAATAAAGTACCTGTGCCAACAACTACCACATAAAATGGTTAAAGTGAGAGGACCGACAACAGGATTGCACAAAATTACTACAGCACTGAAGACTCCATACAGGAGGCTTATTATAAAGAAATGTGCAATCCGGGATGATTTTCAGAAACCCAGCTTTCTGGTTTTCTCCAAAATTATGGCAAGACAAAAGTATGCAGTTGCTAACCTGAGATACCTTCAAGAATTTTACACTAAATCTCAAGTGTCCCTGTACCAGTTCTTCACGAAGGAGGATCTGTTCCTGTTGTGACACTAGTGTGTTGGCAAGTGAAAAGGGAGATGGCGTATCCCACCAGCAAGGGAGCTGGTCCATAACATCACTCTGATCAACAGAAGGAGGGGCCGGTCACCACTTCTGGTAATAGAGAGGCGCAGTGCTGAGTTCTCCCAGTTTACAACAGTGTAAGCCACTGGCTGAGCCAACTGAACCTCGATATTTTGGCAGAAGTCTGATGCATTTCTGTGCGGAGCGATGCACTGCTCCCTAATGACTGAAATAGTTCACCGACTGAAAGCTGCAGCTGCCCGATGGGAACGATTGTGAGTGGATCAAAACAGTGGTAGGAGGGGCAATGATAATCAATGAATTGGTTGCATAAAAAGGGAGAGCAGACCGACAGCTGCTACGGGTAAGGTATTAGTGGATTCTGAGCCATCTAGCGAGGGTGAACAGTGGTTAGCCTAACCCATGGGATTTATCTGGAACTGACTTGCACATCTTAAGCAGAGTTCACTGTGGATTTGGCCAGCAGTTGCAGCAAAGCAGAGCAAAAAATGTATGTTGTTAAGCCCCAATTGCACACATCCCAAAGAAAAGATGGCAGAAGACATCCTAAGAAAACTAGTCTGGTATGCCCAGGGGTCATAATATTATGGCCTCAATGGAGATGAACAAGTTACTCTTACCTGGTAACGTTCTTTCGATGGGATGGTCCGACGACATATTCCATATCTATGACAGTAATCACCACAGCTGTGCTGCTTTGGAAAATCTTCGGCGTCTGCGTCCTGCGTCGATGACGTCAATACGGCACCCTCGAGGACCTCCTCCGACGGCACTGGATGTTATAAGTAGGATGCACGACGCCCGTAGCCTCAGTTGTAGTTTTTTCCCACAACGTGTGCCACCAGTCTTCTGCCAGTCGAACACACAAAGCCTTGCGGAAACTTAAGCTGCAATCGCAAAAGAAATTCTGTAACGAGGAAGGTAGGGAGGGAGCCATATGGAATAAGTCGGACCATCCCATCGAAAGAACGTTACCAGGTAAGAGAGTAACTTGTTCTTCAAGGGGATTGGGTCTTCCGACGTATTCCATATCTATGACAGACTCCCAAAGCAGTACCAATGCAAGGTGGTGGGAAAAGAATTTAGAAAACAAATTTTGCATGCCCAATCAAATTGCGGAGTAAAGGACCGCCTTGCCAAAGGCCAGATCATGCCCCCGGATGGAATCGAGGGAATAGTGACGTACAAAAGTATGTACCAAAGCCCAGGTGGCTGCATCACAGATGTTTCGAATAGGAAGCCCCCCTCTGCAGGGCAGTAGAGGATGCCACACCCCTGGTAGAATGGGCCCGCAAGCCAACCAGTGGGTCATAACCCGCCAAGCGGTAACACTCAGATAGCCAAAATAATCCAGTGAGGCAAAGTCTGTTTCGTCACAGCCTGTCCCAAACACTTTCCAGCGTAACCAATGAAGAGCTGATCGTCCACTCTGACCCGGGACATGCGTGAAATATAAAAGCTTAACGCTCTCCTAGGATCAAGCCTATGGAGCTTCTCTTCCTTACCAGGATGTGGAGGAGGAAAAAATGCCGGAAGAACAACCTTCTGGCCTAAATGAAATTCCGATACCACCTTCGGAAGAAAAGAAGGACGAACTCTAAGGACAACCCTGTCCTTATGAAACACAGTGAAGGGTGGCTTAACTGAAAGTGCCTGTAACTCACTCACTTTGCGAGTGAAAGTGACCGCAACTAAAAATACAGTTTTAAGAGTTAACCGTCTCAAAGGGCATGTATGCAAAGGCTCAAACGGAGCACCCATCAGAAACCTGAGAACAAGGTTCAAATCCCAACCGGGCACCTGGAAGGCGACGGAGGGAACACATTAGTGAGCCCTTTCAGAAACTGAGAAATTAAAGGCATTTTAAAATAGGAACCCTCTTCAGACGAGTGCTTATATATGGACAGCGCCACCAGGTAACCTTTAACAGTACCCACTTGCAGGCCCCTGCGGGCCAAAGAAAGCAAAAAGGACAGACCTACAGGAATTCACATGAAAAGGGATCCACATTCTTAACCCTGCACCAGTCGCAGAACTTACGGCAACGGTACAGGGACTTTGTCGCTGGCCGTCTGGCCGAGAGCAGCACCTCCATCACATCTTCAGGGAGGTCCCAATCCTTATACCTCAACCTTTCAGAAACCAAGCGTGAAGGTCGAGAGACCTGACCTCTGGATGGAGAACCTGAACCCCCTCCCGTGAGAGCAGATCGTCTTGGTAGGGAAGACGATGTGGAGGGCAGATGGACAAGTCGAGAAGGTCCGGGTACCACGTCCTCCGGGCCCACGCCGGAGCAATGAGGATCATCCGGGAACCGAACCTCCGCAGTACTTGCGGGATGACGGGGACTGGAGGAAACGCGTACAGCAGTGGGAATGACCACTCCACCACGAACGCATCTCCTAGGGCTCCTTTTGGAGGAAATTCCCGCGAGCAGAACCTATCGCACTTCCGGTTGACACTGGAGGCAAAGAGATCCACTTGAGGGGTCCCCCAAAGGGCTGAGATCTCAGGAGAATCTCCTGAGCCAACTCCCACGTGAGAGATTGCGCTCTGCCTGCTCAGAGCGTCCGCCGTCTCGATTTCGTCTCCGGCCAGATGAACTGCTGAGATCGAAACTTCCTTCTGGATTGCCCAGAACCAGAGCTGCAGAGCTGCATCGCCTCCCTGCACAGAGGAAGTGACCCCGCCCCCCCCCCCCCCTTTTGTTGAGGTAGTGCATGGCCAGTGTGTTGTCCGTCAGGATCAGGACACTCTTTCCGCGCACACTCGGCAGAAAAGCCTTCAGGGCTAGCCTGATGGCCCTCAGCTCCAACAGATTGATATGGAGTCTGGACTCCGACGGAGACCAACGACCGCTGTCAACTTGTTGGCATGAGCTCCCCGTGAGGGATGCGTCCGTCACGATCGTCACCTCCGGTCAGGGCAGCCAAAATGGAGCCCCCCCTCATCAGATTGCATTAGTCGGCCCACCACAGAAGGTCCCGGGTGACCGAAGACGGCACCTGAACAGGGTCCGACATCCTGCCGGAGGACTGAGACCACTGGAGCTTGAGTGTCCCTGCAAAGATCTCATCCGCAACCTGGCCTCTGGCACCAGAACAACGCAGGATGCCATGAGGCCGAGCAGTCTCAAGAACTCGAACGCTGGGAGAGTCTGGGCAAGTTGAAACTTGTGCACCATCTGCTGAATGTGATGAGCCCTCACCTGGGGAGGAAAACACGACTCCAGTCTAGCACTGCTCTGATGTACTGGAGCCTCCGAGTTGGTGTCAAATGGGACTTCAAGTTGAGGGAGAAGCCCAGCTTGTGGAGGGAGTGGCAGGTGACTGACAGATGATCCAGGACTTGCTCGGGAGAGTGCGCCCTGATCAACCAATCGTCCAGGTAGGGGTAGACGTGAATCCCCCTTCCCTGAGGTGCGCTGCCACCACTACCATGAGCTTGGTGAAGACCCTCGGGGCAAAGGTCAATCCGAACGGCAGGATCCGAAAATGAAAGTGCGAGTCGCCAACCGCAAATCTCAGGTACTTCTTGTGCTTTGGATGGATCGGCACATGAAAATAAGTGTCCTTGAGGTCGAGAGACACCAACCAGTCCTGAAGTTGAAGGGCCTGGAGGACTTGAGAGAGAGAGTAACCATCTTGAACTTGTCCTTCCTGAGGAGTTTGTTCAAACCGCGCAAGTCCATGATGGGTCTCAATCCCCAGTCTTTCTTGGAAATCGAATAATAAGGGGAATACCATCCCTTGTTCCTCTCCGCTACAGGCACCAGTTCTATGGTGCCTTTCCCCAGCAGGGTTTGAATGTCCTGCGCAAGGAGCAGATCCGGACTCTTCAAAGAGAGATTCCCCGGTGGAGTGTCTTGAGGCCTCTGCCGGAAACAAAGACAGTAGCGTGGGTTATGAGGGATGGTAGGGTACGACACCTGCTTTGCCGGGGCCGTAGCCGCCTGCACCACCAAACTCTCCGGAGTAGGGTGCTTGGACAAGTAGCAGGGGGTCACTACTGGCTGGGCAGTATTTTCGCGGTAAAGACTTGCTCACTGCCGGGAGACTCCAGAGCAGTCCAGGCCGCCGCCGCCGCCGCCCTCCTCTGTAGAGCCATATGAAACGGCAGTACTGGGTCAGTTGGTGGACCAATGTCAAGGATATCCGTAAGGTCATCCTGAACAAACTCCCCTGGGGAGCAGACCATCCCAAGTACTCGGAGACCCGTGACATAAGGCGCCGGTACCAAGAATCGGCATGAGAGACAGGCTCAGGCCTACAAAACTCCACCTCCAGAGAGGTGTCCAGCCCACTAGCATCATGCAGGGACTGCCTCAGGTCCTCAAACTGGCTATGGCCCGAGAGAATCTCGTCAGGCACTGTGTCAGGCACCATGCCATCATCAGAGCCCTCATCCACCTCTGAAATGAACTCCAGATGGCGGTAAGAAGGCACAGCACTGGAACCAAAGCCATGCTTGACCTTGGCCAGAGCCTTTCTAGGCAGTTCCCCCGAGCCACAGGGTACGCCCGTCGACACAGCCTCTTAAGGCGTCGAGTGAATCGGCATCGACGACAGACGCGGCGCCGACAGCATTGACGGCCTCGACACAGGCCTCGAAGGGAAGTCTCGAGCGTTTCCCTCGACATCCTGGGCGCCAACGACTTTCTCGGAGGCGGAGCCTCGAGAGTCCGTCGACGACCTCGGCGCTACAGGCGATGTCTTCCTCAAAGACTTCACAGGTTCACGCGGTCTCGAGCGCGTCGAGGAACGGGACCTGGACCGGGCATGCCGAGAACTATTCCCCTTGTCCGAGTGGGACCTTTCCCGCGAATGTGACGACCACCCGAGCCCGAAGGCGTGCGAGCAGCGTCTCTCGGCTGATCATGACACCCCACTCGGAGGCACGGATGGACCAGTGCCCTGCGATTCGAGAATCGCCAACATTTTCTTCCCAAAGGAAGCCCATTCCTCCGGTGTTGCATGCTTGGTTGGATAAGCGACCCGCCGACGGGCAGAGTCCATGGATGAGGACGGGGTAGGCGACCGATGACAGTGCTTCCGGGAGTGCCTCGAAGAGGCAGAGGAGTGGCGAGACCGACTCCGGGACCGAGACCCACTGGACTTCCGACGACGACACGGAGAGTCGCCCCTCAAAAGCCCCGCAGACCTCGACTTCCAGGGCTCCGACACCTTACCTACTGATAACTTCTTGCGCTCCTGCAAGGCTTTCGACGTGAGCGACTGGCAGTCGACAGTCATCCGTGTCATGGGCCTCCCAGAGGCACCAGAGGCAGGCGTTGTGCGAGTCTGACCGACATCTTGGACCCACAGTCCCCAAACATCTTAAAGCACGGACGCGGTGTGGAAGACTAGGTAGACATCTTCACGAAGAAATAATTCAAACAGGTTCGAAGAACCGAGAAAGCAACAGAAACTCCAAAGAGTCAAGGCGCGTCGAGATTCCCGAAGCGAACACGTTTGCGGAAAATACAGAACTGAGCCTACGGGCGTCGTGCGTCCTACTTGTAACATCCAGTTACGTCGGCCGTCGGAGGAGGTCCTCGAGGGCGGCGTATTGGCGTCATCGACGCAGGAGACGAAGATTTTCCAAAGCAGCACAGCTGTGGTGATTACTGTCAAAGATATGGAATACGTCGGAGGACCCAATCACCTCGAATATGTACATCTATATCTTTTAGGAGACAAAGTTGTGAAGGCCAACTCCTCCATTAAAAGCAAATATGTGGCTTGCAACTCATGGTTGGATAACCGAGGCGAATCAGGGACTTACAGATTCAATTCAAGGAGAGGTTTAGGGTGCCAGGCATCCGACGCCACGTGTATGAGAAAGGAATGGGTGCAAGGGGTGGGCATAGTATTTGCAATTAAACACCATTGCCGGTAGAAAATTTAGCCCTTGGCAGATTGAGGTAGCAGTTCAAGATATGGTGGCATTTCAACGCATGGCAGGTGAAGCCATTATGCTCCTAGACCCCCAGATGGAATGCATTGAATGTCCCAGGAGAAGGCAAATAACTTTGTGGACGTCTCATCTCAAGAGCATGGGTCTACCTTAAGGGATGCGCTTTGTGTGTTAACTCGGAGGGAATTGCAAGGTGCTGCAGATCATTTCTAGATCAAGGTGGCGTATATGTGTCTAAATTAAAAGCGGCCTTAGTAGTGATAGTGCTTTTTACTGCGCGGTGTAGGTGAAGAGCTCCTGAATATTACCACCTGTCTGAGTTGGCCACTGGAGGATTACAAAAAGAAAATCTGGTACTACAGTAAAGTAAAAACAAAAAGGTTGGAAAGACGCTTTTGTCCCTGGGTATGGCAATCTCATTACAAATTGTACAATGCACCCCTGTCATTTGCATGGTCTCCATGCACTCTGGCATACCTGAAACAGAGCAGGTCGGCTTGGTTAGTTGGGAAGAGTGAAGGCAAGTTTGCAGTGCTTTATGTTGTTGAAGTCAAACAAATGTAGGATGGATTTCTGGTTGCTAGGAGCACCAAGGGCTTTGTGTCCAAAGAGGAGAACCTTGCATCAGTGTTATGAACGTGCGTTGGCCCAGGCGTTCGATCAGGAGACATGTTTTTAGCAAACGGAGAGAGAAAAAAGCTGTGTGGGAGGATTGTACGAGTGTGTGTGGGGGGAGCAAGATCCAGAAATTGAAGGTTAGTTTAGGGGTTTATTTTAATTCTGCAGAGGTAATATGCTTACAATGGAACACCTAGACACAAAACAGAATTGGATACAATGCAACAGGCTAGTCCCTGGAACGTCTAGATGGTGTAAAATGCTTTTCTCAAGTACCTAAAAGTAAAATAAATCATCAGTGCACTATGCTGATGTCTGTAGTGCCTCATGCAGAACACAATAGAAACAATTTTGAAGCGATTCACTGGAGCGCCTACAAGCCAAACACAATAGCTATAGTCTAATATGCGGGTCCCTGAAACATTGACGAAAAACCATAGGGAGTCATCCCTTATCTGAAAGAAACATGGTTTGGACCTGTGTGGGGGGAGGGGTGCTAGGAGGTTTTCAGGAGGCACCCTCAGACTCTGCTCTTCACCGGCAGCCTGGGCAAGGCTGCTGTGGATGGTGCTAGTGACAGGACTAGGTCAGGTGGTGCTGAAAGGCCTCAAGAGTTCTTCCTAGTTGATCACATGTCCCCTAGGGAATCTAGTTACAGAACAGGAAGAAGGCTGAAAGGGGATGTCTCAGGAAGGAGGGTAAGAAGTGTCTTGGGAAAGTCACAAAAATAGCATTTAACATCGCACATGTTTAGACTTCACAGACTTCACTCACCGTCAGTGGGCAGCAGAGAAATTCCCTGCTAGGCTGATGTCACTCGAGATCACCATTAATGGTCTTAAAAAAACCTCTGAGCTGCTTCCAAAGTGTCCAGTGGTGGGGCATGGTTTGGATTTACATACGATGTGTATATTGTGAACTGGGTTTCCTAGACTGAAGATTCAATTAGACCGGTATTGGAGATTAAGGCCTCCGAAAGAGGTAGCAATGTTCTATGCCCTAGTTAGTCTACTGATCCATCTCAATTGAGTTTTATAGGGTGCGTTTTTTCATAAAGAAAGCGTTTTAATATGGAGCATATTGATTTGATGGGGATTAGTTTGTGTGCAGTGAAATGCTATACAATTTTTAGTGACTGCCTATTATTCAGTGCACTATCCATTAAATACAATCAAAAGGAGGGCCTGGACATGAATATCCTATCAAACTGGCTCCATGTAATGTTGCCAAAAAAATCTCGCCGAAAAATGGCCGTTTTCTGTGGCGACATTATTGCATGGAACATGCGGGGGACACCTCCGCAACCCCCAAACTTTTTTCTTTTTTTTGCCCTGTCCCCATATATATAGTCACCCAAATATCGCCACAACATTTTAGCGGCGATCATATATATGGCGATATTATTACCTGATACCATCAAACTACTTTGGCATCACTTAACAGGCCCTCCCAGGATAAGAAAGCTCTGCTTGAGCAATGGATGAGCAGCAGAAAAGGGAGCTGGAGTGAAGGGGGTAGAGTACTGCTTCAATTTGTCTGCCTAATATACTGAGTATTTAGAAGGCCAAATTTGGATTAATGGTAGGAAGTTCGAGATGACCCAACATGCAAATCCTAAAGGTTTACAATACCATGGAAAAATTAAGAATTCACAATGGCAACCTTTGTATACACAAGTCGATCAGACAGGAAAGGAAAATTAACCCCAGAGCCAAAACCTGAGAAAATCCTGAGTTCAATCCGCAACAGTATGAATCTCATTGGCTAGTTTAATCAAGTTTGCATTGACCCTTAAAAAAAGTCTAAGTCAAGCCATACACAATGAAAATGATTTGATATCAAAGGGAAAATATTAAACATATATTCCCTTCGAAGAGCTAACAAAGGTTAATAGCTATGTAACATCAATGCACTCTGAAATGGGATTTGTGATAAATAAGAGCTTCATATTTCAGCAATGGACCTATAGAGTTCTTTAGTATAAGCGGAATGAGGGACGTGGAGGGCTTGTTAGTTGAAGATGCTTCATGATCAAACACTTGACCAGAGGGGCACCAAGCACTGACATATGGTCTCAACGCCAAATATATTGCAACGCTTAACTACACCATGATTCAAGTGAAGTACCTCCAAGCCAGAAGGGCTGCTGATAACCAATATCACAATTATAAAAATTAAAGAAATGGGCCCGTAAAAAGTGTTGAGCGTTAGTAAAAAAGTGTGATAATTGTTTAAAGAAATAACACCTCAAACGAATGGATATAATGGAAGGGTCCGATTGTCCCATTACTTTAAACACAGTCCAGCCCTGAAAGGAACAGAACTGTGGGCCAATAATGAGTAAGTTGTCAGCTATGTGAGGGTCAACAGTTTGAAAAAAGAAAGGTTACTTACTTGCATCCCTTGTTATTCCATCATTGGCACCGTCACTCAATTAATGCTGAAAACTATCTGCCTGTGCACGATTTCCTGGAACATGCGACAGAAAAGTTAATATAAACACCAATCTAGATGCAAGGTCGAAATTCCCATACTGTTCCTCTGGTAACGGGCACTGAACAATTTGCTTCCTCCACCCCGGCTGATTTAACAAACCTTTTGCCCCAAGGATCCCCAATACAAGGCCTCATTAGGGACAGTGAAAGGCCACTAGTGTTTCATGAGTAGACGGTCTCAGAAAACACTATGCAAATAATCTTTCATGGTTAAGTGGGTCCCGCTTGCTGGCGTCAAGTTCACCAAATTGGGAATACAGTCGGTAAGTGATTGCTGTACCCGGGAGTTGCTTGAGAGCTTGCTTGTTGAGAACCGGTGCCCAAGGTGTGTGGCCAAGTAGGGCATGGAATAGACTTGTCCTGTGATCACTTTGGGGGCTGTCACAAAGCCAAGCAGACCCCAAAGAAGATGCATCACATGGAACTGGTTCAAAAGGTTAGATTCTGGACTATCATAAAGTTCGGGGTCTCTGGTGACAAGCACAGCAAAATCAGATTTAGAAAAGATTCTCACCCCATTGTCACTCCGTATCTAGGCACAAAGCTGAAATGATATCCACATCCTTGGCGCGAGTGTACCCGTCGGCCACACGTTCAACAGAGGCTTTCAGGTGTTGCAAGTATTTCCGGTGTAGGTCTAGGCTCTGCAGCATGAATGTTACCCAGAGGTGAGGAAAGGGCCAGAGCTCTGGGTGACTGGTCGAATTCTAGCTTACATATGTCTACAGGGCATGAAACGAAGATCCAAACCAACTTTAATTCCATTACCCAACACTCCGTTCTTCGGGTTCTGTCACTATGCTTTACCACAGGTCCTCGGCCCTTCAACATTATACCAAAAGCATGCTCCTCCTCAGAATACTAGCAGAACAAGGAGTGTGTGATCTTCCACTGTAGTGTTCTTACACAAAGAGAGCTCCTTCTGTCTGCCTTTTTCCCAGCCCCTTCCTTATCTTACCTAAACCTCCTGTACTGTACACAGCCCCTCCCACACCTGTATTTTGTGCTTCATTACCTGCCTTCCTTGCTCACCTCACCACTCCACGACATAAGCCTCTAGCCTTTATCACCCCATGCTTATATATGTATCCATCCACTTGGGCAAGGTTTACCCTAACACGCAACACCTTAACAACGCTGCCAGAAATGGTAGGGGAGTCTGTTCTAAACTCGTGTGTAATCCAGACTTCCCTGGAATTGCTTGGAACTCTGGTCCAAGCTTAGATTAGACTGGTCCAACAAAGATTTCTTGAATGCTGTGCCAGCAAGTGTCAGATTTTCCATAAGGCCCTGTGGGCGGGGACCTCTGGTAGATCTTTTCGACTAAGGTACTACTAGTTATTGCCCCAAGCTCACCAGGCTGTCCAAGCGATGAACTCATGACAGATTAGCACAGGCCAAACTCAAAGGAAGGTTGAGTGGGGTGGTTCACAGGCACAGCATATAATTTGCATTGTTACCAAATTAAGTACTTACATATTATTTTTTTTTAAAAGGCAAAGGGAAAACAAAATGCCAAGATGGCTTTTTAGAACATAACATTGTAGCAAGAATCACTTTTCTTTCAGTCAATAGAAACCGCAAATAACAGGCAAGTAAATTATTTTACATTCAAGTACGTACTCACACCAATAGGGACCTGATATGGGGGGAAAAAGTGCAATCCCTGGCAGGAGAGTCATCAGTGTAGAAGTACCCCCAAAGGATCAGCTCCTAGAGTTCCATTGGAGGGAACTTGTGTCAGAGTTTAAGAGGCCCTGCTATGAAGAAAAGCTAATGGCCACCAGCAGTGCAGGGTCATGCAATCAATATAGTGGAACCGGTTATGCAGCTCTGCAGAATTGGGATGGCGGTTTCTAGAGACTGTTACTGTGCCTGTTAAGCAACCACATAGGGCTCCAGCCAAGGCAGATGGAATCCCCAGACCATTGGCAAGGACGAATAGTATAGCTTTGAAGTTCCCAGGTCACTGGTGGACCCCAAGGAGCAAACTGGAGAAGCGGTTATTTTTAGTGATCACACATCGCACTCAAGCACAGGAGCAGACTTCTGAAGATGGTGTAAGATTGGCAAGACACCAAGGAAGAGAGGATAAAAAGGTTGAAAAAGCAGAGCGGAAACAGCGATGTAAGATGGAGGAAGAGTTTGATGGTGTGGTGCCAGAAATGGAGAAGGCACCCTCTGGAGCTTCCTAACGGGTGATTGAGCCAGACAAATTGCCTGGGGTCCTATGGTAAAATCTCTGTTCTGAGACTTTAGGGTCCTGGCAACGAAGGGGCACCTGGGTCTGGTGAGGCAGGCACGGTCATCTGTCCGGAACTTCAGGGAGACTAGGCCTTCAATTCAAAACAGACGGGTGGTCAGCCAATGGCAGACAATCTCTCCAGGTACACCCAAAAATTCTGCAAAGGTCTCACACAAAGGAGTGAATCCACACCGTCAAAGGCGGGCATCGGCATACACCAGTCAGGACTTGTTTCAGGCTGCGACAATCCCCAGTCCTGCGGGTCAACCAGTGGACAAAGTCAGCCAATACCTTGCAGACACAGACAAGGAATAGTCATGTGACCACCTCAAGTTTGAGGCAAACTACAACCTCCATCTCGAGGACTGGAGAAGCGGGCCAAAAGGACTCAGATATGCAAGATTGAGTCCACCCAGAAGAACCATTTTACCCAGGCAGAAAAAGCCACCACTGGCCTAGCCACATGATCAATATAAGTTACTATGGGCTACCAGTTGGTACCCCGGAGCTAGATAGTCTTAAAAGCAGACCACAAAAACACTGAGCCACATAAAACCAAGCTTCGGATTTAGCCTAGCTGGGAGGAAAAAATAAAAAAAGACAGCAAAAAGTACAGGGGTTCCCACCTGTGTTAGAAAGTGAGCTTTCTGCCTGTAACTGCATGCATGTCAGGAGTGGAGAGACCGGCACTGCTCTGACCCACCAAAAACAGACTGAGCATCTTTGTGGTTCTGAATGACAATGCATTACTTACCGTAAAAGAATTTCTGATGGTTGTATCTGCTTAGATTCACATGCCCCCACCCTTCCTCCCCGCTTGGATGGAAGGCACATAGACACCTTTCTACATCTCTCTTTTCTGTACAAACTCACGTATAGAAGGCTCCCTCAGGGCAGAGAAAATACAGAGGGACCTCGACGTGTGAGGGGTTGTGGGTACACTGCACGTCACTATAGGGATAGTGTTAGACACGCCTTGTCGACGTCCCCTTTTCGACTACGAAAAACAAAATGCAATACTCCGCAGTGACCACTGGATGTCGGACTATGCACAGCATGTGATTCTAAGCAGATTAACAAACATCAGAATCCAGTTTACTAAGCATTAAAAACACCAAAAGATCTACATAGTCCGGGCCTGTGTGATTGGGCTCAATATCTTAAAAGGTATTGCTTAAAGGGTCCATTGGGCTAATGTGGTTATCCCATGCTGTCTCATCCCATGACTGTAGGTGTAACCAGATGATCCTCCCCAGTTGGCCCCAGGCATCAGTACTGGAGCCCCGTTCTCTGCACACACTGCCCCCGACCCCTCCCCACCTCCTGCACAATTCTCATGCCAGTAACTGAGGCCTGGCAGGGGACAGTGTCATGATGCCTACCCCAGGAGCACCAGGCCAGGCCCAGCACCCCCGGAAGCAGGCATGCCCTCAGGTAAAAGCCCAGCGGCCCCTTATAGGGGCTCTTTGGACTCAGTCCTGGCGCCTTTGGCGCCAGGCTCATGTTGGACATCAGTCCTGGCGCCATAGGCGCCAGGCTCATAAAGGGAGGTGTTTTGTGCACTTACCTGATGCAGACCATGCTGCACGCTTCAGGCCTCCCTGAGACCTGAAAGGGACTATTTTTTCATAGGGACTATTTTTTCACTCGGGCGTGGCCAGGGAAGGATACATACCTAGTTGGGGAAGGATACATACCTGGGACTTCTTTGGAGGCTATTTAAGCCACGCCCAGACAGCAGCTCATGCTTTGCGTTGTTCTGCTTCCTGCAGCTTAACGCTCACCGTGTCTGCTCCTGCTCCTGGACTCCAGCCACGCCAGCCTCGAACCTGGAAGACCTGCAAGGAAGGTAGATAAGAGAAAGGTGAAAACCAAGGACTATTTCAAACTTCTTACCTGCATCCGGAATCTTCTCGCCAGCATCCCAGAAGAAAGACTTCCATTTAAAAGCATTGCGTTGCTCGCTGCAGCGCCACGCTTCACTCACCCGTCCTCGAGACATCTCCCGGCTCCATCGCGGCTGTCAGCATCGGACGCCACATCTCTGCACCTAGGGGAGAGAGGAAGAAACAAAAAGGTGAGCAGAAGGAACACAGAAGGAAAGCCTGATTAACAGCCATAATACTTACCGGCTTTTCTTCCACATTTCGGGTCGGCGCCGCCCCGTTGGCAGGTACCGTACCCCAGCCCCTATGGGGAAAGGACGAGAGACATTTCTGGGGAATGATAGGACATTTAGAGGGATCGCCCTCATCACTACTCACCTCGGCAGTTTAACCCCTCGACGCATCGCCTTCATTCTGCACCTGAAATAAAGGGCAGATCACAGGTTAGAAAGACAACATAAAGGGGGCCTCACTTGAACTTTCATACTTACGGCGCATCGCTCAGGAAAGTCAAGTGGATTTTGCCAGCGCCATTCTGAAAACCAGTGAAGTAACTGGACGAACACGCGCCCCTGCACCAGAAGCAGGATGGAGAGTTCATCCTTCCAAACCATAAGGTGAGCTTAAACCGGGGTTTGGAGGAAGTTAGAGAGGAACAAAGGGGGAAAGGGGGGAGCTCGCACACTATTCTGCAGATGGTTAATCCCCTTTCTCATCTGCAGAAGGATATTCCTACGGGCCAGGCAAGCACGATTTGGAGGTCCTGTCCAATCGGTGTTCCGGGTCCTGCGCATCACGCTAGAAGAGGCCACAGCAATCCAGACTAGACCAGCGCCCCCGTGGGAACCAGGTGAGCGTTACAGAACGCGAAGCCTTCCTACAAATTCCCACGCAGGCGCTATGGAAACTTCCGAAACTGACCAGTTGGCCCAATTACTGGGGGAATTACGGGCCGAAGTACACGCCGCTCATCAAGAGACTAGTGCCCTCAGGAGGGAAGTGATTGTAATAAAGGATAGAGCTGATGACCTGGCTAGACAGCTTTTGCAAGGTCAAGCTGGACAAACTCCTTTACCCGGTTCCGGGGGGAACCCCGCTCCTGTGGTTTCCAGTAACCCGGTGCAGATTAATCTACCTGGAAACATGCCGCTGGCCCCACCTGAACGCTTTGCTGGGGACCCCAAACGATTCGCCGTATTCATGAATCAGTGTGCAGACCTGGGGCCTTCCCTAATGATCAGACCAAGGTAGCCTTTGTGTTGTCATATCTCAGTGGCTGTGCTGCCGATTGGTCAGTCCCACTGGTAACTCAAGATGACCCGATTTAGTGATTTCCAAGGATTTCAAACAAGCATGGAAAGGTTATTTGCTCAACACTCCCAGGGACAGGCTCTGGATGACGAACTTCTATCTCTGCGACAGGGCAATCAAGAACTTCTATCCTACATTGCAACCTTCAATAGACTAATTGTGGAAACTGGTTGGCCAGAGGATAAAAGAATCACGTTATTCTATCGAGGTCTACGCGGAGAACTTAAAGATGTCCTGGCACAAGTTGTAAATCCGCCCCAAGAATGCACTGAATATATAGACTTAGTGGTCCAATTGGATCACAGGCTGCAAAACAGAAAAGCAGATCGGTCCAAGTTTGAAACCCGGGTGTTGGCCAAGACCCCGGCTAACCCCAAGGGGGCCCGATGCCTCGGAACCTATGCAAATCGGAGGTGTTAAAGGACCCCTAACTCAAAAAGAACGGGAAAGAAGACAACAGATGCAATTATGCCTTTATTGTGAGTCCTCTGGACACTTTCTACGAGATTGCCCGGTTAAGCCGCCCAAGAAGGTGGTAGGAGCCGCTGATAAAATCCATGGAAACTCTGTATTGGGAAACAACCACGCCCGGCAAGCGTAGGGGTCCGCTTGCCGAGCTTGAAAACTAACTCTCAGACCTCGCATTTCATTGTGCCAATGGTCCTCGTAGATCCGGAACAGCCTAAACGGTTGCATGCTATAAAGGCATACATCGATAGCGGGGCTATAGGAAACTATGTGGATCGAGAATTGGTCTCTAGGATAAACCTCCCTCTGCGTCCTAAAACCAACAAAGATGTCATCACCACAGTAGATGGAACCGAAATTGCCTCTGGACCAGTAACACATTCCACAGCTGAGGTGACACTTGTAGGTCCGGAAGGCCATCGGGAGGCAGTTGTGTTTGATGTAATCAAGGCTCCACAGTTTCAGCTTATTCTCAGAATCCCTTGGTTAGAGACACATAATCCTCGAATTGATTGGCGAGCGAAGAGAATAACCTTCCCGGATTGTGCACAAACCTGCTACCCAGAAAATCCAAAGATTAATCTAGCATCAGTAACCTCTGTCCCCGTGCAACTACCTCCAGCGTACCAAGACTTTCAGGACGTCTTCCAAAAGGAACAGGCCAACACGTTACCTCCCCACAGATCGTACGGTTGCCAAATCGATCTGGTGCCCGGTGCATAACCCCCTTGTAGCAGGATTTACGCCCTTACTGAACCAGAGAATCTGCATTTGAGACAATATTTAGATCAATACCTCGCCAATGGTTTCATTCGCCCGTCAAAGTCCCCGGCATCCTCAGCTTTGTTCTTCGTGCCTAAAAAAGAAGGTGACCTTAGAACTTGTATCGATTACCGCGCATTGAACCAGATAACTGTTAAAAATCGTTACCCTCTGCCTCTGATCCCCGAACTCCTTGACCAGGTGAAGGACGCTTGCGTATACACCAAGTTAGATCTCCGGGGGGCTTATCATCTGGTATGAGTAAAAGAAGGCGACAAATGGAAAACGGCCTTCCGTACAAAATATGGACTATTCGAATACCAGGTGATGCCTTTCGGGTTGTGCAACGCGCCTGCAGCCTTCCAATTCTTCATGAACGATGTCCTTCGGGAACTCATCGATGTCTGTGTTGTTGTGTATATCGATGACATTCTTGTGTACTCCTCTTCGGAATCTGATCACAGAAAGCATGTCAGGGCCGTCCTAGAGAAACTGCGCCAGCACAAACTGTTTGCCAAGCTGGAAAAATGTGTTTTCCATACCACCGAGGTTGAGTTTCTCGGATTCATCCTGACACCTAAAGGGGTCCGAATGGATTCACGGAAAGTGGATGCCATCCTCAAATGGCCATCACCTAGTTCGGTGAAAGGTGTCCAAAGCATGCTTGGTTTTGCCAACTTTTATCACAGGTTTATCCCGGAGTTTTCACGTGTGGTGCAACCAATCACTGCACTCTTGCGAAAAAAAAAACGTTTTGAATGGACCGAGGAAGCCGAACAGGCCTTTCAGGAGTTGAAAGCTAAGTTCACGTCGACACCTATTTTGAAGCACCCGCATCCCGATCTCCCATATATAGTCGAAAACGACACGTCCAGCTTAGCCATGGGAGCTGTCCTGTCTCAGAGGGACCCTGAAACCAACCAACTGCACCCTGTAGCATTTTGGTCCAGAAAGTTCTCGCCGCCGGAGATAAATTATGCGATCACCGATAAGGAAATATTAGCCATTAAGTCTGCCTTCAAGGCTTGGCGGCATTATCTCCTCGGCACCCGGCATACCATCACCGTGATCACTGATCACCGAAATTTACAATATTTAAAAACTGCCAAGGCTCAATTGTCTCGACAGCTCCGATGGGCTTTGTTCTTTGCCGAGTTCGATTTCGTAATCACCTACCGCCCCGGCTATAAGAATGGTAAGGCGGACGCTTTATCCCGAATTGGAATTGAAGAAATAGACACAAACTCAGAACCTGTGCCGATAATTCCCGAACAAAGAATTTTGGGGATAACCACTTTACAAACCCTTGAAGATATTCAAGCACGAGTGAAACAATTCCTGGACTCTTCAGCCTTGCAGGATTGGATCAAAAGGGGGTCTAACTTTTCAGTCAAGGATGGCTTACCTTACTTCCAAGGACGCTTATTTTTGCCAGAAAAGGAATTGCAATAACTGGTTATTTCCCGTCATCATGATACCCTGATGGAAGGACATCCTGGCATTGCCAAAACAGAGGACAAGGTTAAACAACATTCTGGTGGCCTTCCTGGCGAAAGGATATTAAATCTTTTGTGATGTCCTGTGGAGTTTGTGCCCAAAACAAAGGTCAAAAGACAAGACCCGCCGGTCGTCTTCAGCCCTTAGACATTCCACCAGCACCTTGGCACACCCTGTCACTAGATTTTATCACGGACCTGCCCTCTTGTAATGGTTACAATACTATTATGGTCGTGGTGGATTTATTTTCCAAAATGGCCCACTTTATTCCGTTGAAAGGATTACCTTCAGCCTTTGTTCTTGCCAAAGAATTCCTCGAAAATATCATCCGTTTGCATGGATTCCCGTCCATACTAGTCTCCGATCGGGGAAGCCAGTTTATTTCTCATTTTTGGAAAAAGTGTTGTCAACTGGCACAAATCGACGTAAGACTCTCGACCAGCCACCACCCACAGACCGATGGTCAGACGGAGAGAACGAACCAGACCCTTGAATATCTACGATGTATGTTGCACCAATCAGAGGGTAATTGGAAGGACATTTTATGGGTGGCAGAATATGCATACAATAACTCGATGCACTCTGGAACTGGTCAGAGCCCCTTTTATACCCTATATGGACATCACCCTCGTACTTCAGACTTGGACTCACCTCTGAGCCTTGAAATGCCCGCAGTGGACCATTTGCATTCTACGATTACTCAAGCCTTCAAGGATGCAAAGGATGCAAAATGCAAGGATGCAAATGCACATTTGCAACATGCGAAAGGGAAATACAAAAAGAATGTGAATCTGCATCGAAGAGAGGCGCCTCCATACCAAATAGGGGATCAAGTATGGTTGGCTACCAAACACCTATCACTCAAGGGGCCTCGAACTTTTAATCCAAGGTATTTAGGCCCTTACTCGATCAAAGCTATAATCAACCCAGTGGCAGTCAAGCTCGATCTACCAGCTAACATGCGGATTCACCTCGTTTTTCATGTGTCACTTTTGAAACCAGTGCACCCAGGAACCAGATTAACAAAGCCACCAGAACCGATTCAGATAGATGGGGAGCCTGAATTCGAGGTGAACAACATTTTGGATTCTAAGATCTCAAAATCAAAACTTTTCTATCTAATTGATTGGAAAGGGTACGGGCCTCAGGAAAGGTCTTGGGAACCCAGTGATCACGTACATGCACCTCGGCTGGTAAAAAGGTTCCATCGGAATTTCCCAAACAAACCGAAACCTCCAGAAGGAACGACCTTGGGAGGGGCCTTGGGGGGGGGGGGGGGGTGTCATGATGCCTACCCCCGGAGCACCAGGCCAGACCCAGCACCCCCGGAAGCAGGCATCATGCCCTCAGGTAAAAGCCCAGCGGCCCCTTATAGGGGCTCTTTGGACTCAGCCCTGGCGCCATAGGCGCCAGGCTCATGTTGGACATCAGTCCTGGCGCCATAGGCGCCAGGCTCATAAAGGGAGGTGTTTTGTGCACTTACCTGATGCAGACCATGCTGCACGCTTCAGGCCTCCCCGAGTCCTGAAAGGGACTATTTTTTCATAGGGACTATTTTTTCACTCGGGCGTGGCCAGGGAAGGATGCATACCTAGTTGGGGAAGGATACATACCTGGGACTTCTTTGGAGGCTATTTAAGCCACGCCCAGACAGCAGCTCATGCTTCGCGTTGTTCTGCTTCCTGCAGCTTAACGCTCACCGTGTCTGCTCCTGGACTCCAGCCACGCCCGCCTCGAACCTGGAAGACCTGTAAGGAAGGAAGAGAAAGGTGAAAACCAAGGACTATTTCAAACTTCTTACCTGCATCCGGAATCTTCTCGCCATCATCCCAGAAGAAAGACTTCCATTTAAAAGCATTGCGTTGCTCGCTGCAGCGCCACGCTTCACTCACCTGTCCTCGAGACATCTCCCGGCTCCATCGCGGCTGTCAGCATCGGACGCCACATCTCTGCACCTAGGGGAGAGAGGAAGAAACAAAAGGTGAGCAGAAGGAACACAGAAGGAAAGCCTGATTAACAGCCATAATACTTACCGGCTTTTCTTCCACATTTCGGGTCGGCGCCGCCCCGTTGGCAGGTACCGTACCCCGGCCCCTATGGGGAAAGGACGAGAGACATTTCTGGGGAATGATGGGACATTTAGAGGGATCGCCCTCATCACTACTCACCTCGGCAGTTTAACCCCTCGACGCATCGCCTTCATTCTGCACCTGAAATAAAGGACAGATCACAGGTTAGAAAGACAACATAAAGGGGGCCTCACTTGAACTTTCATACTTACGGCGCATCGCTCAGGAAAGTCAAGTGGATTTTGCCAGCGCCATTCTGAAAACCAGTGAAGTAACTGGACGAACACGTGCCCCGGCACCAGAAGCAGGATGAAGAGTTCATCCTTCCAAACCATAAGGTGAGCTTAAACCGGGGTTTGGAGGAAGTTAGAGAGGAGGGAAGGGGGAAAGGGGGGAGCTCGCACACTATTCTGCAGACGGTTAATCCCCTTTCTCATCTGCAGAAGGATATTCCGACGGGCCAGGCAAGCACGATTTGGAGGTCCTGTCCAATCGGTGTTCCGGGTCCTGCGCATCACGCTAGAAGAGGCCACAGCAATCCAGACTAGACCAGCGCCCCTGTGGGAACCAGGTGAGCGTTACAGTGACAGGAACCTCGGCCCATCATTATTCAAACTACACTAAGGGGGTTCCAAGGAAGTGGTTTGGCAGTCGAAACATTAATAGGCTCCCATGGGCCCAGGTGGTATTCGTGCTGGGTTTGGACCATGCTGAAAATTGTTTCTCGCCTTCGCAGCGTACCTTTGATATAATGGGGGCTAGCACGCTGTACAATCATCCTGACAAGGCCTTTTTACGCACAGAAATCTCATCAATACGGCCCTTTTAATTCTTCCTTGCGTGCAGGTTACACAGGCTATTTACAGCAGCACCCCCATTCATCTTGTAGGTCACTGGAGACAGGCTGGCTAGAAGCAGCTTGCAAACCCACTCTTTACTTTAGCAAGTAATAGTTTCTTGAAAGAAGCAACTGGAATGATCCCTGGTCTATTTTAACACTTAATAATTCTAAAAATATAATACTTTGAGTAATGTAGAAGGGAATTTGTGTTTTGTTCACTTTGTTCAACTGCCTGCATTTTGTGGTTAGTGTTATTGAAGCATCTTGAATCATGATCATGCTTTTCACCTATATTGCGTAAAATGAAAATGAACTAACGCTGCATTTCTGCTTCATTGTCCTCTGTTTTGACCAGCTTTAATAGAGGCAGCGCAATTGCAGATTCATGGGCATTTCATACTTTTTCTTTTCATCACAGAAGCAAATCCATTGCATTAGATATCTCAGTTTTAGAAGAGCCTCCCAGCAAGCAGTTTGGCATTAGTGAAGGAAAAGCTTTTGGTGTTCTATATGAAGATATGTTTTAGTCTTAAAATTGTATTTGTGCATGCATCTAAGGGCACTGTACATAGTTTGTCTTGGAGAGCAAGAAAAAGCTGGACATGTAGTCTGAACTTTACTTTAGCTCTTTCTGACCAACCGCCCACTGCAAGCTGGTATAATGGATGCAGGTAGCAGTGCTGTATATATTTTAGTTTGTACAGGTACCTCTGAACAGGACTACTATATATTTAGGCAAAGTAGCCTAATTTATCAGCAGAGCTGCAATACGCATGTCATGGCACAGTGCCAATTATTCACAGAAGGGCTGATTGCATCAGGCCCGCATTTCTTAGCAGGACTGCTGTGTTTTGGGACAGTAACTGAACTTCTTAAAAGAGCTGCTGTAATGACAAAGCACAAACGTGTGTTGGCATTTTCTGCTGCAAGCTAAAGTACTGAGCAAGAACAGTGAGATCTTCCCCCCCGGTTTCACTACAAAATTCCCGAATCCCAATACTGCCATGTAGAAAACCTTGCATGGAAAACAAAAAGTTTCCCCTTATGACTAGATTGGGAGTGGTGTTCGGTAAGGGTATTTAATAAAGCGGATGGGTGTGTGCTGCGAGGGTGTCCGATTTGCGGAAGCCCTTGGTCCTGTCAAGGTAGAATTTCAGGGCACGTTCAACATCCAGGCAGCGCAGAACTCTGTGCATCGTCCTTAGGATCGACAAAAAACATAGGAAGGACTGTTTCCTTGTTCAAATGGAAAGCAGACGGCACATTAGGCAGAAAAGCTGGATGTGTCCGCAGGACTACCTTATCCCTATGAAAGGTAGTATACGGTTCTGAGGCAACCAGCGCCTGGATTTCACCGACTGAGCGGAGGTGAGGCCGACTAGTAAGGCCGTCTTAATGGGGACTAGCCTGATGTACGCAGACGCCATTGGCTCAAATGGTTTGTGTGCCAGGACGCCCAATTCTATATTCAGGTCCCATACAGGGTGTGGCCTCTTGATGGCGGGTGGAGTATTGCCAGCCTTGTCAAATGTTTGACAATCGGATTGGTGGAGAAGGACCCCTCCTCAGAGTTCCTGTAAGCCCGATGGATGTGAGGTAAGTGTGGCAGGTGTCCACCTGAACGCCAGAGTGGGCGAAGTGTGGCGAGAAGGATAGCACATCGTCCAAAGTACATGCCGGGGGGGGGGGGGGGGGGCGATATCCTTGGAGTCTGCCCAGTGGCAGAACCTGATCCATTTACTTTTATACTGGGCCCTGGTAGCCTTGCTCTTTGTGCCCAGTATGATTTACATATTAGCCTGGGGGAGGCTGAGGTGCCTTATTACCTGCTCAGGCACCAAGCTGTGAGGGATAGGTTGAGGCGCGGGGTGGATGACCCTGCCCCCCCCCACCCCCTGCTACGCCAGAAGACGTGCTGGGCTCGTCGTAAGGTGAATCGGCAGCATCTCCAAGAGGCTGAGCAGCTCTGAGAACCATGGCCTGGCCGGCCAACATGGAGGTATTAGAATCATGTTAAGCTGGCGAGACCCCTTGATCTGGTCAATCACTGAATCAGCGGAGTGGGTGGGAAGGTGTACGCTGTCATGGCGTTCCACTGAATCTGAAATGCATCGTCCAGGGAGCCAGGGCCCTGTCCCTGCCAGGAGGCAAACTGAGGGCACTTCTTGTTGTGCCGGATGGCAAAGAGATCACCTGGGGAAGACCCCATCTGTTGAAGATCCCCTGAATAACGAGATTGTTTAGCTGCCACTCGTAATTGTCCACTCACAAACTGCTGAGCCTGTCCGCCTCAAGGTTGGATTCCCCCAGAAGGTGACTGCTGTGAGGTAGATGTTTTCCAGGGCCCACTCCCACATGCTGATTGCCAGTCTGCACAATGGAGGTGATCTGGTGCCTCCCTGCTTGTTGACATAGTACATGCTGGTTGAGTTGCCTGTCTGGATGAGGACAACTTTACCCCCGAGAAATGGCAGGAATGCTCCGAGCGCTAGCCAGATGGTGTTCAACTCCAACCAATTCATGTGGTATTCCTGCTCCTGTCGAGTCCAGGTGCCGTGGACCGAGTGATCGTCCAGGGTGGCTCCCCAGCCCTCGAGCGAGGAGTGCGTGGTGATGGTGACCTGCGTGGTGGGAGGCCAGAAGGGCTTGCCCGTCCGTAGGTTGCAGTCCCTAGACCACCATGTGAGGTCCGGGTGGAGAGATGGAGGAAGGTTGATCATCTTTGATTAGGGGCACCGCTCCTAGTTCCATGAAGCCATGAAGTGCAGCTGGATCCTCCTCATCCTCAGTCTCGTGTGTGGAATGGCTAATAGGACCGCCGGCAGGAGACCAAGGAGATGTTGGTACCACCAGGCCGAGAAGTGATTGGGGCCCTCCTGATGGCCGAGATCTTGTCCTCCGACGGAAACACCTTCTCGGAGCATGCAACACAGATGGGGCCCAAGAATGTCAGTGTCTGCGTGGGCCGCAGCTGCGACTTCTTGAGATTGCCGAATTGGGCTTCTCGCTCAGTGTGTTCATAAGGGCATGGAAGAGTGGTGAACCGTTTCCGGAGGTGTAGCCCTGACGAGCCAGTCATCGAGGTATGGGTAGATGTGAAGGCCCTGCGCTCTGAGGAGGGCAGCCACCGTATTAATGAGTCTGGGAAAGACCCTGGGAGCAGAGTTGAGGCCAAAAGGAAGGACCTTGTATTGGAATTGGTAGCCCATGATCCTGAGCCGTAGGAAGAACGGTGTGACTGTAAAATTGGGACATGTAGGAAACACGTCCTGATCCAGGTAGCACATCTAGTCTCCCTGGCACAGTGTCTCCGCTATAAAAGCTGGGAGAGGTTGAGGGTGGACAGGTCCAGCACAACTCTCAGGCACGCCTGGTTCTTTTTCTGAATGGCAGTAAAAGCCTTGCTGGGACTTCCTCCACGGTCTGGCTCTGAGCGATCGGATCCCTGCCAGAAGAGTTGCTGTCCCAAAAAAAGCCCTTACTCCACCCCCCCTTTTGATGATTGCGCCGATTTGGAGTCAGCAACAGGTCCAGCTGCCTGGATCTCAGTTTCTGGAAGCCGCAGAACCCTCAGTACGTACGCCACTTGTCCGAGCGCTGCTGTGACTGGGTGTATGATTTGGGTGTGATCTTTGTCAAGATGGATAAAGACTTGGCCGTTTGTGAGCAGTTTTTGTCAAACTCCTTGTCCGTTGTGGAGTGGAAGAGGTCACCCCTTCGAACGGAAGATCCAAGATGAGTTCCTGGACGTCCGGGTTGAATTTCTTTGCATGGAGCCAGGCTGTCATGTCCGTGGCGATACAAATGGCATGGCCAGAGGTGTCAATATGGGCCACAGTGGACTCCATGAGGTTCTGAGCCACCAGCTTGGCCTCAGCCAGTCCCGCCTTAAAATATGATTGGCTCTGCATAGGGAGTTCCGGGAGGAAGGCCACAATTTCCCGCCATAACCTTCAGTTAGTGGCAGCCAACATGGCATCGGCCTGACGAAGATGCAAGGACACTTTAGAATGCAGTTTCTTCCCGTAAGCCTCCAAGATCTCCTTCTCTAACAGCATCACTGAGGAGGCTGAGGATGGGCCAATAGCTAGAGTATCCCCCTCCATCTGCCTGTACTTGGCATCCACGCGTCGATTGGCCGGCTGGACAGAGTGGGGCTTGAGCCAACCCTTTTTTGCCAGGGAGACTACATCGGTTTGCAGTGGAACTCCTGTTTTGCAGAGGGGCGTCGCATGAGGATTTCAGCAAGGACCCCCTCTGCCAGTTGCTCGACCTCGGTTTGAGGTAGGCCCAGGTACTCCACCGGCCCTGCAAGACTTTCGTGGAAGGGCTTGGCCGATTAGGGCGTGACAGGATCCTCCCCCTCATCTGTGTTCTGTGGGTCAGTAGGATGTTGCGGCGGTGGAAGCGGGAGACTGCAGCTGGGGTACTGGGGCCGGAGGCTGGTACAGAACCGCCTGAAGAATCTGCTAGGGGGCCGGAGGCAGAGCCTGGGCACAACGGTGGAGGAGCCTGAGGTGCTGGAATCATTGGAGGGAGCACGTCCCTGATGGCCTCAATGAAGATAACCCCCATCCGAGGGGACTTCATGAGCCTGAGGAACCTCTCGAAGAACCTGTCTTCAAAGGCCAGAGGAGTGGTAGGGGATATAGACTGGGTAGCGAGAGGCTGCTGGAGCCGCTGCACATCCTGCCCATACGGACGGAGCGGGAACCTGCCCTGCGCAAAGTTAGGATGTAGGCCACATTCCTGGCTGAGGCCAGTCCCACCTTGACACTCGTTCCTCACCAAACTCCTGGAATGGCAGACGGGTGCTGTCATCTAGCACAGCGGCCATTTTGTCAAGCTGCCTGCCACGTGCCTGCATCGTGTTGCTCGGCTCGCTGGGCCCAGCCTCCAAGACTCTTGAATGTGGATCGCGAGGCCTACCCTGCCCCTCTGGCCTAGACTCAGTAGGTGACACCCTCAGCCCCGGGGCCGGTAGAGCTGCATTTAGGCACCCCCTCAGACGTATTGCCGGTACTAGGGCGTGGCCCCTCAGACATGATGCTGGTACAAGGGCAGAGCCCCTCAGGTGAATACCCGGTACAAGAACCTTCGAGTCCCTCAACACTGTCACCGGGAGGATCCTCTGCCGGTAGCTGGAGCAGCCTTGGTGCACGTGCCGATACGAGAACCTGAGCGGTCCCTTGCGGGGATAGATGGAAAATCGAGGCCATACCTTGGGCCTGGATCGATGTTGTACGAAGTCCTTGAGGTCCTTTGGAGGTGACTTCTGGAAGAGCTCCCTCCACCTGACTGGTCTGTTCTTCAGAGACCTCGATGACGGGGCGTTGCACGCTGTACAAGCTTGCCAACCGTGGTCTGGGCCAAGGCAACTCAGGCAGCGTGGGGGGTCTGAAGTTGGGAAGAGCCAGGTCGCAGGATGGACACCTGCTGAACCCTGTGGAAGTCGACCAGTGCCAGGGAGGAGTGTGATGCCCGAGGACCGAGTACCTGTATTATAAGACAAAAAAAGACAGTATCCGCGCGTGGCATTGCATGGGCGAAGCCAAACCCAGGAGCGCTGGTGAATTCGGCCCGTTCCCGTCGATGCGTAAAAGGGGACTGGTGTGTGGCGGCAGAGTCAGGGCAGCCATGCACCCAGGGCTGCACCCCTGCGCGCCTCTAAATTTAAGGGGGGGGGGGGTTCTGGTGAAAAAGGTTCCGTCTCCCATCCATTGGAAGGGACGCCCATGCAGTTTGGAGGAAATGGGACGGGACATAAGAGTATGTCAAGTCGCAAGCTAAGTTACTCAGCCCCAGAGTTCTCCACATGCACAGAGTGCATAATTTCCTACTCACAAAGAGTTAATCACTAGCCAGCAGGTTAATTGGAAAATCTTAGTACACTGCTGGGATTAAAATCCTAAACTGTGATCAAAGTATGCATTCTTTGTATTTTACCCTCATAGGATTAATGGTTTGCCCTGATGGCTCTGAATTTTCTCACCCGAGTCGCCATTCAATCTATCCCTTCAACATTACATACACCAATGCCACGTTCACACAGCCTGCTAGCCTCATCACCATATTAACCACTGCAAAGACATGTAGACGTCATGCAACAGCCTGCTCTGCGGCTCTATTGGTATACAATATTTGGTCCTATGTCCATATTGCAAAATTAATCCTGACACGTCATAAGGGTAAACATTTTAATTTTGCAAGCTACTAGCCAGACAAAGTAATTGTCGCCCTCTAATCCCTAAATAAACAGACTGTCTCACTTCCCAATAGTCAGTTATCACTGTTCCACGGCAAGTGGAGAGTGCACATTTTGAGGCTTGGATGGGACTTTGGTTCTTTTCCCCCCCATCTGGGCCAAGCATACACCCAAATATCACTACCATAACTACCCATTTGTACTGGCAGACAGGATTCTGATACAACCAACCTGCACAAAACACCACAGGTTTCACATCTGGCTCTTCCCCTACACCACATTTCCAGAACTAAGTCCCCTACAAAAGAATTATTGTCACTGCTCTGTCAGTATAGGATCTCCAGTCGTGTCCCGGCGATTGAAGAGACTAGTCTCAGGCCTCAAGGATGCAAGCTACTCGAGCATACAGAATTGTACGATTTTACACCGTTAACACAGCAATCGAAGTTTTAGATGCACTATTTCTGCATGCCGGTTTGCATTTCTCCATTCAGTTCTGCATTTCAGCAAATATTGCAGCATTACCTTGCATTCCGTAATGGCTCCTCAGCAACCCAGCATGTTTCCATGATTTCCAGATAAAAACAGCCTTGTTTGGCTTTCCAATGGGTTCCTGCAGGGAACAAGCCTTCTAAAACATTACTAAAACGGAGATGCAACTTTTTTAACAACCCTCTGGCGAGGGCTGTGCAGCCATCTAAACTAATGGCAGAACAAACCCAACCAAAAGCGAAGCAAAACCTCCAACGGTAGGTAGCCAGGTTGAGCAGCCACGCTGGACTTCAGGAGGAAAAAAGATTGGTCAGTTAGTTCACAAAGATGTCTAAAGGAAACCTCCCACACCGGCACACTAACAAAACGCTTAAAGTGACACACAAACTTGAGTAGACACGATGGAACCAGTGCAAGTATAAAGAAACATCAGTGGTCAGTTAAGCTCCAACCCGTCCCTATTAAAACGCGAGACCACCATCGGATCAAGGGCACAGACAGTGAAACATGACATACACAAGTCATCGGTAGCCAAGTTCCCACACAAACAGTAGTCTTATTTGACTATCTAGAGCATACTATCAGTTCTGAGGCAAATGAACACTACAGTGATAGCCCTAGGGAGATAAAAGCCAGTACTTTAACATACCAAGAGCACCAGAATGCCAGGAATGCTTAGGCCAGGTTTGTTCAACATAAGGTGCAGGTGACAATGTGGCTCGCCAGGCTGTATTCTCTGGCACACAAGCATTGTGTTAAGAACGAAGGTAAACATGGTTCAGAGACATTTGCTTTCTGTAATTCCTACCCCCTCCACCCCTCCCCCAATCACTGCCTTATCGCCTCAAGCTTTGTAATGGCGGGTGAAGGGACCATGGTGGGGCACCCTTAATTGAACGCCATGTCAGTGTTCACAACATGGTGTGAGCTGGCACAGCAGCAAGCAGTCGTTTAATAGCGTGCATCTCCTCTTGATCAGGGCAGCTCTAGTCTCCACATAACTCGAACTGGGATCCAGCACAGACAATCAGTTAATTCTGGCACAGAGATGCCCCTTGTCAGTGTCATGCAATTAAACTGGTACGGGTGAATAGTACTTGGGTTACTGCGCATTTCATTTAACTGTAGGGGTGCCAAGGCATGCACATGAAAGCATTTGGACATTTGTAACATAGCTCACCTATGGGACTAGACAATGACAGACATTATCCCATCACATTGTTTTATGAGGCATTTGAGGTTAACTGGTCAAAAGCAGCTGCGCATGTGGGGGATGCACATTCCATAAAAGAAAGCTATTAGGTTTATGAGACAACTTCCATTCACTGGAATTCAGAAGTATACAATGTTGTACTACACATAGGATGTTATCACCTACACGTGTGATGACCCTTACATAGGATTAATCTACCAGGGATACAAGAGGATGTCATTCGATGGCATTACTAAGGCATATCAATCTACACTTTGTATACTGTATGACAACAAGCACAAGTGTGTGTCTTACATATAATGGCTCTGTCAATTTGAGGCCTTTATCAGCTTTAAATGCCATCAAAGTATTTTAAGCTGCATTTGGCATTCGAAGGTGGCATCTCCCTTGTGAGGCTGTACATTACCACGTATGAGGTATTATCTGACATTCGTTTGCATTAGTCATTCAAATGAATGACTAATGTAGCATTTAATAGCACCACATGCAAGTCTGTACAATGTTGTTGCTTTTATTTTGGATTTCAAACCAAATTTCTAATCCATTTTATTGTCGCTTCTTGTGAGGTCATTGGTGTCAAAGGTTCTGATATTGATCCTCATCCGATCTAGATTCCTGGTACATCTTTGAAGTCAGCTTGCTGGTCCACTTGGGGACAGAATGTTCATGATCCTGCCCCATACTCAAAAAGGTCAGAAACCCGGTTTAAGACTCAGTGCCAGAGTAACAGATAAAATAGTAATGAGAATTCCATTAAAAAAAGGAGGGTAATGCAGGACGTCAAATAGCGATTAAATCAGCAGCACCAGCTAAAATTCCAGGCCTTACATATTGGCACCCAGAGAAAACGGGAAACATTTCTGTCTAGTTAACTAAAATTCACGAGTTTCAGGTAACTTACAAGTTCCATGGGAAACACGGCAAGTCCTTAAAACTGCGATAGTGGTAAAAAGTAAGGTAAATCCCAATTCCATCAATCACACCAATTTTCTGATCCTCTAGCTACGGTCTACTTTCCTTTCATGCCCCTATGCCACTGCTCCTCCCTGCACCTAACCACCCTCCCATTAACCCCACCACACCGCTCCCAACCACATTTCTAAAGACATTACTGAAAAGTCTTACCAGCAACGGAAATCTAGAGCCGCAGCACAATCCGGTAGGATGCTGCAAAGAAGTCACATTCCCGAGCGGGCACTTGGGAATCTGAAGGACAAGTTGTTGCCTAAAATATTCTTTCCTGCCGCTGATCTGGATAAAGAGGGTTGTGGGTGGGGAAGGGTGGGGGGGATTCCTTGCGCTGGATCTTTGCTGTTGCCACACATCTCTTGCTGATATCAGACCAATGTTTCTTCTCCATTGCCTTGCCTTCACTGTGTTCTTTAGGTTTCTTCACATCGCAAGACTGACAGTGGATCGCTCCTGGGGTGTCTGGCCTGTACTGCCAAGTCGGTCTGCTGTGCCAGAGCTGGATATTAGCACTGTGGTGTAGTCACACCCAATCCAGAAACTATCTTCAGCCACTGAACCTACGACCAATGGACCTCATCAACAGGACATTAAGTGTGCCCAGAGACTGAGTACCTAAGTAGTAGTCACTGTTCAGATGCCACCCTAGTTACCGGGAAATCAGGTATGCCAAAACTCAGTCAAGGTATGTGGATGAGCAGTAACTTATTCTCAGGAGAAAGGAGTGGCGCTGGGGCTGGGGGAGGTAGAGGTGGTCAGGGGCACTCAATCAACACAGTATGGCACCCAATAATTCTATCCCTAGGATCCTTTGAGGAATTACAATTGAAGCTGTTCAATTGTTCAATTTCCAAGCTCGTTCACACCAGAACTGAAGACTGCAAAACTATACAAATCCCTTGAACGCAAATGGCGGAAAGATAAAACCACCCTGAGCAGATTCACCCTATCCCAGCACCATCGCCACTACATAGCCGAAATCCGGAAAGCAAAGAAAAGCCCATTACATCTCTCGAATCCTCAACAGTGAAAACCCCAGCAAAGAAATCCACATAATCATCTCTGAATTCACCAAACCATCATGTAACACCACCCAATCAACCCCTTCTCAATGACTCTGCGACTCACTTTCTCTCCACTTCTACACCACTGCTCTCGAAGAACAAACTCCATAACCAACAAACTAGCCCTCTTGCACCCAATCCACCCACCCCACCTGCCACAACACCGCCTGAAACTCCAACCCACCCGGCTTGCGACTCTTTCACACCAATATCGACTGACCATATTTACCAAACTTCTCTCCGCCTGGAAACCATCCGGCCCCCCGTTACACCCGTGCCCAGCCTCAAACCTCAGAAATATTTGCATCTACCTGCGCAGGAGAATACGCGAGAACGATCATAAACGAGTCCCTCGCCTCGGGAATCTTTCCCCATGCATTAAAAACTGCTCATGTCAAGACCCTCCTAAAAAACTGCCTCAACCAGCTCGACCCAAAAAACTACTGTGCCCATCTCAAACACCAGGTTCCTTGCTAAACTCATCGATCGAACCCCTTACTCCCAACGAAATGCCTTTGTTGAAGCCAGCAATCTCCTAGACCCCGCTCAATCATTTTTCAGACCCCGACACGGACCCGAAACTACCCTGACCTCAATCTGGGATGACCTTAAAAACACTGCAGATTCTGCGGGATGCGCTGCACTAATCCTCGAACTATCCGCCGCCTTTGACACAATCAACCACTCAATCCTCCTCAACCACCTCCACTCACTAGGAATCTGTGGAAATGCTCTCAAGTGGATAGCATCCTTCCTTAATATGAAACAAATAACCCTCCTCTCCCCCTTTGACTCCACCGCCCGGCCAGTCAACACCAGAGTTCCACAAGGAGCGTGCCCATCAGCTCCCCTGTTCAACCTCTATATGTCCACCCTCCCACGAATAATCCGCTCACACAGTCTCTGTGCTACAACTACGCCAACAACACCCAACTAGTCCTAAAACTCCAACTTAAAACCCAACTGCCAGCCCAACCTCGCCGCCTGCCTACTTGACATTGATCACTGGTTGACTAAAAACCACCTCTTAAACCCCACAAAAACTGAACCCATGGTGTGTAGCAACACCGAACTTCTTCCACACCCTCTAACCTGGCCATCATCCATGGGAAAACACCATCCCCCCCCCCCGCGACAACCTCAACTTCAGTAAAAAAAACCTTGGATGCACTCGAGACTCTGACCTAACCCTCTCGCACCAAGTCAACATCGTTTAAGTCCTGCCACTACCACCTCAAAATTCTTAGGCCCATTTTTCCATACCGCTCCTTTCCCAGCAGACTTGCAGCGGCCCAATCAATTGTAATGTCAAGACTGGACTATGCCAACTCCCTCTACCTCGGAATCCAAGCAAGCCACCTGACTAAACTACAAAGAGCACAAAACGCTGCAGCCAAACAACTACTAGCACTTGGCCCAAGAGATCACAACTCCCCAGCTCTCAAAACTCCACTGGCTCCTGGTTGGACGAAGGGTGATCTTCAAAACCTTATGCATCTCCCACCGAGCAATGCATAAAACCGGACCTCAATACCTTCAGGAAAAACCAAAACCCTACCATTCACAGCGCACCATAAGAACAAGCTCTGCCTGCCTCCTTGTGATACCAAACACCAATTCAGTCAGGTTCAGTGGATCATCTTTCTCAGCATTGGCCCCCACTCTGTGGAACTCACTTCCACCACACATTCGACTCACCGAAGACCTCATGTCTTTCCGCAAACTACTGAAAACGTGGCTCTTAGCTTAAAAACCGACTCTTAGCACGGACAAAATAAACAACTGCAACAGTAACCCAAGGTTGTTGAATCAAAGATAACAATCCAGCATAGAAACCCGATCGAACAAACGGAAAAAGCGGATGGCAACGGAAAGAGCGGATGGGACAAACAGTAGATGGTAGGGAGGGAACGAATAGAACAGATGTGACAAACGAGCAGATTAAATTAAAAGGATCAGAAGTTTTAACGAATGGAACAGATGGAATGGACGGAACGGATGGAATAGGTGAAACACAGCTGATCGAATGAACAGGAAGGATGCAACTCATAGAATACACTAAACGGATGGGAAGGATGAAATGGGTTTACGGAATGGATGGAGTAGACTACGTGGACAATGGGTTGAGTGGATGGAATGATGGATGATCTAACAGATGAGATGGATGAGCAGACGAAATGGATGAACAGACGAAGTGGAATGAACGGACAGAGTAAATAAAACGGATAGAACAGACGGTACAGATGGAGTGCTTGATTTCAAGCGCCTTACTGATAACCACCATATCACACTTCCACGCTTACTCTCTCCTGTACACCAACACTCAACTAGAACACAGCAATACTATGACACATTAAGAAGATATGTTCCCATACTAACATCCGCCTCATACTCCCCATCATCCTAATTAAAAACAGCTGGCTGAGCACACAGCGCTAGCTTAAGCGTCTCCTCAGGCCCAACGCAGCCACAAATCAGTCTGGGTGGCATCCCACCAGAACGAACACATACCTTACCTCCCAACCACCACACCTAATGCTAAGAAGCAGCTATCATACAACTGCCACACAAGCTGCACACATATCCGGTGCACCCACGCACCTTATGACTTTCTCACTGACTTGAATTATAGTTCCCGAGGGCGTTCAACCTACCAGCGCTTTGAGATCATACCAATTATACATAAGGGGTTATATAAATGCCAAGTAACATAACATGTTTGAACAGAATGAGGCTCATTAGTGCCTACTGTTCATAAATTTACCGTCGGCCACTGACCAGTACACAACTGATTGTGTTTATTCTATTTATATTTCAAACCAGTGATTAATCAAACAGTTTACTGTTTTGAGTAGTGATAGGTATTATCTTGACTTCCATAGATTTTCTACCTGACCGAGAACCAGACCGCAATTCCCACGATTTGTGAAGACCCTTGACCTACAGCTACCATTCTTTGAACATTAATTTATCCTTCGGTAAGCCCCAATTTAAACCTTCATAATATGAGTGATCAGGTATGAACATCCACTCATTATACCCCCCTTTATTTTCTGAATAGTTTCTGGCAACAAGGTCGAACACAGACTATGTGTGAACACAGTTTTGAATCGGATTTGAATGTAAAACAGGCTGAACTGGCCAGATCACAGTCAAAAACTTGAGTCATTTTAATAACCATTCAGGTCAGTAGTACACACAACTGGATTATTTAGAACTCTAGATTACTACAGAGTGGTGCAGTAAGGTCTAGCATATGCCTTCTTTTAAAAAATGATCTAAAAAAACAATGATTAATTAATTGGGACAACAAAACACCAGACTTAATAGAAATGACCTTTGTGATTGAGCATAAGCTAAAGTATAAGAAATCCAATGTAGATTTGACCAAAAGTGAAAAGTATTATTTATTGTTCACAAAAAAAGTAATTGTATGGCTTTGAAATTTCTTTCTAGGATGTTAATGGAATGTATAATATGCCCCTGAAGAAGATAGGATTCTTGTAACGCGTTGGGCCCTTTGAAAATTAAACTACGTGAAAACTATAATGAAGGGTGATCTGATATTTGAAAAAATGGTTTTTGAAAATTGGAAAATTGAATAACTGTACATGATTTATAAATTGTGTTAAACATACCCTAGACTTTTTGGCTCCATTTTTGAGCTAGTGAAAGTGTGCAAGGGACGGGAGTTCCTCTATTAGGAACTTATTCTGTCTTCATATATTTTACAACCCATATGCCAGGGTTGATTGTTATCTCCCCTGCACCTTAAATATATTTAAAGCACATTTGCTACAAACTACATAACTATCTTTTAGCCATCAAAAATAGGAGTGCACAGTGAATACAATTGTTGGTTCTGTTATCCTATGGAGGACAAGTTGGAACAGATACACTGCGTTTACTTAACCCACTGGCTCCTATTTTTCCAGAGGACTGGATCAACAGGGGGACTGGATCTTTCACTGGAAAAATCTGTGGGAGGTGCCCAGGAGCTGGCGGTTGAAGGATTCTTCAGGTCGGTTGCAGCTGAGAGATGTAATCTAGTGCGATTAAGAAATACAAGAACAACTGACTCAGGCTTCTTCAGAATCCGTCACAGGTCGGAGGAAGGCTAGTTCAAGCAACGGCCTAAACACACAGGCAACGCCAGGCATCCTTAAGTTTCTCCAAGACAGGATCCGTTGATGTTGGGACGCTGAAATTCAGGGAGAAGGCGATGTATGGCACAATCTAGCGTCGACCCAAGTTCCAGACTCGGATGCAGAATAGTGACGCCTCTGGCAAGATAACCCACAAGAGTTGCTCAGTCCACCGGTTACTCGAGGGACACTTCTTAAGGGCAGGATCCTCAAAAGTGTCGAGACTAGTTGGTCCCACTAGTCCAAGTGGGAAGTAACTGTCAGGGTCTTCAGGAATCAGGAAGACAAGCCAGGCTTCACCGGGCTGGCTACTGGAAGGGATACTTATCATTACTAGGACTACCAATGACAGGTACCTGTGGCAGCTATGAGGACGGAACTTGGAATTACACCCTTGTATACTAAAAAATTGATTTGTAGCAAGTTATTGTTGAAAATAAATTAAGCCAGCGCCACTAATGATTCTCCGGACATACTTTAGATGTCTAAAGCTCAGGTATACTATCAAGAGGTAAAGCGCATATTCCAAATTGGCCGTTTCGGAACACGCCGATATGGAGAATGGAGGCAGAGATATAGGATATTATTTACACAAATTAAAGCATAAGACAAGATTGGGACAGGGGGAGATCCATTGGGTCCCTTGAGAAAGAATTGTTGAGGAATATGGTCAACAGTTTTGAATAGCGTAAGCCCTGTATATACTCGACTAAGGCATGTTTGCATACATTAAGACACTATCATGTATCTCCATTTAAACAAATTTCCGATTTGTAACATTGATTTCAACATTAATGAGGATTGTTGAATTTCGGCAGACTGGAGAGCTGCTGTATTGGACACAGTGTCTGGGTCTGCTTTGTCGTACGCCTTTTAGAGCCGGCCTTGAGGCGATCTTGATAGCCCAGAGGACAGGGAGCTAGTGGACCTAGCCCTTGACGCCACGTGGACGGTGTTACCCTTGACTTGTGGCCTCGGGGTATGCACTTTGTGGGTGATGACTTCTGTCTACTAATGCCGCCGATGTCATCCCCGTAACAGCAGCAGCCTCTCTGATGGGGGTAAGTGGGTAGCATGTGAGAATCCGAAGGTTCTCCATCGCCTTAGTGCGAAAAGATGGCAATGCTGCAGTCGCTGAATGCACCCTCCCAGTCCATGGCGGCCTCTTCCTGCATTACTGCCTCAAACACGTCAATGGATGATGGAAAGCAAGCTACAACTAAATGCTAGCAAACCAGAAAATATCGTGTCACTCAGGCCACACCCAAAACACAGCTGCCGTTGCATCTGGAAACAGCAAACTATCCCAGACAAAAAATGATCAAATCTCTGCCTACATATAGACACGAAAAATAAATCGCACTGGAACCCCCATGTCAAATAATTAAAAAAGCTTCTACCATGTATGCTCCATCAGACCGATTTTGGTCCATTTCTCTTTCCCGCACAACACTGAGTCAAATCAGATTTCAAGAAATGTTAAGGAATAATTTAGTTAACTATTTTTCTCAAGCATGGGTATGGATGGATTCACATGCTCAAATATTCACCGTCAGTCCGGGACTCCCCGGCAAAAGAAAAACAGTTTCACTTACAAACTGTATTTCTCCTCTAAACCAATCACTGTATTCTGGGTCATATTGCCCCCTGCCAATGACTGCCCTTTGCCTAAGCCCCTCTTCTGGCAGCCATCTTCAGGTTTGGTAAGCCCGTAAAATGGAAATATGACGAAGAGCCGCAGGGGGACGGCGAGAGGGTTTGGTTTGCATGTGAATACATGCCAGACCCATGCTGGAGTATCCCTGTCTTGGGGACAGGGATACTCTGGGCACTGCTGGGGCTACCTTGTCTGGGTCAGCCCCCTTAGCCTTTGAGAGGGCAGCTGCCACCAACTCCATAAACTTCACCTGAGCTTTCTGGGGCAGGTCTGTCTTTTCCTGCGCCTTTGTCTTCTCTGGCTTTTCCCACAGCTTCGCCGGGTTAGCAGATCTCTTCGAGGAGGAGCTGGAGCGATGGCTGGAGACAGATTGTGAAGACGAGCGTATCGAGCTCGTCGCAGGACCCGCTTGCGCGGCACCCCGACTGAAAAAGACTTGCAGTGCTTGGCCACGTCTTGGGCCACCACGGATGAGCACCCTCAAAGGACTTAGAAGCTCGCTCCTGGGGCCGACCGGTGCTGAGTGAGGCAGGCCCCTGCTTCCCGCACGGGGTAGGGGCCTTGGCGCTGAGCCACGCCGCACGCATACTGTGACGGAACCAGTGGCAGATGTCACAATCCGCTTCCTTGTGAGCCGGATGGAAACAGAGGCATTGAAGGTGTTTGTCCTCCATAAACACATTCCGCAGCTGGAGCAGAGCTTGAAAAGGGACTCTACAAAAAAAAAAAAAAGTAAAATAAATTGAACTTTTTACCCAAAAAGCATGAAAAACGTAGCTCAGCTCACAGAGCAAAAACACGAGGACTCCCAGCACTTGAAGGTGTGGTACAAATCTGAAGATGGCTGCCAGAGGCTTAGGGAGAGAGCAATCATTTTGGACTGTTTTTAGACAGCACTATTTCTGTGTTGAATCCCGAGCTTTGTGTACATTATACAGCAGTCCTCTTTGCCCATGAGGCTGAGCTTCCCCGGCTCCCACTTGACATTTACAGGCATTAAATGTGCCAGGGCTTCTGCACATGCAGCAGGCGCGCCGCCAGCACGTTTAAGGCAAGCTGTCTGTGCCCGTCCTGGCACGGAGGACTGACTGGATTCCTGGACCGCCATTTACTCCTATCCTTGCGCACCGTGAAACCATCTGGCCCGTCTGCTTTCCCAAAAGCCTTATTGCACCAGCCATCCAGAAAGCTAATAAACCTAGTACACCCCCCCCCCCGCCCACTACAACTAGCACATCCTTGCTTCATTGTGGTTTGCTAAATACGTGCTCGCTGGTTGTGCATGCTTTTGACAGCCACGATCTGATAACTTCAAGTCAGCTGGATTTATTGTTTCTCACTGAAACCTGGCTCAGTCACTCCTCGGGCCCTTCTATTGTACAAGCCCTCCCCAACAAGGGAATAGTTTACCTGTAACTCCATTTCTCCAGCATTGGTATCTTTCATGGATTCACATGCTTAGAACATTCCCCGTCGTCAGGCTGGGAATCCCCGGTACATTATATAGACCCTTTTCCGTAGGAAAGCTTTTTCGACGCTTATGCGTCCTATCCACCTCGTTTTGTATCATGCGTACCCGCGTCGTCAGGGCGTCATGATATAAATACAGGCCCCGCCCCCGCGCTCCCTCAGATTTCGGCCCCCAAAGTAGTGGGGGAACCGGTTTGCATGTTCAGGGGAGGCAGGTGGGCGCATGTGAATCCATGAAAGATACCAATGCTGGAGAAATGGAGTTACAGGTAAGAAACTATTCCCTTCTCCAGCATTGGATCTTTCATGGATTCACATGCTTAGAACAGATTACACAGCAGTACCACCCCCAAAGAGGAGGCGTGCATGCAAACCCATATACTTTGTTCGCAGAGCCCGTTCCCTATGATCATATATACATCAGTAATAGTTAACACAGGAAAAACGAACCACATACAGTCACAAATTCCATAGGATGCAACCCCTCAGCCGGGGCTTACCTTACTGGAATAGGTGTTGAAGCACCGCCTGCCCCACCCGGGTATCTTCGGCATGTTGCTGCGACAGGCAGTAATGGCGGGTAAAGGTGTGTGTAGCCGCCCAGGTAGCCGCCATGCAGATGTCCCCCAGAGGGACTCCGGCCCACAGTGCCGTCGACGATGCCGCTGCTCTAGTTGAGTGAGCTCTTGGCCGTCGCAGAAGAGGTTTCCCTGCCCTAGAATGGCAGTACGAAATGGTAGATGATACCCATCTTGACAGTCCTTGTTTCGAAATGGCTTTTCCTTTAGCACCCAAACTATAGGCCACGAACAGCTGCCTTGTTTCTCTGAACGGTTGCGTTCGATAGAGATAAAACTTAAGGGCCCTTTTTACATCCTATGTGTGTAGCATGCGCTCCGCTCCCGAGCATGGCTCCGGAAAAAACGTAGGCAACACAATAGAGGAGTGTTTATGAAACACCGACGGAGCTTTAGGTATAAACTGCGGGTTAGTGGCTAGGACTACCTTGTTCTTGAAAAATCGTAAGTATGGCGGGTCTACCATTAGAGCCTGAACTTCTGAAATACGTCGTGCTGAAGTGATGGCCACTAGGAAGGCCAATTTCCACGACAGAAACTTTAGAGACGATGATGACATTGGCTCAAAAGGAGGCTTCATAAGAGATGTTAAGACCAGATTGAGGCTCCACCGGAGGAAATTTTTTCTCTGGCGGGAAACTCCGAAAGAGGCCTTTAAGGAAGTGTTTAATCAGGCGGTCGCTGAACAAAGGTGCCGAGTGCCGTCGACGAGTAAACCTGGAAATGGCTGCTAGGTGTATTTTTATTGAAGATACCGACAGGCCCTTCTGGGCTAAGAGCAGCAAGTATGGCAGGAGCTGTTCTGGCTTAATCGATTGCGGGGCCAAGCCTGGTTGATCCTCACACCATTGACAGAAACTTTTCCATTTGTACGCGTATGAGGCGTTTGTGGAAGGTGCTCTTGCCGCTTGTAGGATACGCCGACAGTCCTCCGGAATCGTTAGCCGACCAAATTCGGCGAAGTCAGGAGCCAGGCCGTCAACTGGAGGTTGTCCGGGTCGTGATGCCAAACCTCACCGTCCTGTCGAGACAGAAGGTCTGGGGTCTTCTTGAATCTCATCGGTTCCGCCGCCGCTAAGTGTAGCAGGTCTGAAAACCACACCTGTCTGGGCCAGTATGGGGCCACCAGAATTACACGACATGGGTACCTGAGGATCCATTGCAATGTCCTCCGGACCAGGGGAAATGGAGGGAATGCGTACATAAAATTGTTCGTCCATGGGAAGGAGGACGCGTCCCCCAGAGAGCCCTTCTGAGGCCATCTGCTTGCGTACTGATGGCATTTTTTTGTTCTTCGTTGCAAACAGGTCTATGGGCGGGTGTCCCCATTTCTTGAATACTTGTTGTAGTAGCTGGTCGTTCAGTACCCACTCGTGAACTTCGTTCATTTCTCTGCTGAGGGCATCTGCTTCCACGTTTCTCACGCCTGGCAGGTGGAACGCTAAGATTTTCATGTTGTGTTGAATGGCCCAATGCCAGATTTTCTGTGCCTCTGTCGATAGGGATCTGGAACGTGTCCCTCCTTGTTTTCTCAAGTAGAACATCGTAGTGGTGTTGTCCGTCATGACACGCACCACCGAGTCCCTCAGTTGCGGAAGAAAAGATTTTAGAGCCCATCGCACTGCTCTCAATTCTAGCAGGTTGATATGCAGGGAGGACTCCTGCAAGGACCACCGGCCCTGTACCTGTAACATATCCAGATGAGCTCCCCATCCGCTCAGCGATGCATCCGTCACCACCGTCTTTTGAAACTCTGGTTCCAGAAGAGGCATCCCTTTCGTTAGATGAGTAGACACTCTCCACCAGCTGAGTGCTTGAACTAGTTGGTCGTCGACTACCAGTTTGTCGGACCAGCGACCTCGGCTCTGCGCCCAACGGTCCGCTAGAAATTCCTGGCAAGGCCTCATAAACAGACGGCAGTTGTTTATTAGCGGAATGCAGGACGACATGGTCCCTAGCAGGGACATGTACTTGCGCACTGAGACCTTGGTACCGCCTCTCCATTCCGAAGCCTTGTTTTGAAGTTTCTGAATTCTTTCGCTGGATGGTCTCACCAGGCTTGTATGTGTATGAAACTCCGCTCCTAGGAAGACCAAGGTCCTCCAAGGCTCTACAGAGGACTTGTTGAAGTTGATTGCGAAGCCCAGTTCCTGTAAGAGGGACATAGTGGCTCGTAGACTGTCTCGTGTTTGTTCCTTGGATGAACCTCTGACCAGCCAGTCGTCCAGATATGGATAGACATGATGACCGTCCTTCCTTAAATGGGCCGCTATAGGGGCCAAGCACTTGGTGAACGTCCTGGGGGAGGACTTGAGCCCGAAAGGGAGGACCTTGAACTGAAAATGCTTTTTCCCCACGACGAATCTTAAATATCTCCTGGGCATATTGGAATGTGAAAATAAGCATCTTGAAGGTCTAGTGATGATAGATAATCCATGGGTTGCACCGACCTGATAACCGCTTGGAGCTTTAGCATTTTGAATTTTAGGCTCTTTAGCCACTTGAGTACCCTCAGGTCGAGAATGGGCCTCCATTTGCCGTTTGGCTTTTTTACAACAAAGAACCTGGAATAAACTCCTTGTCCTTCCTGCGCTACAGGAACTCTCTCTACCGCCCCTTTTTGCAACATAAGCGCCGCCTCTTGTCGTAGGACTCGGAGGTGGGGCTGTGTCGAGAATAAAGGCGGAAGACGCGGAGGCTTGTCTTTGAATTGCAACGCATGACCCATGCGAATCGTGTCTAGGACCCATCGATCTGTGGTGATGCATTTCCATCGGTCGAAGCGATGAGAGACTCGACCCCCCAGGACGTTCCGAAGGCCGTCATTGGTTGTTGGATTGCTTGGTCTTAGTCGACGACTGACCCGAGCCTCGCCATCTGGAGGCCTGATAATCCCTGTTTCTACGAGCCGACTGGGACGCTCGTCTGAACCCTTGTGAAGAGTAAGAGGGCCTATTGAATCCACGGTCTCTCGAGGCTCCAAAGCGGGAGTTTCCAGACGCACCCCTGAACGGGCGAAAAGAACCAAAATTTCTACCCGTTTGCAGGGCGCCGAGGGACCTAGCAGTATCCGTGTCTTCTTTCATCCCTTTCAGCGCTTCATCAACCTTTTCGCCAAACAGGTGTTCCCCTTCGCATGGCATGTCAAGGACTTTGTACTGTACTTCAGGACGAAAAGTAGTACATTTGAGCCACGCTTGCCGACGAAGCACAACTCCATGGTTGATTTGTTTGAACCCAGATTCTGCTAGGTCAACTGCGATATTGATAGCGTGGTTCGAGGCCTCTTCGCCATCCCGCACCAGTAACATAGCTGCTTTCCGGTGTTCGTCTGGCAGGTGTTCTAGGATAGGGGCTAATTTGTGCCACATTTCCCTATCATATCGAGACACGATTGCTAAGGAATTGGCTGCTCTTACTGTCGTCGCTCCGACCGAGAGCACCTTCTTTCCGAAGGCGTCCTGTCTCCTAGCCTCACTTTCAGGTGGCGTTGAACATTTTTGCTGGACCCTGGCCTTCCTAGCCGCTGCCGCCGATACCACCGAGTCAGACAGAGGCTGTGATGTTAGACATTTTGGAGTGGACTCCGGAGCTTTATACTTTTTCTCGATCCGTCCTTTTATGGCCGGCTCCGAGAACGGATGGCGCATCGTTTTGAGACCTTCTTGCCACACATGGTCCAGGATTGGGATGGCAAAAACCGATTTTCTCCTTTGACCCATGTGGTCAAAAAGGAAACAGTCTTTCTTCTGCTCCTCCGGAATCAAGCCGAATTCGGAACAAGCTTTCCCCATCATTGCATGGAAGGCTCCCACATCATCCGGGGGAGATGGCTGTGACTGGCTCCTCGTAGACTCCAACTCTACATCCGAGTTCCATGTCGGGTCCCTCGAAGGCGACAGGGAGATGTCTGACCCTGAGTCACCCAGTACAGAATCGGACTCCGACAACTCACCCTCCTCCTGAGCTCGAGGACGATCTTTTACTGCCTGGGGAGCCGATGGGTGTTTCGTCGTCGATCGAGCCATGCAAGTTTGCTCGTCGACGGAAGGTACAGACAGAAGTGACGATGACGTCCCGGGCTGAGGGAACTGCGTATCCAGCCGTTGCAGGAGCTTCTGAAGAGTATTAAGCACATCCAGAGACAAAACCGTCTGGGGGGTCAATAACGTGGACGATATCGGTACCACACCCCCGTTTGCACTCGTCGCCGTCGACGTGGAAGGCCGTAAGCCTAAATCCGATGGTTGCAGAACCAGATCACCTTCTCCTTCAGCCGAGCCGGCCGTGTCTGGCTGCAGTAAGACCTCCGGGGGGATCGGGTCATAGACCTCGGGCAGCCAAGCCATGGACTGAGTCTCCGTCGACGGGGGAATCCCCACCGCTGCTGCTTGAACTGTAATAGGCATCGTCAATGACACCGAGGTCGACGAGCAAGTCGTCGTCGAGCCCTTAGACTTCGTCGTCGATTTGGATGCCGACTTCCCGGCTGAGGCTTCCCGACTCATGGAAGACCTGGGACGGTCCCCTGAGGAGGATTTCGACAGCGCTAGCCTCTCCGTGTTAGATGATGATGAGGAGGACTTTTTATGTGATGAGGAGGAACCATCCTGTTTCCTCTTATGCTTGTCCTCAGAGCGCGTTTCAGCTGGCCGTACCTTCTTCGATGGAGGTTCCGACCTACCCCTGGAGGCCGTGGAGCCAACTTCCGAAGCCGGGTAGGCCCCTGCTCCGTCATTAAGCCAGTCGACCAGCCTTCTTTTTCGGTCCTTAAGGGTTTTTTGGGAGAAACCCTGACAAATTTCACATGTATCCGCCGAGTGGTGCGGGTGGAGACAGTAGATACAGTCCATGTGGCCATCACCTTCATAAACCTTTTTGAGGCCACAGGTTGCACACGGGCGAAATAACGCTTTTCCAGACATAGTTCGCCGGAATTTGAACTTCGCCGAAGCGAAAAACAGACAAAAACAACCTAGTTTTCACTAGTAGTAAAACACGAGGATCCCACTACTTTGAAAGACGGTTGAAATCTGAGGGAGCGCGGGGGCGGGGCCTGTATTTATATCATGACGCCCTGACGACGCGGGTACGCATGATACAAAACGAGGTGGATAGGACGCATAAGCGTCGAAAAAGCTTTCCTACGGAAAAGGGTCTATATAATGTACCGGGGATTCCCAGCCTGACGACGGGGAATGTTCTAAGCATGTGAATCCATGAAAGATCCAATGCTGGAGAAATACAGTTTTATTCATGTCGACTGCCCTTCTATAACCCCTGGCGGGGGCGTGGGAATTATACATAAAGACTCCCTCAATATCTCCTATTTGGTACCAGTACACTCACTGAAGATGGAATGTCTTCTTTCCAGTATATCATCCACATCGGCCTCAAAGACACTTAATGCTTAATGTCTTATTGGTATACTGCCCCCCCCACCCCAACCTCCCAGGGTGGATGCCACGTTCTATACCGACTTCCCCGATTTGGTATCGGCTCTCCAAGTTGACCACCCTAATTTATGGGTGTTAGGAGACTTCAATCCGCTGCCAACTCCACTTCGGCGACCCAGGTTGAACTCTTTCTTTCTCTTATGAGTGATCTCAACCTTCCTCAACCGATTAAAGCGCCCACTCATCAGTTGGGCAATATACTTGATTTTATTTGTGCTCCCAAGTCACTCAATGCCATTACTTCCTCTTGCCCTGTACTCTGGTCCGACCACTATTTGATTTCCTTCACTGCTGTTCTTCCTAGCCCTGTCCGTCGCCCCCTCAAGCTGCCCACCTTGAAAAGGAACTGGCGCAAGGTCGATCTCTCCACACCATCAGCTTCACTTCTCACTGTGCTCCCCCAAATCCCTGCACGCTGCAGAACCTGGTATCTCCTTCCTGGCAGTTGCTGACCAACTTGCGCCAGCCAAACTCGGTAAGGAAAGAGCCCATGTGTCCAAACCTTGGTTTTCGGATGAGCTTGGAGCACTCCAACTTAGATGCCGCCAAGCTGAACGTAAGTGGAGGGCCAGTTATACAAAGGATACGAGAGTAATCTTTTGCTGTGCTCCAACAATTAATCAAAAAGCCATTCTAGCTGCAAAAAAAACTTTTTGCCGGGAAGATGGAGGACGCTGCCAATAAGCCTAAGGTGCTTTTTGAGCTAGTGTAGTCTATCCATGCCTTCCAACTCTGGCCCTTCGATTAAGCCCTCACAAGCTCTGTGCAAATCTTTTCTCCTTCCATTCCAAGATTATCGCTATATGTGAAGACAAAGTCAAAATGGATGCCTCAGTAAAAAAAAATAATCTTTCCCTGACCCTACTACTCCCACCGCTTCTTGGGTCTCTTTTCCTGTGGTCTCTGTACAGAATATTTTGAAAGCCATTCATGGTCTCAAGTCGGCATCTCCTGCGGATGCCATCCCTCTAGACGTACTCAAAGCCATCTCCCCTGATATTATTACTGAAATCACAACAGCCATTAATGCATCTTTTCAAGAGGGGCCGATACTAGGCTTCCTGAAACACGCTCGGGTGCTTAAACTCCATGAGAAGCCCTCTCTGGACCCTGCTGTCCTGGCGAATTTCCGTCCCATCTCCCTTCTCCCATCTATGATGAAAACGTTGGAGGCATTGGTCTCTCCCCTCCTTTCAACTTATATGGAATCCTCAGGTTACTTTGATTTTTTCAATCTAGATTCCGTCCTGGGAGAGGCACCAAAATCAGTCCTTACTCCGTATTCGATGACCTCACCCGGCTAGTTGATCAGGACGGGGTGGGAGCCTTGCTTTTACTTGACCTCTCGGCCACATTCGACAGTTGATCATTCTACACTAATATCCTGTTTGTCGGACGCGGGCCTGGGGGGCCAGGTGTTGAATAGGTTCGCAGATCTTCTGACCGATCAGTAGCAGTCTTTCTGCCTCCCTACTACTCGAAATCAGTCGCACTTTTCTCTGGAGTTCCACATGGGTCGGCTCTATCGCCCATTCTGTTTAATATTTACATCCATCCCCTGCTCCTTCCCATTCTCACAGTTTGATTCTATTCCTAACAGATTCTGGTACGTCTGGATCTCTCTCGATCTGACACTGCAGCCTGTTTTAGGAACTGTCTTGAAGATTAAGATGCGTGGATGGCTACCAACTCTCAATGGTAGTAAAACAGAAGTCCTGGTGGTAGGGGTAAATAGCCCCCTTAACTACTGGACTCCGGACTTCTAGGCCACTTCTCTTGGCCCCTTCCCTCTCCCTTCTCTTACAGTGAGAAATCTGGGAGTTAAGTTCTCGTCTTCACTGATGACTGAGCAAGTGGGCGCTATCTGCAAAGACGGCCATTTCAAACTGCAGACTTTAAGAAAGGTTCTCCCTTTCATCCAGGGCCATTTTCATGCCCCAGTGGTTGGAGCACTGGTTCTTAGTACAGTGGATTATTGTAACTCGCTGTACTTCGGCCAACCACACCATCTGCTCTAGCGGATCCAAATGCGTCAAAAAGTTGCTGCTCACGCAATATTGCGCCCGCCAGCACGCTCGCATATGGCCCTTCTGCGGCAGTTACACTGGCTCCCCATTGAACAACGGATCCTATTTAAATCTATGTGCTTTGTTCACAGGGCCTTTTATGAAGCTGGAGCTGAATATTTGCAGGATCCACTATGTGCCCAATTGCCCTCTGCGCTCCCAAACTCTGCTACTTCTGGTTCCTCGCGTCATACGCACTCGAACTGGCGGCCACGCCTTCTGGGTGGCCGCCGCCAAAGAATGGAACCAACTTCCCTTGGCTCTCTGAAGGCCAGATGGTTAGCAGTAGCACAGACGCATTCTGAAGACCTTTTCTAATACTCTTTTCTCACCTGCTACCCCGTAGCGCCAAGATGCCTTTGGCATACGCTGTGCTTTATAAATCTAAAAAACATTGGCTGGGGGCAGTATGACCCAGAGCACAGTGATTGGTTTAGAGGAGAAGAACAAGTTACTTTCTTACCTGGTAATGTTCTTTCGATGGGATGGTCCGACGACGTATTCCATATCCATGACAGGTAATGTCCACATCTTTGCTGCTTCGGAAAATCTTTGGCGTCTGCGTCCTGCATCGATGACGTCGATGCGCCGTCCCCGAGGACCTCAGACGGCCGACATCACCCGATGTGATATGGACGCACGACGCCCATAGCCTCAGTTATAGTTTTTTCCCCAGAACGTGTGCCACCAGTTTTCTGCCATTCAGACACAAGGCCATGCGGAACGCAAGCTGCAATCGCAAAAGAAATTCTGCAGCGGGGAAGGCAGGGAGGGAGCGATATGGAATACGTCGTCGGACCATCCCATCGAAAGAACGTTACCAGGTAAGAAAGTAACTTGTTCTTCGAGGGGATTGGGTCCTCCAACGTATTCCATATCTATGACAAACTCCCAAAGCAGTACCAAGCAAGGAGGTGGGAAAGAATTTAAAATACAAATGTAGCATGCCCAATCAAATTGCGGAATAGAGAACTGCCTTGCCAAAGGCCAGATCTTGCCCTCTGATGGAATCGAGGGAATAGTGACGTACAAAAGTATGTACTGAAGCCCAGGGGCTGCATTACAGATGTGACGAATAGGAACCCCTCTGCAGAGCCGTAGACGCAGCCACTCCTCTGGTAGAATGGGCCCGCAAGCCAGCCGGAGGGTCCTTACCCGCCAAGCGGTAACACTCGGAGATAGCTAAAATAATCCAACGAGACAAAGTCTGTTACATCACAGCTTGTCCCAAACGCTTTCCAGCATAGCCAATGAAAAGTTAATCGTCCACTCTGACCCAGGACATGCGCGAAATATAAAAGCTCAACGCTCTCCGAGGATCAAGTCTATGGAGCCTCTCCTCTTCCTTACCAGGATGTGGAGGAGGATAGAACGCCGGAAGAACAACCTTCTGGCTCAAATGAAATTCCGAAGCCACCTTCGGAAGAAAAGGACGAACTCCAAGGACAACCCTGTCCTTATGAAACACAGTGATGGGTGGCTTAACTGACAGTGCCTGTAACTCACTCACTCTGCGAGCGGCAGTAACCGCAACCAAAAACAGTTTTCAGAGTCTACAGCCTCAAAGGGCAAGAATGTAAAGGCTCAAACGGAGCACCCATAAGAAACTTAAGAACAAGGTTCAAATCCCAACCTGGCACCAGAAAAGGTGACGGAGGGAACACATTAGTGCGCCCTTTCAAAAACTGCGAAATTAAAGGAATCTCAAAATAGGAACACTTCAGACGAGCGCTTAAATATGGGCAGCGCCGCCAGGTAACCTTTAACAGTCCCCACTTGCAAGCCCCTGTGGGCCAAAGAAAGCAAAAAAGACAAAACCATGGGAATGTCACATTCAAAAGGATCCACATTTTGAACTCTGCACCAGTCGCAGAACTTTCCATCTGACCTCTGGATGGAGAACCTGACCCCCCCTCCCGTGAGAGCAGATCGTCTCGGTAGGAAAGACGACGTGGAGGGCAGATGAACAAGTCTAGAAGGTCCGGGTACCACGTCCTCCGGGCCCACGCCGGAGCAATAAGGATCATCCGGGAACAGAACCTCCGTAACCTCCGCAGCACTTGCGGGATGACGGGGACTGGAGGAAACGCGTACAGCAGTGGGAACGACCACTCCACCACGAACGTGTCTCCTAAGGCTCCTTTTGGAGGAAATTCCCGCGAGCAAAACCTTTTCGCACTTCCGGTTGACAGTGGAGGCGAAGAGATCCACTTGAGGGGTCCCCCAAAGGGCGAAGATCTCCAGGAGAATCTCCTGAGCCAGCTCCCACTCGTGAGAGATTGTGCTCTGCCTGCTCAGAGCGTCCGCCGTCTCGTTGTCTCCAGCCAGATGAACCGCAGAGATCGAAGCTTCCTGCTGGATGGCCCAGAACTCGAGCTGCATCGCCTCCCTGCACAGCGGAAGTGATCCTGCCCTCCCCCCTTTTTGTTGAGGTAGTGCATGGCCACCGTGTTGTCCGTTAGAATCAGGACACTCTTTCCGCGCACAGTCGGCAGAAAAGACTTCAGGGCTAGCCTGACGGCCCTCAGCTCCAACAGATTGATATGGAGTCTGGACTCTGAAGGAGACGAACGACCGCTGACTGTCAACTCGTTGGCATGAGCTCCCCATCCCGTGAGGGATGCGTCCGTCACGATCGTCACCTACGGCCAGGGCAGCCAAAATGGGGCCCCCTTCATCAGATTGCCCTCGACGGCCCACCACAGAAGGTCCCGGGCTACCGAGGACGGCACCTGAACAGGGTCCAACAGCCTGCCAGAGGACTGAGACCACTTGAGGTTGAGTGCCCACTGCAAAGATCTCATCTGCAGACGAGCCTCTGGCACCAGAAGAATGCAGGATGCCATGAGGCCGAGCAGTCTCAAGAACTCGGACGCTGGGAGATTCTGGGCAAACAAACTTGTGCACCATCTGTTGAATGTGAAGAGCCCTCACCTGAGGAGGAAAACACTGCCCCAGGGACGTGTCGAGCACTGCTCCGATGTACTGGAGCCGCTGCGTTGGTGTCAAATGGGACTTCTTTAAATTGAGGGAGAAGCCCAGCCTGTGAAGGGAGCGGCAGGTGACTGACAAATCCAGGACTTGCTCGGGAGAGCTCCCCCTGATCAACCAATCGTCCAGGTAGGGGTAGACGTGAATCCCCTTTCCTGAGATGCGCTGCCGCCACCACCACCATGAGCTTGGTGAAAACCCTCGGGGCGGAGGTCAATCCGAATGGCAGGACCCGAAACTGAAAGTGCGAGTCGGCAACCGCGAACCTCAGGTACTTCTTGTGCTTGGGATGGATCGGCACATGGAAGTAAGCATCCTTGAGGTCGAGAGACACCAACCAGTCCTGAAGGTGAAGGGCCTGGAGGACTTGAGAAAGAGTCACCATCTTGAACTCGACCTTCCTGAGGAGTTTGTTCAAACCGCGCAAGTCCATGACGGGTCTCAATCCCCCGTCTTTCTTTGAAATCAAAAAATAAGGGGAATACCATGCCTTGTTCCTCTCCGCTACAGGCACCAGTTCTATGGCACCTTTCTCCAGCAGGGATTTGATTTCCTGTGCAAGGAGCGGATCCGGACTCTTCAAAGTTCCCAGGTGGATTGTCATGAGGCCTCTGCCGAAAAGGAAGACAGTAGCCGTGGGTTATGATCTCCAGAACCCACACATCCGAAGTAATGGCTTGCCACTCTACAAGATGCTGCGCCGTCCTTCCCCCCCCCCCCCCCCCAACCGGCGAACCAGGGGACCTGGCCTCATGACTGAGTGGTAGCGGCTGCGGCGGTGCCCGAGGGTAAAGAGGCAACTGCCCGAGCGGCCTTGGCACCTCGAGTACCTTTATTTCCACCTCTGGCACTCTTACGATGGCCTCTTTGACTGCTAGCTCCCCTCCCTTTACTGAAGGACGAGTAGTAGCAAAAGGAACCTCCCCTCCATTGCTGTCCCCTAGGACGAAAAGGCGGAGGTTGGCGAACTGCAGCGACCAACGACTTCGCTGCAGCTTTGGAGGTCTGCAACCTCTCAAGGCTCTCGTAGGCCTTGCTGCCACAAAGGTGTTCACCGTCAAAGGGCATGTTGAGGAGCCGGGACTGCACATCAGGAGCGAACCCAGACTTCCGCAACCACGCAAACCTGCGCATTACGGTGCTCGCCGCCATGGACCGGCTGACACAATCCGCCAAGTCCAAACCCGACTGAACGGCCTCACACATAGCATCCTTGCCATCCTGAACCATAGCAAGGAAACCATCCCGTTCGTCCCCTTCGGGAATATGTTGAGCCGCTAATGCAACACAGTTGAACAGAGTGTGTGTGAAACGAGACAAGGCACATATGGAGTTGGCCGCCTGAAGCGCCATACCCCCAGAAGAAAACACTTTCTTCGCCCAGCCATCAAAACGTTTGTCGTCCCTATCCGGAGGGATAGTAGGATACAACGCCTGCTTTGCCGGGTCCGTAGCCACCTGCACCACCGAACTCTCCGGAGTGGGGTGCCTAGACAAGTAGCAGGGGTCGCTACTGGCTGGACGGTATTTTCACGACAAAGACTTGCCCACTGCCGGGAGACTCTCCGGAGCAGTCCAAGCCGCCGCCACCCTTCTCTGCAGAGCCATATGAAAAGGCAAAACCGGGTCAGTGGATGGACCGAGATCAAGGATGTCCGTGAGATCATCCTGAACGAACTCCCCTGGGGAAGCTGACCAACCCAAGTACTCGGTAACCGAGACATAAGGCGTCGATATGAAGAATCGGCATGAGTGCCAGGCTCCGGCCTACAAGACTCAACCTCCGGAGAGGTGTCCAGTCCACTGGCATCATGCAGCGACTGCCGCAGGTCATCAAACTGGCTATGGCCCGAGATAAGTTCATCGGGAACCGGAACCAAGCCGCCATCAGAGCCTTCATCACCCTCCGAAATGTGCTCCAGGCGGGGAGCGGAAGGCCTCTGGGGACCAAAGCAGTGCCTGACCTTAGCCATAGCCTTTCTAGGGGCAAACCCCGTGCCACGGGGGCCCTCCGACACCACCGCCTAGAAAGGCGTCGAAGGCGCCAAGCGAGTCGGCGTCGACAGAAAAGGCGTTGACGTCGAGCGAATAGGTGTCGACGTCAGCTGTAGCGCTGCCAGCATCGGCGGCGACACAGGCCTCGAAGCCGGAGCTCCGAGCGTGTCTCGACGACCTAGGCGCCGACGGCCCCCTCGGAGGCGGAGCCTCAAGAGAAATAGTCGACCTCGGCGCCACAGGCGTCGACGTCTTCTTCGAAGACGGCACAGGATCACGCGGTCTGGAGCGCGTCGAGGACCGGGACCTGGAACGGGCATGGCGAGAACGGCTACCCTTGTCTGAGCGGGACCTCTCCCGCGAGCCGTACCGACTACCCGAGCCCGAAGGCGTACGGGTGGAGTCTCTCGACCGGTGCCGACCGACCCCACTCGGAGGCGCGGACAGACTGGTGTCCTGCGATTCAAGAATCGCTAGCATCTGCTTCCCGAAGGAAGCCCATTCCTCCGGTGTCGCTTGCATGGAGGGATAAGCGACCCACCGACGGGCGGAGTCCTCGGAAGAGGACGGGAAGGCAACCTATGCCGGCGCTTCTGGGAATACCTCGAAGAGGAGTGGCGAGACCGACTCCTGGAAGGAGACCCACTGGACTTCGACGATGACGCGGAGAGTCACCCCTCGAGTCATCCGTCGAAAGCCCTGCAGACCTCGACTTCCGGGGCTTAGACACCCGGCCTACCGACAGCTTCTTCCGTTCCCGCAAGGCCTTTGCCTTGAGTGACTGGCAGTCGATACAGTCGTCCGTATCGTGGGCCTCCCCGAGGCACCAGAGGCAGGCGTCGTGCAAGTCCGTGACCGACATCTTGGGCCCACAGTCCACGCAGTTCTTGAAGCCCGGACGCGGGGTTGAAGATGAGAAAGACATCGCCACAAACAGGTCTTCACAACAAACCGAACAGGTTCAATGAACCGAGAATTTAAAACGGCAAACTCCAACGAGTCTAGGCGTACCGAGATTCACGAAGCGAACACGTTTGCGGAAAAAACGGAACTGAGGCTATGGGCGTGGTGCGTCCCACTTATCACATCGAGTGACGTCAGGCGTCGGAGGAGGTCCTCGGGGACGGCGCATCGACGCATGACGCAGACGCCAAAGATTTTCCGAAGCAGCACAGCTGTGGACATTACCTGTCATAGATATGGAATACGTCGGAGGACCCAATCCCCTCGAAATACAGTTTATAAGTAAAAGTGAAACTTATTTAACCAAGGATTCCTGACCCCAACGACAATATTAATCAGAATGTGAATCCATGCCAGAACCCATGCTGGAGAAAACAAAGCATTTATCTAGGGATGCCAGACTAACTTTAAAAAACGAAACCCGAGCCAAAACAACAGCTATGTGACTATTCAGACTCAATAGGAGGTAAAACACCACCAGCTCTTAAAGCACTTCACCGCGGCCTACAATTAAAATAATCCACTTAAGGACCCACTACGTTACTCTCAAAGACGTTAGCGGCCAAGTTTAAAAACAAGGGCTAAGGGCTTTACCCAGGGCTAAACCTATGGACCCTGCTGTGATTTAAATGAGGTTACTTAACACTAGGCCACTAAGCAAGCATGCCACAGATATGCATGATATTCAGGAAGAGGATTTGGATATAATGGGTGCAAACCGAAACTTGGCTTAATGACTCCTGTGGTCCCAAGATATGCCTGGTCACTCCCCAGGATATAATTTCTTTGGGAAGAACCATCAGTGGAAGTGTGGCTTTTTTGATGAAATCCAGCCAACACTTTTTTAATCCCCATTAACTGAAATCATGCACTAAAGTACCTTCCTAATGAAAACCACTATATCAACCGTATACTGATCCAAGGCCCCCCAGAGTATATGCCAGCCTTTATAAAGGTATGGACACATCTTGTCCCTCTTAATAAACCCACTTGCTCTACAATCTTACTTGGTGATGTAAACCACTGGTTGGGTAACCCAGAAGACAAGGAAGCTCATGAGTTAGAAAGTCTTTTAAACACTTAGATCTCCTAGTCCTTAATACGGAGTCATCTCACTTGGGAATTAACATCCTGTATTGGGTTTTCAACAGAATAATCTCAATGGAAATAACCAACATTAGACCTTGTCCATGATCCGACCACTACTTTGTAGTGTGGTATAGGTCTCCCCAATAAGCCTTAAGGTGCATAATCAGAACTTAAAAGGGATAATTTAGGGTTGACTTGGAAGAGTATGTCAACCAGGTGATAGCTCTTGCATCAGACACTGATCTTCCTAAAATCCTGGTAGAGGAGTACAATAATACACCAAGCCACATTTTGGTTAGAGTGGCACCTCTTAAATCCAAGGTGATCAGAGACGGACTGTAAACAATCATACACTCCTGACATGGCCACTTTAAAAGGGGAAAAAGAGGAAGGCGGGACGTAGCTGGAGGACAACTCAATTCAAGGAGAAGGATAAATGGAAATCTCTACCAAAAAGATCATGTTGGAGGCAAAACGAAATTTCTGCAACCAAGAAATTGAGGCCACCAGGAACAATTCCAATTCAAAGTCTACAGAAACCTTGAAAAACCCAAACTCCAGCCCCTGTCCACTCTGCCTAATGCTGATTGCTGCAATTTGGTGCAGCAGGCTCTCACTAAATTGAAAACGTTCGCACCAGAATACTCAACCTTACGAAGAAGGGCAATACCCATACCCACATTTCAACTGCCCATCAAAATGAAAAGTTCCCAAACCACCCTTTCTCCTTCAGTCATACATCGAAGGAAGAGATGCTTATGGTGCTGAAATCTATATGCCCCAATTACTGTCCAGGTGAGATACTCTCTTCAAAATCTAGTTTTCAAAATCCCAACATCTTGGTCCCTTTTTTGGTTGCTAACTTTTGATAACTTCAATGTACCAGACATCAAAAAAAGTATTAATTACCCCACAACCAAAAATACTTGGCTCCTGCCCTAAAGACTGGAGTAATTTGCGTCCCATCAAAAACACTTTTCATGCAGAAAGTCATTGACAAATCTACATCACAGCTACAATATTTGGAAAATGCAAACTTCTTCCATCCTAAACAATATGGCTTTTGTGCTCACCATGGAACTGAAAGTGCCTTACTTCAGCACCAAACGCAGATGTTATGGAAAAAAGCAAACCTGGTTTACTGATTTTGCAAGACTTGGATCAGCTGTTTTCGATTTGGTTGATCAAAGGTGCCTGTTGGACTGCCTAATCAACTATATGCAGTGTTCTAGTGAAGTTTCAGATTGGATTCACTCTTTTCTGAGCAATAGCTCACGTGTGTGGTGGGAAAAGGTTTCCTGAAGCCTAGGGCAAACACTTTGGGGTTCCACAAGGTGCCTGCTGGTCTCCAGCCTGGTTTAATTTATATCTCAAGCCTCTCTGACCTACTCACCACCTCGATATCATTTTTCCAACTATGCTGATTATATTCACTTCTGTTCCATAAGGAGCTGAGTATGTATCTGATTCCATCAGGCTTATTAACTTAAAAGATGGCTGGCTCACAATTGGTTGCGTTTAAACACAGGCAAGAGCGAGCTATTGATCTTTGGGTCCGTGTCAACTAGAACTAAGTTACATCCCGGTTAATCTCAACTGACCATTGAAAACAACCAGATAAATATCTTGACCAAAGTTAAAACGCTGGGAGTATATGGGATACATTACTCACCAGAATCGTATTTCTGATGCTTGTATCTGCTTGGATTCACATGCTGTGCATAGGCCGACATCTAGTGAAAGCTGCAGAGTACAGTAGTTTTCGAAACTCGAAAAGGGACAGACAGGGCGTGCCAGTAATAAGATCCCTAGTGTGACATCCACTGTACCCATGATCCCCCACATGTCGAGGTCCCTCAGATTTTTATTTTTCTGACGAGGTGGCATGAGGTGTAGCGCGAGTACAGTTGTATCCAAGCAGATCTGTATAAGACAAGCTCCCAAGCATCCATGTGCCTTCTCTCCGAGGGGAGGAAGGGTGGGTCACATGTTAATCTAAGCAGATACAAGCATCAGAAATACGATTCCGGTGAGAAATGTATCCCTTCTGAAGCTTGTGGAATCTGCTTAGATCCCATGCTGTGCATAGATGAGCGAGCAGTTTAAGACGGAGGTGGGCTAGGAGTAGGTTCATGAGTGAATAAGTGTCTTACAACCGCTTGTCCCACATGTGTATCTGTTTTGGAGTGAGTTTCAATGCAGTAATGCGGAGTGAAAATATGCATAGAGCTTCATGTAGCTGCCTGGCAAATACTGTCTAAGGGGACATTTGCAATGAAAGCCAGGGTGGCCTGTGCCCCTTGTGGAGTGAGCCCTTAGCGTAAAAGGCAGTGTCTTATCTGATGGGGAATAGCGCAGTTGGATACATCCGATTATCCACCTAGAGATGGCATTCTTTGAAAGGCGATCACCTTCTCTGCCTGGCGCTATGGAGACACAATTGATCTGTTTTTTCTTAGTGGTCTGGTCTTGTCTACATAGTAGAGGACCGCTCTCCTCACATCTAGTGTGTGGAGTTTTACCTCAGCTGAGATGTTGGGTTCCTGGAGGAAAGCCGGTAGCTCAATTGACTGGTTTACATGAAATTTGGAGATGAATTTAGGGGAGAACCTTGGGCAAGTACGTAAAACCAGCTTGATCCTGCACTGACAAAGCTTGAATTTCATTAACTTCTTATGGAAGTGATGGCCACTAAGAAGGCAGTTTTATAAGTCAAGTGTGTATTGGCTCAAAGGGGGTCCCATGAGTTTAGCGAGAACCACAATGAGATCCCATCCTGGCGGCGAGTTAGAAATTGGAGGGTGGAGTCCCTTTACTCCTTCCATGAATGCCTTGATGACCAGTACTTTCCACCATGAGACCTTATGGGAAGTCGTGTAGGCTGATAAAACCGCGAGGTGGATCTTTAGGGAGTTGAATACTAACCCCCACATCTAGCAAATGGAGCAATAAAGTTAGAATGTGGGATGAGTACATTCTATGGGGTTGATTTGTTTTGACTGGCACCAAATTATAAATATTCTCCCTTTGTCAAAGTAACAGTGCCTAGTGTTTGGTTTTCTTGATTCTTTCAAGATATCCATTCATCTTTGTGGCAGGTTGAGATGTCCGAACTCTATGACCTCAGGAGCCATGCTGCCAAGTTCATTGAGTGAGGCTGTGGGTGCACTGCTAGTCCCTCGTGGTGAGTGAGTAGATTGTACTGGCACAGGAGTTTGATGGGATCGCACATCACCAGTTTGCGCAGTTCGCTTGTGGCAAATAAGTCTATTGTGGGGAAACCCCATTGAGAGAAGGTGTTCTATGACTCCTTTGTGTAGACGCCACTCGTGTTCTTCTAGTAGGGGATCTCTGCTCAATGAATGCCAGAGAATTGAGTTCCCCTGGAACATGCTGTGACGACAGGAACATCTTCCGTTTAAGTGCCCATTTCCAAATCTTCTGCGAATGTCAGGACAGATTTGGAGAACGTATATCCCCCTGTTTGTTGATATAAAACATCGCTGTACTGCTGTCTGTTAGGATCTGCACAGATTGGTTTGTTAAATGGCATTCGAATGCCAGAAGGGCTTTGAATACTGCCAGAAGCTATAGCAGATTGATGTGGTTCTGAGCTACAGTGCAAGACCACAGAGCCTGAGCTGTGTGGTGAAGCCAGTGAGCCCCCCACCCCGCTAGAGAGGCGTCTGTCATGACAATCGCCTGCATCTCTGGATCGTAGAAGGGTTTCCCCTTTCATTAGATTTTCCCTTGTCCACCAGCAAAGATTTTGTACAAGTGTTAGCGAAACAACCACTAGATCGTACCACTTCCTGAGTCCACTGTTTCTCCAACCACTCCTGCATGGGTTGCATGCGCAAGTGCTTGTGAGGAACCAGGTAAATGCAAGATGTCATTATGCCTATTAAACGCATGGCTTTGCGCACCCTTATCTGGCGGCCAGCCTGATAATGCAGTATTTTCAGTAACACATTTTGTACTCTTTCCTCTGACAGAAAGACCAACCCCTCTTGTGCGTTTAAGACAGCTCCTAGCAACTGTTTTGAAGTGCTTGGCACTAGGCTTGACTTTCTCGTTTATGGAGAAGCCCAACTGAAAGAGAAGGTTGCTGGTCCTTCGAATGTTTTGTCTGCAAATTAGGGGGACTCCCCTGTAATGAGCTTGTCGTCCAGGTAAGGATACACTGGGTTTGCCTCCCTGAGCAGATGCGCTGCCACCAAAGCCAGTACCTTTGTGAATACCCTTGGAGCAGTGGCGATTCCGAAGGGAACGCCTTGAATTGGTAGTGCTGGTTCGTAATCTTGAAATGCAAGAATCTTCTGTGCGCTGGTAACATTGAAATATGAAAATAATCATCTTTCATATCCAGTGTTGCTATGTAATCCCTTTTTAGTAAAGGGATAACCTCTTGTAGCATAGTCATGCCAAACATTTGTGGCTGGACATAATTGTTTGCAGGGCACAAATCTAATACTGGGCACATTGTTAGATCTTTCTTTGGCACAAGGAAGTATGTTGAATAAATACCCCCGTTTACCTGGTTGGCCGGAACGATTTCAATGGCGTCCTTTATTAGAAGTGTGGCTATCTCCTCGAGAAGGATATGCTGGTGTTCTTCCGAGTGGACCTTTTGTCATGGGGGGTGGTCATGGGGTCGTTGGGAGTTCTATACAGTAGCCACTTGCTACTGTGGCCAGCACCCATCTGTCCGAGTTGATCCCCCTCCCATGCGTGGGTGAAGCTGGAAATGCGTCCTACTGGAGAGGCATGGGAGGGCACCTGAAGCAGAAGGTTACTGCTTTCGAGGTGGTGTGCCACCTCGAGAGGGGTAGCCCGTCCCAAGACCTCTGTGTTGTCCTCTAAGATAGCCCTGGGAGGACTGACCTGATTATTTCCCCAGAAAGAACCCTGGTTTTGACTGTAGTTGGATCCCCGAGAACTTTGGCTGCGAAAACAGCTAAAATTGAAATTACCCCTCTGCCCGGATGCCTTGAGTTAACCCAATGATTTAAGCATGTCGTACTAGTCCTTGCCTGTCTTAAGGGTGTCTTCTATGGCCTTACCAAAGAGCGAATTGGGTTCAATAGGCATCTTTATTAGGGTGGCCTGCATCTCTGGTCTGAAACCTGACATAGCCACGCATGCCTTTTAATAACAGTCCCCTTGATTCTTCCGGCATTGTCCGCCACATCAAAGTTGGTCTTAAGAAGACAGCTTGACACTACCTCCCTTCTGCAGCCACCTGTGCTAGCTGGGCCTTCAGTGGCTCTGGGGCAGACAAAAGTAAAGCCAACATTTCTTCCAATTTGTGGCAGTTGTAACTGGCCAAAAGTGTTCCACTGATTTGCTGTTGTGGTTTGATAAGCTGCAGAGGTGGCTAGCGTTCTACCCATGGCGTAAATATTTTTGCTTTCCTAGTCGGGTGGGGCCTCATAGGAAGCAAGGGGGTGCCCTATCTTTCTAGATGTAGTCACAACTAAGGATTCTGGCTTCAGCTGCCCTCTAATATAGAATGGGTCTGAAGGTGCGGGTTTAAATAGTTTCTCTACACATGGGTTTACAGCCTGTGTAAGGTTAGGGGTTTCTAATGATGGTAGTATCCTGCGCTGTACTGACTTCAGTAGAGGAATAAACTGCCCCACCGTCTTCTTGTCCCCAAGGATTTGTTCAGCAATGTCCTTATCCTCCTGGGTGTCAATATGGAAGTGCTCAGCCACCTTGGCTAGTACCTCATTAAAAAGGGGTTGATAATAAATAGGAGAATCAACAAATCGGAATATCTTGCTCAAAAGGAGTCTATAGCCTCTTGGTCTTCGTCATCCCCATAATAAGGGTCTGCTGTATCATCAAATTGAGGGTCAGCTGCCTCTACAAGAGATATTCTTGCTCCGATTCAGGGTCAGAGTTCTATGACTGCATTTTGCAATGGAACATCTGTACGAGACCTCTTAGAAGGGGGTTGAGTAGGTAGAGCAGAGGCTTTTGAACCAGAGGGAGCTGAAGTGGGGGAGTGGACACTCAAAGTATGCAGGGATCTTCGTGGAAATTGGCCATGAAGGTAATTCTTCTCATCACCCTTTCTATGTTAAAGGACATTTGTCCCGTGCACCATCACCACCGGAGTGGTCCCCTGGTGCTTTGGCGGCTCTGAAAGAGGGAGGGTGAGTTAGTGGGAGGAGGCTGGATAAGTGCAAGAATGCAGTGATGTGCTGTTGGCGGCCTTAGCCCGGTGGGTCTGTTGGCTGGGCCTGGGGTGTTTGTGGCCGGTAGACGTTGTGTACTGTTGTGCAAGTCTGTTTTTTTGTTTTTGCAGTGTAGTGAAGTTTGTGCGGTTTGTTGTGCTGTAGGTTTGTGGTTGGGTTGGAGTTTGAGAGGTGTATGCAGAGGAGGAAAATTGTTAGTGGTATTGGTTAGTTGGCATCTCTATCCTGAATTGAAGAGTTGGGCTTGCGTAATCTCACCAAATGGGTTGCGTGGGCACCCTGTGCCTCTGGAAGGTCCGTGCCCATTCTGCATTCGAGGCCCCTTTAACATCTTGCTGCCTCCTCCACCCACTTCGCGACCAAACCCGCATGCTCCTCACTCCCACTTATATGGCTAGTGCACCTGCCAGTGTCCACACTTCCATGAGTGTGGTGATTGGTAGTATAAACAGTTCCACAACCTCGTGGTACCTAGTAGCAGCTAAAGGGACGGTTGAGGATGTTGGTTAGGATTGGCTGGAGTTGTTGCCTCTGTCTCCATGGGTGTCGCCTGTGTACCACTCTGTCCGGCGTCACCCGTCCAGGTGCTGTGGGTGCTTCTCAGTCGGTTCTGGGAGCTTGTCAATGTCCTTTACCGTTTAGTCATTTTTGTCTTACTGTTTCGGTTTTAGTCTCTGGTTTTTAGTAATTTTCTGAATTTTAGGTGATCTTTGGTGTTTTATTTCTTTTGGGATGTTGTTCCAGGTTTTTGTGGCTAAGTGGTAAAAGGCGTTTCCTCCAAGTTTTTTCTTAATGTATGGTTTTAGTTCCAGGTGGATTTCGTTGGTTGACCGCAGGGGTCTCGTTGGCTTGTAGATTTTTATTTTCTTTGTAGGAATTCTGCTCTTTGCCCGCAGATTGCCCTGTGCGTTATGCACATTGTTTTGAAGGTGATGCGTTGTTTTACTGGGAGTCAGTGTAGTGTTTTTAGGGCAGGGGTGATGTGGTCTCTTCTGGATAGTTGGAGTAGTCTTGCTGCTGCATTTTGGATCCGTTGCAGTTTCTTTAGGAGGTATTCTGAGGTAGAGGCTGTCCCTAGTGTGACGTCCACTGTACCCATGATCCCTCATGCATGTAGGACCCTCAGATTGTATTTTTTCCTGACATGAGGTAGCATGAGGAGTAGCGCGAGTACAGAGTATCCAAGCAGATAGATAAGACTACAAGCATTAATGCGCCTTCTCTCAGAGGGGAGGAAGGGCGGGCGCATGTGAATCTAAGCAGATACAAGCATCAGAAGACATGCATTACTTACCGTAAAAGCATTTGATTGTATCTTAGATTCACATGCTGTGCATATGGTCCGACATCCAGTGGTAACCGTGGAGTATTGTATCTTGTCTTTCGGGGGACCGAAAGGGGACGTCAGCATAGGCGTGTCTGAAACACTATCCCTATCGTGACGTGTGTAGTACCCAAAATCCCTCACGCGCGAGGTCCCTCCAATTGTATTTTTTCTGCCATGAGGGAGCTCAAGGCTACAGTGAGTACATGAAGAGAGAAAGTAGTAAGGAGTCTATGTTCCTTCCACCCCGAGCGGGGAGGCAGGGAGGGCGCATGTGAATCTAAGCAGATACAATCATCAGAAATGCTTTTACGGTAAGTAATGCATGTCTTCTGAAGCTTGTTAATCTGCTTAAAATCACATGCTGTGCATAGACTAGCGAGCAGTACCCGGAGTTGGAGGTGGGTTGTGAGAAGGAACAGTAGAAAAAAGATGTCTTAGTACTGCTTGTCCCACCCGAGAACCAGACCTAGAATGAGTGTCTAGGCAATCGTGTTTTGTAAAGGTGTGTACAGAACTCCAGGTTGCCGCTTTGCAAAATGACTCTAGGGGAACATTTGCAATGAATGCTATGGATGCCCCAGTGCCTAGAGTAGAATGTGCTCTAGGCTTGAGTGTAACAGTGTGATGCTTTTGACAATCCACCTTGATATTGCTGATTTAGAGACAGGGTCCCCTTCTCTACCAGCTGCCACTGAAACAAAGAATTGTTTCGTTTTTCTCAGTGGTTTAGTTCTATCCATGTAGAACATGACTGCCCTGCGCAGTGTGTGAAGGCTTCTTTCGGCCATGTTAATAGGTCTCTGGAAGAACGTGGGTAGTTCGATCGACTGGTTCACATGGAACTTCCAAATAAATTTCGGCGCAAATCTGGGATGAGTGCGCAGAACTACCTCATCTTTGTGGACTCTAACAAAGGGGTCCAAGACCGAGAGAGCCTGTAGTTTGCTAACTCTTCTGATAAAAGTGATAGCTACTAGAAAGGCTGTCCTGTAGGTCAGGTCTTCGAAGTCGTTGAGGAGGGCGCTTGGGTTGTGTGCGGTGCAATTGTGCGCCCCTGTCACCGGGTGTGGTCCCTGTTGCAAGACCAGAGTCAAGCCTGGAAGGGTCGGGGACGGGCGTGGCGGCTCTAGAATAGTCCGCCTCAAGGTCTATAACGTCCGCGTTAGACGTTTGGTCATCCGATGTACCCCTGTCGCTCTCGGCTGGTGTCGAGGCAGGGGAGGGAGGATCCACGCGTGACATTCCGTATGCGGCCAACCGCTTCAACCGGCGCTCCTTAAGGGTTTAGGAGTTTATACGCCTAACACCGCTTTAGTGCTCTAGGGGGAGACTAGCGTTACACAAAGTGTGCTCGTCTTTCCACGGATATCTGACCCTTCACACAGGGCAGAATCTAAATGGAGTCCTTTCCATAGCAGAAGGGAAGGGTGACCAGACCAAATAGGAAAGAAGTGGAAAAGAGGAAAGACATCATAGCAGTATGGCAAACCCCGAGCCCACTCTACCTACTGTGTAGGCCGGCCAGAAGGCCTGACCAGGTGGTCAGAACGCCGGATCTTAGGTGCCGGAACCCACAGCCGTAGACTATTCCCCCGTAGTCTTCGTCGAAGATGTTCTTGATAGGCGAAGTGACTTAACGGGGATTAAATCGGCAATTCGGTAAGATAAACAATGTCTCATGACGAGCTCTGCTATAGGGCGACCAGTTATCTGGGTGGAAAAAAAACAATCTGAGGGACCTTGGCGCGTGAGGGATTTTGGGTACTCTACACGTCACGATATGGATAGTGTTTCAGACACACCTATGCCGACGTCCCCTTTCGGTCCCCCGAAAGACAAGATGCAATACTCCGCGGTTACCACTGGATGTCGGACAATATGCACAGCATGTGATTCTAAGCAGATTAACAAGAATCAGAAATACGATTACGGTGAGTAATGTATCCCTTCTGAGGCTTGTGGAATCAGCTTAGATCACATGCTGTGCATAGATTAGCAAGCAGGGTTAGAAGGAGGTGGGATGTGAGAAGGGTCATTAGCAAACAAATGTCTTAGAACCGCTTGTCCCACTTGAGTATCTGTCTTGGAATGAGTGTCAATGCAGTAGTGCTGAGTAAAAGTGTGAATAGAGCTCCATGTAGCTGCTTTGCAAATGGTGTCAAGGGGTACATTTGCAATGAAAGCCAGAGTGGTCCCAGTACCTCTAGTGGAGTGGGCCTTTGGAGTAAAAGGCAGTGTCTTTTTTGAAAGAGTAGCACAGTTGGATACATTTAACTATCCATCTAGAGATGGCACCCTTAGAGACGCGATCTCGTTCTCTGCCTGTAGCTACGGAGACTAAGAGTTGATCAGTTTTTCTTAGCGGTCTGGTCTTGGCTATGTAATAGAGGACCGCTCTTCTCACATCTAAAGTGTGTAGTTTCACCTCAGCAGAGCTTTTGGGTTCTTGGAAAAAGGCCGGTAGCTCAATGGACTGGTTAACATGGAATTTGGAAATAAACTTAGGTGAGAACCTAGGGTGAGTTCGTAAAACCAGTTTATCCTTATGTATAGTAAAGAAAAGATCCTGCACTGACAGATCCTGAATTTCACGGACCCTTCTTATGGATGTAATGGCTACTAAGAAGGCAGTCTTATAAGTCAGGTGTTTGAGACTAGCTTTATGCATGGGTTAAAAAGGGGGGGCCCATGTGTTTAGCAAGCACAACATTAAGGTCCCACCGTGGTGGTGGATTAGACATTGGAGGGTGGAGACTCTTCACCCCTTCCATAAAGGCTTTGACCACTGGCACCTTCCACCAGGACACCTTTTTATGGGAGGTGGTGTAGGCTGACAGCGCCGCCAGGTGTACCTTGAGTGAATTCAATACCAACCCTATGTCCAGTAGGTGGAGCATGTAGTTGACAATATTGGAAGGATTGCAATCAACTGGGTTGATTTGTTTATTCTGGCACCAAATAAATCTTTTCCACTTATCGAAGTAACAGTGCCTTGTGTTAGGTTTCCTTGATTCTTTTAGGATATCCATACATCTGTGGTAAAATGAGATGGTCAAACTCGATGACTTCAGGAGCCATGCTACCAAGTTCATCGAGTTGGGTTGAGGATGCACTGTTTGTCCTCCATGCTGGGAGAGTAGGTTGTACCAGCACGGGAGTTTACACAGGTGAGGGAACCACGGTTGTCTCGCCCACATAGGAGCAACTAGGATGAGTCATCAATTCCTTGTGTATCTTGTTGACCACCTTCCTCGTCAGAGGGGTTGGTGGAAAAGCGTAGGCAAACATCCCCGACCAGTTCATCCATACAACGTTCCCATTGGAGCATGGCTGGGGGAACCTGGATGCGAATCTTGGACATCGTCTGTTTTCGCTTGTGGCAAAAAGGTCTATACTGGGGAAATCCCACTGTGAGAAGAGGTATCCTACGACTTCGTCTAGACACCATTCGTGTTCTTCTGGGAGAGGATCTCTGCTCAAAGCGTCCGCTAGTGAATTAAGATCTCCTGGAACATGTTGAGACGACAGGTAAATGTTCTGTCCGAGTGCCCATATCCAAATTTTCTGGGCAAGCCTGGACAGATTTGGCGAACGAGTGCCCCCCCCCCCCCCCCCCCCCCCCCGTTTACGTAAAACATTGCGGTTGTGCTGTCTGTTAGAATCTGCACTGACAGGTCAATTAGGCGGGGTTCGAACGCCCAAAGCGCTCTGAAGACTGCCAGAAGTTCTAGTAGGTTGACGTGATTCTGAGCCACTGTGTGAGACCAGAGACCTTGAGCTGTGTGGTGAAGGAGGTGTGTTCCCCAACATGACGGGGACGCATCTGTTGCGACTACGGCTGTATTTCTGGATCGTAAAAGGGTTTCCCCTTGGAAAGATTCTCTCCTGTCCACCAGAGAAGACTCTGTACTTGTGTTGGCGAAACGCCCACTAGATCGTCCCACTGTTCGCCAACCATTCCTGCATGGGACGCAGGCGCGCTTGGGGAACCAGTTAAATGCATGATGCCATCATGCCTAGTAAACATCGCTTTGCGCACCCTTATCGGGCAACCGACTGATAGAGGAATTTGCAGTAACAGATTCCGAATTCTTTCCTCTGATGGCAAGACCAACCCCTCTTTGGTGTCTAGGACAGCTCCTAGAAACGGTTTGGAGGTGCTTGGCACCAGGCTTGATGTTTTCTCTTTTATTGAGAAGCCCAATTGAAAGAGGTTGATTGTTCTTTGAATGTTGGATCTGGAAATTACGGGGGTTTCCCCTGTGATGAGCCAGTCGTCCAGGCAAGGGTACACTGGGATTGCCTCCCTGCGTAGGTGCGCCGCCGCCAGTACCTTGATGAAAACCCTTGGAGCCAAGGCTATACCGAAGGGCAGTACCTTGAAACACAAGAACCTTCTGTGCCCTGAGAACATGGAAATATGAAAATAGGCATCTTTCATGTCCAATTTTGCCATGTAATCTCCTTTTAGTAGGGGGATTACCTCTTGGAGTGTAGTCATGTGAAATTTCTGAGGCTTGACATACTTGTATGCAGAGCGCAAGTCTAATACTGGGCGCATTGTTAGATTTTTCTTTTTTGGCACAAGGAAGTAAGTTGAATAAATACATTTGTTTACCTGGTTCCTGGTTGCCCAGGACAAGTTCTATCGCGTCCTTTGCAAGATGAATGACGATCTCCTCGAGGAGGATTCTTTGGTGCTCCAATAAGTGTATTTTCTGTCTTGGAGGATGGTCGCTAGGGCATTCCAACAGTTCGATACAGTATCCCGCAGACTATGTGGACAGCACCCATCTGTCCGAGGTGATCCGTCCCATGCTTGGGTGAAGGTAGAAATGCGCCCCCCCTAGTGGGGATGCATGGGAAGGGGCCCGGAGCGGAATATCGCTGTTGGGAGGCGTAGTGCCTCTACCTGGGCTGCCTCTCCCACTACCACAACCCCTCTTTTGACCTCTGGCGAACCCCTGGGTAGCCTGTTCGTTGCCTCCACACAATGTTCCTTGGCCTTGAAAGTAATTGGACCCTCTGGGAATTTTGGCCACGGGAGCAACGAAAATTATTATTCCCTCGTTGGTTTGTGGGTTTATTAGTTAGTTGTCCAAGGGACTTCAAGGTGTCATGTTCGTCCTTGGCTGTTTTGAGCACCTCCTCCACCGCCTTTCCAAACAAGACATTTGGTTCCACCAGCATGTCAATGAGGGTGGCTTGGGTCTCAGGTTTCAACCCTGACTGCCTCAGCCAAGCGTGTCTCTCGATTACTGTGCTCTCTGCAATAAGCCGCCCTGCATTGTCTGCTGTGTCAAAGTTAGCCTTGAGAATGCATCCGGACACCGATCTTCCTTCCGAAGCAATCTGGGCCAACTGGCTCTTTAGAGGTTCAGGTGCGGAGGCAATGAGGGCAGCTACCAGTTTCCCATTGGCGACAGTTGTAATTTGCCAGCAGAGTGGTGGTATTAGCAATTCTTGCCTGGTAAGCGAAAGGGGAAGCCACTTTCCTTCCTAGCCCATATTTTTTTTTGCTCTGCTTGTCTGGGGGAGCTTCAGAAGATGTTAGGTGTCCCCACCCTCTTCCTGGTGGTTGTGACGACTAATGAGTCAGGTTTAAGCTGACCCCATATGTAAAGTGGGTCGGAGGGGGCGGCCCTGAATAATTTCTCTATTCGTGGGTTAACTGCCCGGGTAAGATTAGGGGTGCGCAGAGAAGGGTCGATTCTGCGTTGAACAGACTTCAGAATTGGGATGGCTTGGGCAATGGATTTTTTTTATCCCCCAGAATTTGCTCTGCAAAGTCCCTCTCTTCTTGGGCCCCCTTGAGTATCTATTTGGAAATGGGCTGCGGCCTTAGCTAAGACCTCGTTCAGCAATGGCCGATTATCCACAGGTGTCATTCACCGGTGGGTCCTTGAGAATAAGGGAGTCGAGACTATAGGCCTCTGCCTCGTCTTCCTCCTCCTCATCCTGCTCTCCAGTGTTTGTATTTCTGGATCCTTACCATACTGCTAGTAAGGTTCAATAGTGAATGGGTCTGAAATCAGCCCCTGAACTGGCGTCTCAGTACAGAGTCTTAGTCGGAGGTTGAGGGTCTTTGGATCCTGAAGGGGCAGAGGAAGCAGGGGTATTCCGATAGCTCTGAAAGTAATTAGGGTCTTTTTCGTAAAAATCTGCCATAAAAGACATTCTCCTCATTACTCGGTCGATGTCTTCCGAGGTCCATACTTTGGAACTGGGAATAACCCTTTCCTCCTGCTGTTCTTCTTCTATTCCCACAGCCTGGGGAGTGGGAGGGACAACTTTTGGCCTAGTGACAGGATCAGGGGCCTTGGACTTCTCTAAAGATTTGGGGTGTTTATCCTTATGAACCTGTTCAGAGGCTTTTTCCTGTTTCTCCCCTTTCCCATGAGTAGAGGCATGTTTTCCTGACTCTTTGGCTTTCCCTGAATCCTTCGACGCCTGGCGTCAAGATTCAGAGCTGGGTTCACGAGATTCTGGAGTCTTAGAGGAGGGACGTCGAGTCTCAGAGGCAGACGTTTTACGAACTCCCGCAGTCGACTGAACGTGCTGCTTGGGGGTAGAGGTCGGATTTGTCTTCCGACGACCATACCTCTGTGACCTTAAGTAATGTGGCACTCTTCGCAATCGTAGACTGTTGCTGTGTGTCATGGGGCGACCGTGACCTGGAACGGCCAGATGACACCGATACTGCGGACCGCTCTCTGTGCCTTTTTCTGCTGATCACTCAACACACATGTCGAATCTCGGGTGGGATTAGTGTGCTTAGAAGGTGTGTGGGTAGAGCTCTTGCCGCCGGGTGTTGTGCCCATAACTGCCCCACCGGACAGTCCTCCGAGGTCGGGAGCTTGCAATTGGGTGCCTAACGACACCCTGTGCCCTCGCTGTCCGATACGGCGGCGTTGCTGCCATCACTGAAGGAACCCACAGCGTCCATGGCCTCGAGTTGCCTGGCGTAGTGGGCCCAACGTTTGGTGGAGCGGTCCTTAAGTTTCTTTGCTTTGAAGAGCTTACAAGCTCTGCAATTTGCTTCGCGGTGGTCCCTAGGAGGACACAGATTACAGGTGTTATGCTCATCTACCCAAGGGAACTTACGGTTGCACTTGGGGCAGAATTTAAAAGGAGTACTCTCCATATGTTAATATCTGGCAGCGGACGAGTATGTAGGAAAATAAACGAGTGTGACTATGTCCACGCCCCACTCTCCCTACTTGCAGGGCAGAGGCCTCCAAGGTCCAAAGTCCGTCATGCAGTCTCGACGGCTGTTCGTTCTCCAGCTACCAGCGTCGATCTTCAGAATCTCGACGTGGGATTTGAGCAACGGGGATTTTTTCGTTAGTTTTATGATAAGTGGCTAAAAGCCAGGGAACTCCGCAACTATGCTTCCGACAAGTATGGCAGAAAAAAACAATCTGAGGGTCCTACACGCGTGAGGGATCATGGGTACAGTGGACATCACACTAGGGATAGTATGACTGGCACACCCTAGTTCGACGCCCCTTTGAGTTTCAAAAAACAAATACTCTGCAGCTTCCCACTAGATGTCAGCCCACAGCATGTGATCTAAGCAGATTCCACAAGCCTCAGAAATATATATTTATATATATATCAATGCTTCACCAAGCTCTGGTGCACAGGTAGATTGTGTAGTAGGGTACGCTGAGGATCACCTGAAAGTGTCAAGGCATGTTAAACCCCTTCTATCTCAAAAACCGTGCAGCCTTACTCAGGGCAATTATCTGCTCTATTCTATAGCGCCACTAACCCATAGGCATCAGGGCGCTCATGCCTTATATATCGACTATTTTAACGCTCTACTGATTGGAGCAAGTAACAATAGTTTAAAGAGACTTCAAACATTACAAAATGAGGTTCACATTGTTTGCGATATTCCAAGGAGAGAACACATCACGCAAGCCAGAAAGGGATGCGTGGCAGCACAAATTCTATTTAAGGCACTCTCGGTGACACAAATGTGTCTATGGCAATGCTTCCATCCATCACAAGGACAAAATAAAAACATATCCTCAACGCCAACTCCGTCCTGGTTCGGGCGGTCTATTGTCTGTTACCAGATCCAAAAGAGCTAGGGCGTTCTTATCCTGACCGCTCCATATTCGAACTCGCTACCCTTGGAATTACACCTGTAAGCGTGTTACCCAATGTTCAGAAAACATTTGAAAACCTTATTTGAATGATTACATCTGGCTGCCCCAGTCATGTATTGAACCACATGTTCTGTTTTATGCCCACTCTTTGAGGTCCTCATGTAGGTCTAGCGCCCTGATGCCTGTGGGCTTTCAGCACTAAGAAAAATGTTTAATAAGAAAAGATTTCACACTACCAATCACCAGCAGACCGAAGATTAAAAAATGTCTTTTAAACAGGCCAGAAAATTCTGCAGAGCAAGACATTAAGGCTCTGCTATGCTTTTTCCACCTTGGTGGGCAAACTCTGGCGTGCATTACAAATGGAAATTCATTATACAGCACCACGTGGAAATCTGGGGGTGGGGGGTGCAGGGGACTAAACCTGGCTCTTCAATGCACAAATTGATGGAAATAGGACCCAAAGCCAACCAGGAGCAGAGAAACCACTGCTCAAAAGACTAAATGCCACAACCAGACACCACTGGCCAACTGACAGCCATATGGGCTCTGTACTGTTCTGCCCACAAACTAGTCATTGACACACTGCGTTCAATGCATTAGACCAATGAATGTCCTCAGTCTCCGCAATATCGAAACTGCAACAAAAACACCACGAACAGGGCACACTACACCGCAACCATGAGTAGGGCAAGGTACCTTGCAGCTAAGACAGAAACAAACACTGCTATCCTTTGACAAATCCTCAAGTCTATCAACCTTACTTGGCACAGGCAAATTAAAACTAGCCACGCTCTTACTGCTTACAAAATACCATCTACCCCAGACACCACATGCACTGACAAAACCAATTGACATACCCAGTCCCTGGCCAATGCACATCCATACTAAGCGCAAGTCTCTGGATACAGAGCCCTTCATGCACCAAACACATCAATCCTAGAAAGCTTCTACACATTTTCTGGGTACTTCTGATATACAAACTCAAATCACTGCAATCTTTCATCTCCCTCTCCTACCAACTAACCAACGTACCGACACTTTCAGAACAGCCAGCGTGCTGGGATAACCTGCACATGGCATTGGTGCACAGTACAAATTCCTAATACACAACATGGGTCTATACATTAAAAAAGGGTTGCATTAGTAGGTAGCAGCTCCCCTGACTATAAAAAGTCAAACATCCAGAAAATAAAACGAGGGATAAAATAAAGTGTAGGGATAGAGAAAATGAAAAGGGTGTGGCGGGAGGCAGAGTGTGGGGGTCCTTACAATTAAACTGTGTAAGATTCAAAATCTCAGACCCAATACTGCAAACAGCTGCCTCCAGCCAGTGGGTACACACAAGGGAGTCTAGCATGGTTGCCTGCTCACGGAATTGAGCTACGTGGTACCTTTTAGGCACCATGACCAGGGACTCCTCGGAGCAACCAATGGCAGAATTGCTAGGGAGGTCCTGACTGGGGACCCGCCATTGGTGCTCTAAGCAATGAGAGCAATATCTAAAATGACCAGTACCTAAATGAGTTACATGTATATCATTCCAATTCAGAGCAAATGAGTGGCTATGAGGTACCCGAGAAAAAGCGAAAGCTAAAGCACTGGGAACGATGACAACTTGCAACTGCTGCAAGCCATGCACAGTGGAAGCAAAAAGTGGCTCATTTCTGCTCATAACTGCCCACAATGGCCACTGCGGGTATATTCTATGAAAAAAGTTAATGGAAAATCTTGCCTTCTTGGGGCAGTACAAAACCAAGTCCGACCAATATGCCAGCCAAGCTTCTGAATATGCCATCATAAATTACATGCAGTCCATTAACAAAAAGGAAAAACAATGGGTCACATGACTGACTGCTCACTTTCATTTGAGCACCAATAAAAAAATGATTCCGAAGTAGACCAAGTGATTTGTTTCAAGAGTATTTTCCATGTTCAGCCCAATCTGAGACTTCATAAAACGTGCATAGCAAAATCAAAGTAAACTAGACTTCTTACATCGCACACACAGTGTACAAACCTGTTCCTGTTGGTAGATTTATTTTGCATAGTTCTTGGGTGATAGGGTATCAATATCTAGTGGGTGTTGGGAGGGTAGCTGGCAGGGATAAGGAAATACTTCACATATACTGATGGAAATGGCAGTGCCATTGTTTTGAATGCTTCAATCTTTTTTACATTAGAACAGCTCGTCGGCAGATATACTGCAGACAATTCACCAGCAGAGGGACATAATGGCTGGTAGTCCCTTGCCCCAACATTCCAATTCATTACCTTTATCACTACTAGTTTTAGAAGTTCCTAATTTCATTGTGCATAATGCTCCAGTTGCAATAATTCCCCCCTCTCTTGAAGTCACTACTTGGTAGAAACAGTCATCGTCCCAGGTTGAAGGTCTGATCGAATCCAGCATCATGGCTTTCTATCAAGTTATTGGCAGAGATATTGGAATTAGTTTAGACTTTTGCAATTTGGGAACAGTCAAGGATTCAGTGATGTTTTCACACCAGGAATTTTACAATTTGTGTGGCAAAATTGTACAATGTATTATGAGTGGCAAAATATAGCACTTTCGAAAAAGCAGTACCCACCATGACAAACATTTTAAATTATTTTGTTATGAATGCACACATTATTCAAATTACTTCAACAAGCCCATGAAAGCCATTGGTAAAAAGGCTAGTCAAGGAATTGTTGAACAGATCACGTTCCTGCACCCAATGCATCAGATCTCACACATCCCGGCATATCGCCCTTCCCCATAGCCTCTTCAGCACACTGAACCAATGGGCCTTTGTCTCAAGTTCTTCAGTGAATATTTTAGTTTGGACTGCAAAAATCAGCTAAAAAGGTGTTGACGGATGTGTCTCTTCGTGCAATGCACACAATGCACAATTTACTAGAAGTACAAGCCCACTGTTAATATTTAGCTTCTGTAAGGAATACATGGTGGCACCAGTAAAGACAGACGTGATCACAGTTCAAGGGTATTTAAATGTATAGCTAGGTTGGAAAAACACCTAACCTAAATCTAAGATGGGAGCTAGCTACGACCATTTATTTATTAATTACATTTGTATAGCGAGCAGGCAGCCCAGGGGCATTGTGGCGCTGACACTTGTAAGGAGACTTAGTTACAATGGGTACAGGTTGTGCCTTGGGTTACAGTGAGGCAGGATCCGGTGTTAAGCGGTATCAAACAGAATACATCATACATGGGAGCTTGAACAGATAGGGTTGGTTAGGTGAACAGTGTAGTTTTCATGGCTTTGCGGAAAGCAGTCAGTGAAGGTTCAGCGCGCAGAGAGGTGGGAAGGGTGTTCCAATGTATGGCAGCAAAGTAGGGGAAGCTGGCACCACCTGCACTAGCTCTTTTTACCCTAGGTACGGAGAGCATATTGGCATAGGGTGCCCTGGTGGGTCTTGTGGAGGAGACCAGGTTGATTCTCTGGGATCGGTACGCTGGGGCAGAGAGGTGGACGCGTTTGTGGGTGATGGTTAGCGCTTTGAATATAATCCACTTATGGGGAGCGAATGGGAAGCTTTTCTGGCAGCAGTGAATTGCTCTCTTGGCAATGCCTTGTGAGGCCCGCAGGGCGCTATTCTGGATTACTTGCAGCTTCAAGGTTTTTGTTGGAGGTCCCTAGGAAAAGAACATTACAGTATTCTAGTCGGGAATCAGTTACGGCTCTGGCTATGTTGGTGCATTTGTCTTTTGACAGAAAAGGCCGGATTGATTTGAGAAGTTTTGCATGGTAAGCAGCAGAGGCGGCGATTGAGTTTACTTGTCTGGTCATAGATAAGTTGGAGTCTAGATAGACGCCCTCTATTTTTACCATGTCCAGTAGTGGGATTCTGATAGAGTCAATGGTAAAGTGGCTAAACTGGGTGTTGTTACCCTCACCTGGCTCCCACAGGGGCGTCGGTCGGACCCGGACAGCTGCGGTCTCCACCCACGTGATGCGTAGTGCAGCGATGACTGACTGGATCTGCCCTCCTAATCTTGTCTGCTTAACCCATAGAAATATTCTCCTGCAAGTGGAGAGATGGATTTAGCCACTTGTGGATTCAAGTGATGGCACCCCCACAGTCCTCCCCAACTAATCACCTCCGAAATGCCCTCACAGCAATCTCACCTTATATGCTTGAAAAATGAGCTCTCCATCCTGCGTGGATTTGCAGGGGCGCGTCGATTCCAGTTACTTCACTGGTTTTAAGGCTCGGGAGAGTTGGAGAGTATTGACTCAGGTTCCTGGTGAGGACCAGTAAGTATTAAGTTCATAGAGTTCAATATGTCCAATGTTCACTCTTGTTCCCCCCTTCCTTTCTGGTCTTGCAGCTGGCTTGTGAAAAGATGCTCTTGTGGCGCTCAGGTAAGAATCCATTACCCGGCGCTGTCCGGTAAATGTTGCACGTGGAAAACTTGTTTTGTCTCTCTTTACAGATGCAGCACGTGAAAATATGCAGTCACAAAAGGATGCCTCCGGTGGTAAATCCGGTAAGTCTATGGTGGTAAGAATTAGATTTGTTGGTTCCCTTGGCTCACCTTGTGGTTTTCTTTTGTCTCCTAGGTCCCGAAGTTCGGCGAAGAAATGATGGAGGCAGCGCCGACCCGAAGGATGCTGTGAAGACTGGCGAGTATGGCGCGGCGCTGCAGCTGGAGGTGCGGCGCGTGCAGAAAGGATGTTCTTTACAGGTCCGGAAACGAGATGGATCCAGAATCAGGTGTGGAATAGAAATAAGTTTGTTTTCTAACCTTGTCCCTTTCTTTCCCCTCTGTTTTAGGTGCTCCGAATTCGAGGCGGGCGTGGCAGAAGACTGGATGCAGGCACGGTGAGCGTTACGCTGCTGGATGCAGAAATACGCGAAGCGTGTGTTGCTGGTCGGGCGTGGTTTAAATAGCCTCAAAAGTAGTCCCAGGTAAGAAGTCCCTAGAACCACACCAGAGTAAAAAAATAGTCCCTGTAGAAAAATAGTCCCTTTCAGGCTTCATGTTGGATTGGAGTCATTTGCAGCATGGTCTGCCTGAGGTAAGTAAGGACTATGAGCCTGGCGCCTAAGGCGCCAGAACTGAACCCAGATAGCCCCTAGCCGGGGCTGCTGAGGTTTTAGTAAATGTCTAGATGCCTGCTCCCAGGGCCGATGGGCTTGGTCCGGATTCCTGGGGGTAGGCATCATGACAGGTGTCAAGTTTGAGAGCGTCAGGGGATCCTATGAGTAGGAGCTCAGTTTTGTCAGAGTTAGGGCAAAGGCCGTTGATGGCCATCCACATTTGGATTATGTTATATATGTTGTTGAGTCACGCAGTCAGTGTCATAGTCACCTGTTAATGTTAGAAGGATCCGAGTGTCGTTGGTGTAAGAGATGCCCATGGCGTCAAGGATAAGGAAGAGGGGGCGGGTAAAAATGTTATATAGGGTGGGGGAGAGGCAAGAGCCTTGGGGCACACCACATAGCATGATGGTGGGTGACGCAGTGGCTAGGTCAGAGAAGACCTGCATGGTCCTGCCTTGGAGGAAGGGGTGATCCATGTGGTGGCTTCTTGGGAGGTGAGGTGATGGCAGAGGATTTCGTGATCTACAAGATCAAACACTGCAGAGAGATGAAGGAGCAGGACAGGTTTGCCTTGATCCCTTGCGTCATCCATTTGATTTTTGAGGTCGAGTAGGGCGGTCTCTGTCCCGTGCCTAGGGCGAAAGTCGGATTGTCTCAGTCCTAGGAGGTTGTGCTCTTCAAGGAAGTGCTGGACTTGCAGGTAGGCTGCTTTGTCTAGAATCTGGAGGAGGAATGGGACTGGCGATGGGACGGTATTTGGTGAGGGAGGTGGGGTCAAGTGTAGGTTTTTTTAATGAGAGGTCAGACCCATGCTTCTTTGAGACATGAAGGGACTCCCTGTGGTGAAGGAAGCGTTGACGAAGGCTGTTAATAAAGGAGCCAGGGTGTCTGCGCAGTCTGATGGAGGCGGGGCAAGGGTCACCTTTGCAATTATAGGGTTTGATGTTTTTCATGATGTTGATCATGTCTTTCTCCTGGATGATTTTGAATGAGAAGGTAGGGGGGGGCCTATGTGGGTGAGGAGAGGGGGGGTTGGGGGGAAGGGAGCGCTAGTTTGGGGTTCAGAATTTTGGCCTGGAGACCATCATATTGAAATAAGACAGTCCTAGTGGCGTCTTATCAAATAAAAAGGGCCTATACTAAAAAAAAAAACTAAAAAAAAAAAACACGATTGCCAACCCTTACAACTAAATACACAGAAGAGAGGGATAGTGTTCACAATAAAACAGTGCGCACAAAAGATAAGTCAGGATGTGGTAGCCAGGGTCTCCCTTTCCCACGTTTTAAGCACAGGACAAGGTGCGACTGCTGAGCACAACACTGTAGCTTTCCCAGCACGAGACTACAGTTCCACTCTCAGGTATTGTAAAAGTCGTACTACAAAAAGCCTCTTGCCTCAGAGAATCCGATAAATTCAAAATAAAACAAAATTCCTTTCTGCATGTACGGTGGGTGATAGCTTTCACCCCTAGTTCCCCATCTTTCGAGCTCAGATCCATCTTGAATAGCAGCCTCCTTCTGTCAGGTTCACTACGGCTTTTATTCACAATGTTCCATGGGGCATTATGCTTCGCCCCATTCTACCAGCATTTCTCCATCGGGTTCACGTTTGCCAGCTTCTCAATTTCTTCTACTTTCTTACTACATACTTCCCTTGGTTCTTCACTGGTTTGACAGTCAAAGACTTTCAACTGTACAGAGGATTTTGCTAGACCCCTGACCTTTTCTTTTGGCTTTCCCAAGGCCTTCTGGTATTAGTAGTTTCAACAAAGGGGGAATTAACCAGTGTGTCTCAAATGAGCACCCACGTGGTGCTGGTCCCCTCTACAGATGGCTTTACCCTTAGGAGTTTACCGTTCTTTGTTTCTCGCAATTTATTTTCATTCAACACAGTTCAGTTCCTTATCGGTTCTCCCCTCGACTCACTGATGAAACGCTTTTCTTTTCTAAAGATGGTACCACGGTAGCAGGCGTCTCCCTGTACTGTAGGAGGAGTCTGTACCATTCACATCTGCTGTAACACGTCCGTTATTGTTCGCAGTCTTACAATTCCTTTCATGCAGGCTCCTCGGAAATGGTTCGAAAAGGGCAAGGCCACTTGTCTCCTTGTCGCCCTTTCGGTTCTTGCAACCCTTCTTCTCCTCTTGAATTGCTGTACTGGGATAGCCGTCTCGTGGGGTCTGCCTTGCTCGTAGTGTGCTCTCATGCTCCACCGTTTATCCCTGTGTAGAAGAGAAAGGTCTGTCAGGTGTGTGGGATTCTGGTCACTTGCCTGACCCTTATGTTGGGACATGTCAGGTAAACGGCTCCGGTGTTAGTCTGTGGAATTTCGTGATATGCGAAAGTGTTTGCGGGTGTTTGAGTATCCTGGGGAAAAGGGGGATATCACGCCTCGCCCATCTGTCCTACTTCCTCTCCCCGAGGGCAAGGTGATCCTCCTGCACTGGTCCACCCCCAGAAACTGGATCCAATAGCAATGGCTGTGTCATATCCACCGGATGACAGATTCCGGCGACTAGTCAGGGAGACACCTTCAGGTTTCTCACACTTCTCAAAGAGTGTTTATGTAGTAGGTTAATTCATACTTTCATAAATATTTAGATCAGTGTTGGTAGAGAAGCTGGATACTAAAAGGAACTAAGGAAGCTTTACTTTGAAGAGCAATAGCGGTCTTCCACATTGAAATCTCTGCCAACGATTTTGCATCTTTTCCCTTCATTCATAAGCTAGGATTCAAGTTCACTGCAAAATTTCCAGGACATACGACAGCTTGATTCACAAATAAAGGTCTGCCATTTTTATTTGGAATTCGGCAGATCTTTACAAAATAGCTACTTTGGCACCTTAAACATGGATTATGCTCACACAAATTGTAATCACAGGACCTGAAACAGCACCATTTTAACACCCATTTTAACACCCTACCTAAAGACCATGAAACTAGTGCAAAACCTCTAAAAACAAATCAATGCATGCTGTAAATGGGAGGACTTGTAGACGGCCAAAAAGCATTATTACTGTGTTAGTGAAAAACACGTTCCAAGAATCTACAAAATCTGCAGGTGTATGGTGAGAAAAAAAATGCCCCGATAGTAATGTTTACAGAATGAGATTGCTTTTAAAAAATACAGTGGCACCTGTAGAATTGTTACTACCCTAAAAGGCATAGTAATGGAGGCTAAAATACATGTCTTAGACTAAGTCTTAAATTGATTCAAAACCATGAGGATGCATATTAATTCATAAGGATTTTTGGGAAGCAGAACTTAAGGTGGGCACGTTACAAATATCAAAGTGGATTAATAACTAGGTTATCAAACCTATACTGAAAAAGGAAAAACGTGAGCTCAGATTATTTAAAATAGAGCAAACTATTGTTTATTGAAAGCATGTTATGATGCAGAATTGCAATACACAGTTGGTAGGGTATTTAAACAGGAAGTACACAATCTGCCATGTTTTGGCAATGCCTCAAGTTCTGATGCAACTATATGGTTCAGCAGTAAGAACATTGTAGCACATGACAAAAACATAAGTCAAGAATGTGAACAATAAATGGTCAGCAAGATGTAGTCATTTTTAAAAAAACAACTCATAATACGGTTTGATTTGTGTGAGGGCCTGGATATAATTCAGTAGTGTCCTCCGCACTGCAGTACTGCCAAGATGGGAGCCGCCAAGGACGACGGGAATCTATGAATTCTGCATGCTCATTAAAAAAGGGCGAGACCTGGGCACATAACCAATGTATAAATATATTCTTTTATGGAGAGATTCAAGTGCTCACATACTCCAACCTAAAATTATATCCCATGAGTTTAACAAGGGACTGGCAGATTACTAGAACAATTGTTTTTTTCATCACGAGATTCAAATGGCATCTATACTCAAATGACTATTAAAATAAACATTCAAGAATAAACTGCAACATGAATACGTTTAAAAGGACTTTAAAATCCTGTGCAGCAGATTTCAAGTTAGCAATGGTTTGATTTAATTGGTATTTTACAAAGTTACATGCATGCAGAATAAGAGCACATAGCTGAAATTGAAGGGAAAGAGGGTGCAAGAGGTGAAAGGAGAGGTACACTTGTGTAAGGGATCAAATACAACTTTTACACATTAAAATGGTTTCAAAAGCACCCAATGCCATCAAGAGAATGCATCACCGTTAAATAACTTTAATCTCCAGGGTAATGCAAGTCCCAGACTGCAGTCTGGTAGTTCTGCCAGCAACTGCAACTAAGCCAATGACTGACATGGTTGTATCACTGTTTGCAAAGGTTTTCCACAGCTCTCCAGTGAGGGGTGCAGGAGAAGTGCTTCTTAGTGAATACAAAGGGTTCAAAGATAATTCCCTACCGACAATCCTTCACCTGACAAGTCATTCTAGAAAAGGAGAAAGACCCATGCAAATCAGCCTTGGTCCCACCTCAAAAGGGACAGCCAAACCTGCTTTGTCCCATCCCTTCTGTACGAGACCACAAGCAACCCCAGACACGTTTCGGCCTCACCCTGTATGTGGACCAGTATGGCCAGATGTGGGTCACATGCCTGCTGGGACTAGAAACCCAAACTACACTGCACTGATGAAGCCCAATAAGGTCTCAATGTCTACGGTCGCTTGTGGTTTCGTGCAGAAGAGATGCAGCCATGCAGTTTGGGGTTGAATGCTTCTTTTGGGGCATGACCAAGACTGATTTGAATAGGGTCTTTCCATTTTTTGTATTGTAGGGGCAGGCAAAGAAAGATTGTTTGGAAGGTTGCGATGCCGAGGTAAAGATGAATTCTAAAGCTTTCAGCCATCACCTTGTTTTGTCACATACACGGTGCTTAATAGCAAATTAGGCCCACAATTGATGAGAAATCTCATTAAGTACAGGGGATGCTTTACAGGTGTGGAAAAGGGCTCCGATGCCAAGGGACTTAAACTGCAATGACCAGATGACCGAAGGGAGGAATAATCCAGATAAGATGGACAACGACCTGTGAGGCAGAAGTTCAGCAACAACCAAGACGACCCCCAGAAGAACAGGTAACCCATCAAGGGAACAGGTCTGTTCAAGAGGGCAGCCAGCGATGAAGGTTTCTATGATGAAAGCAACAGTTGGATGCAGGACAAGCCAAGAGTGGAGTGGCGTAGCGTAGCAGTAAACCATAACTCAAGGCCAGGGAGACTCCACCTCAAAAAACTTGCTCCAGGAGAATTTTGCAGGGAGGGAGCACTGCTGCACTCGGGACAAATCTCATTTAAGAACAGCCAGTCCAGCAAGCTAGGATGATGGCAGACACACAGATATTGACCAGGACTGGGATTCCCATCAGTAGGAAGGAAGAGCATAAACTGGCACAGCAAACATGACCCAACAAAAGTTACTCGCAAGCAATTTGAAGCAAGGAATAAGTTACTTACCTGTAACACTTGTTCTCCAGCATGGGTCTTTCATGGGGTCACATGCTCCCGAACATTCCCAGTCATCAGGCTGGGAAACCTCAGTAAAAAAGCAGTCAAACTTTAAATACTGCTAGTCTACTCTACAGCATACAAGTGTTCGTTCGGTCATACTGCCCCCAGCCAATGACTGATCCTCTTCAGATTTGGTAGCACACAAATTAGCATTATGAACCAAACAAGAGCCAGAGGGTCAGGAGGAAGGGGTTTGTATGTGAATACATGCAAGACCCATGCAGGTAAGTAACTTGTTCCTTCTCCAGCATTGGGATCTTGCATTGATTCACATGCTCATGAATACGATTATACAGCAGTGCATACAAGAATAGGGAGCACGTGGAAAGCTCAAAAAACGTATATATGCCAAGCTGCCAGGTCCGGCACCGCCCATGCAGTAAAAGAAACAAGGTGAGGTGTCCAGAGCGGGGCCTTGGGGGGCATTACTGCGCCTGGGGCTGTGCCCCTGCAAGCTATACTAAATTTAAAGGTGTAGCTGACATTTTCGCTGCCAAAGGTTCCATACTGTCCCCATGTTGGGGGACGCCTTACAAAGATGGAGGAAAGGGGAGGGGATGGTTGATTATTAACAAGAAATTCTGACACAGTGAAGGACCATCAACCAGAAAGCTTTTCGGACAAGTCAAGTTAAGCAATTTCCTTCGTTTTAGTGCATTTACTTCCAGTCCAAGCTCAGTTGAGTGCAGGTTCTGAAGTTCCAGGCTAACCACAAGTCTTCACTCCATTATTTTTCACTACAAATACCACCAGCGACATGTTAGCAATCAATATCCGACAGCAGCAACCTTTGTAGAACATATTCCTGGCTGCTCCCCTGAAGACAAATTGGACCTTTAATTACATTTGACATTGAACAGGCAGCCAGGAGATTGTGTAAAGCTCTGGTAATAGTACATTTCAAGGCCAAATATCCACCCTGCTATCCTATTTTCGATAGCCTTAGGTCAGAGTAGCTCTTACTTGGGAGCACCAGCAGAGGGATGTTACAATCATCCTATTGAGTTATTACAGCCACTTGAATAATTTGAACGTTCTACTCGACAGGGGAAGATTCAATGCAGTATACAGACTTATCAACCGCTATGGTGAATATTTGCTGGGAGAGGTTTTTGGTAAAAACACTAGGGTGAGTGTCAGTCAAGGCGATCAGCACTAATGCGTTCCCACATGAAAAGCAGTCTGGTTCATCCAGCATGAACAGGTTGCTCAAGCTGCTCAGGAAACACAACTTAATCCTTTGGGGTCATTTTGTACCCATTTGGCACTGTAACAGAAGAATCACTGGGTAACTATATTGATGTGATCACTATTGTTAATCCAGGTTGAGCTTTATTCTTGCCTTTGATTTGTTGGAACAGACTGGATGGTTTTAAGGCTCTGGTTTGGACCGTGCCAAAACAGTCTAAAGCCCTTATTTGATTGCATTGCATTGCCAGTTTGGGTGGGCTGCAAGTGGGAACAAGAGCTCCTTGAGCCATTCGGGTGTTCTTTCATACAGTTAAATTATTCGTTATCATTTTGGACTGTTACTTGTTGCAAGGAATATTTTAGCAAGGAGTACACAAACTATTTTGCATTCCACTGCCAGGAAACCTGAACAAAATTGTGTGGACCCTACTAATCTACATTCTGTACTGTCCAGTTTGCGCAATCCACCTGCTCATCCAGTAACGAAGGGCAAGAATTTAATTCAGTCCACTACACCTTTTAAATCTAAATGTATTTGCGGTCTTTATCCCTTTGGTTCCTGCTGCTGATATTTTTAAGGAGATTACATGCACAATCAGAGAGGGTGGGAAAAAATTATATGATCGAAGATGACCTTCACAAACCCTTCATTTAACCAGGGGAGATATAGTGTAAAGCTAGATGCAGCGAGACACTAGAGGCAGCAGTGTAACACACCATAATGGAAGTGTGAATACGGTAGATAGTGGCAACTTACAGTACAAGATTTCCAACTTTCCTCGAAGTCCATGACAACCAGCGTAAAGCCTGCAGTAAAAGTATTTCCATTTTGCACAATCTACAAAAATGTCATTTTGTTGGTGTGCAAGATATTCATTTTGCTACTTTCCCTCCACCGACATTATTGAAACCAAACATTGTTGCTTCAGTTTTAAACCAGTCCTGATGTTTGGGGGCAAGTCAAGTCTTTAGTTTACTTAGCACCTCTATTTTGTGGGCACTGATCAGACCCTATGGCCGTTGGTGCAGGTGGACTATTTCCCCATTAGGGATTTCATGGTTTTAAGCTGCACATATCAACTTAGTGAATTGCGGCTGGGGCATTTTGCATCCCTATTCCTTTTATTTTGGGTGACATTAGGGTTACTTCCAGGAGGCGTCTACAACAGGCGTGGGAATATTTTTCTACATAGTTTTAAAATTCTCATGTGCACTTTTGCATTTTTCTGCAAACTTTTGCATTTTTCTGCAAACTCCTTTACTCCTTTTAAGACCATTGTAAAGTCCTCATTTTCAGTCCTGGGAAAGAAATGCTGACAAGTCTTGATGGCTCAAAAAGAAAGTTGTCTGATGAATCAGTAAGGCTCGGTCCTGGAGGCCACCTTGCTCAAAGTGGCAGCCAACATTGCTCCAATAAAATGTATTCTTGGAGGTGGAATCTGGTTTGATATGGACATGTTCACAGAAAAATCCTAGTTAGAACAGACTATTGCAGGTTGCTTGAACCTTTTCAATTACCATGCTCGGAGACACCCCCCCCCCCAGCCAGTCATCTAGGTTAAGGAAACAAATGAACATTTTTTAGCCATAAGTGAGCAGCAACTACAGACCATGCCTTCGCTAATAGCCTAGGAGAAGAGTATAAGCCAAATGGAAGACTATATGGATAGTGGTTCCCTGCAACCATGCACCTCAGATGCTGGCGATACTCTTACACAATCGGAATGTGCAAGCATGTGCATCTGAAGAGCCTTTGGATCGGGTCTTCAAATTCTGGCAGTGCTTCAGTCTGAGGTACTGTTACCCTACCAGCTCCACAAGAAATTGGTTCAAATGGTTGATGTCCAAAATAGGTTTGTCACCATTTATCTTTCATATAAATCAGGAGTAATTCTGGGACCACTTTAAAATCTGAGAGAGAGAGGAATAGCAGATAAAGCTTGTGAATAAATGTTTGAAATCCAAGTAAAGTTGTATTTTCCAAATGAGAAACTTAAAAATGCTCCCCGTTACTGGGGAAGCATGTCCCTTTATTTGAATTGGTGGCATACACACCCCAGGTTAGCGTCAAACAGTATCTTTGGTTTCCTGAGTGGGAGGAGTTGAAATCCCTTCACTTTGGGCCTGTAGCTTTATTTTTTTTTACTTCACAAGGAACAAGTTAGTTGTCCCCAACTCATGTTCTCTAGCATTGGCATCTTTCATGGATTCACATGTTCATGAATATTCCCCCTCCTCAGTCTGGGAATCCACAGTAATAATGAAGCAGTTTAGCTTTAAAGCTTAAAAAACTGCTTGGCCCATTAGCCTATTTGTCCCTTCAAGCCATAATGCCCCCAACCAATGATAGTAGCCCTCCAGTGCTTCACCCCTGGAGGCCATCCTCGGATTTAAAAGCACACAATGCAGCAGTAGGAATCAAAAGAGCCGTAGCTGGGTAGGAGAAGTGGTCGCATATGAATCCATGAAAGATACTAATGCTGGTGAACAGGAGCTACCAGCAAGTAACGTGTTCCTTCTCCAGCATTGGATCTTTCATGAATTCACACGCTCATGAAAACTATTATAGCAGCACACATGCACAACCATTGGGAGGCATAACTGCTAAACAGAAGCAATGAAAACTCACACCTGGAACACCCACCTCAAACAAATAGGTTGGGAAGCACTGCCTGGCCGACACAGGACTCCTCACTGGAATCCCTGTCAATAGAGCAGGATTTTGAGAAGGTATGAGTCGACCTCCACGTAGCTGCCCTGCAGATGTCGGGCAGGGGCACAAGACAGGAAAACGGCAGTAGAAGCCACGGCTCTTGTGGAATGTGCCTTTGGTCTACTTGGCAGCAGCCGTTCGCAAGACGATAAAGTGATATGCACCCAAATAGCCACCTGCAAATGGAAGCCTTAGACAGGGCTTTCCCTTTTTCCTAAAAGACAGTTTTGCAAAATTCTTTAGTGTGTGAGATCTAGAACTTCAAAGCATGGGCAACGTCCAGTGAATGTAACACTTTCTCTGCAGGAGAGCTGGGAGGGCCAAAGAACACTGGTAGAATCAACAGCTCATTGAGATGAAGACGATGACAACCTTGAAAGAAACTTCAGGAGGTGCGTGGTATAAAGGCTCAAATGGCTGCCCCATTGGTTTGGAGAAAACCACATTAAGCTCCCAAGACGGTGCCGGCACCTTTACTGGAGGAAAAGCTCAAAACAGAACCTTGAGATCCCCTTCAATCAATCAGTCTGTGACCAGAGAGAAGTATGGACAGTACTGCAAAGATAACAAGACATAGCAGCAAGGGGGACCTTTTTGGAAGCGTGAGCAAGGCCTGCTTCAGCCATCGATGGAAGATATGGCAGGATCTGATTAGCCTTGATCCGAAGGGTGTCAAACTGCTGTGACTAACCATATGGCTAAATGTTTGCCCTTGGACGAGTGGACGGAGCTCTGGCCTTCACCAGAATGTTAGGGCATTCCAAGGCAATGCAAAATATCAAAATTCTAGGGCAGCAGGAGGCAAACCGTCAACTGCAGGGACGCTGGATCGTGGTGAACTTTGGAGCCTCCGACCTCTGCCCCGCAGGTCCAGAAACAGAGGCAGTTTGACACAGTGCTATTGACAGATCAGAGTACCAAATCTGACAAGGCAACGCCAGAGCAATGCAGATCTTGCATCGGCTCCGTTTGAGTCCATTGATGATTTGTAGAAGCAAGATTGGAGGAAATGTGTAGAGGGAACAGACCCCTCCTAGGATATGGAGAAATCCTTGGCCAGACTCATTGAGGATACCTGCTGGCAAACTGGGTGCATTTGGATTTGCCGACGTGCGACAAGTCGATCTGAGGACATCCACATTTAAAAAGACGAAGTTTGACTTTGAGTTCTCATTCGTGGCAGGATCGCAGTGGACCGCTGAGGCAACCCGCAATGATATTGTGGATCCCGGCCAGGTGAAATGAAAAACATCTCGTCGAACTGTAGATGGATTTATGAACTCTGACCTGGTGGGCAGAGGTTCAGAAGACCAGCCTTGTTTCTTGGAACAGGGTAACCTTGTGGACAAGCCAGGCCAATCAAGGTAGCATTGGCGGGGGTCAAGACTAGGGGGGGCACTGAAAGCCCACAATTTACACACGGTAAAGGACACTACAAATCACTCCCAGTCAGGTGTATACATCAAAAATACATATACATGTAATCAAGGCCTTCGAAATCAAAAACAAAGAAAATCAACAGTAATACTTCAGACCAATACAACACTACTATGAATTATATACAGTTACCAAGTGGCCTAAAGGAATAGTCCACAGAATGGATCTGCAACCTAAGAGGAAGGGAACAAACAGTGCAACTAGACACTAGGCAGTTTATCAATACCCAACTAAGGCAGTCCAGTCCCAACGAAGAGTGGAAACTAGCGCTCAAAAGTACTTTTGGATGCAGGTGCACACGATGGTGCGGTAAAGCGAAAACGAGGTCTCTTGCAGGGCCTGCAGCGACTCAGGAAGGTGGGCGAGGGGATGAAGCATAAGTTCCCACTATCCAAGGAGTGTCTCCCCAAGAGGGCAGTACAGGTTCCAGGAGTTGGGAATAGGACGGTAGCACAGACTACCTGTGGAAACGTGAGTGGCCATCAGGGGACACTTGTGCGTAAAAAGGGGATGGATGCATTAGGGGCTACCGGAAGTGCTTAATTTGTGCCGGTGTTTGGCGGTGGCGGCCACCGGCAGTCTTTTTTGGGGACCGGAACATGAGGCTCTGGTGCACATGTAATTGCTTTGTTTGTTACAACTTTCAACTTAATCATAAATCATTCTGTTACTATGCTTTGATACATTCTGTATAGTAACACAGAAAGCACAGTTTCCATTGGCTGTCTGCTGTTTTCCAGCCAGTGAAATGACATGGTGACGTGCGTGTGGGGGTGGGTCTGTTTTTGCAGCAGAGCAGAGGCCACCTTCACTTCACGAGTCGAGCACACTTGAGTTAAGGCGTGGCGTGACTCGCGAGTGACCTGTCTGACTTGCACGTGTGCGGCACTGCGGCCTAGTTGCAGTTTCACTTCTGCATAGGTGTTCCTCAGGCAGCCGAGCCAGCCCTAGTGCTTGCTCAACGCGGCCACCTGCCAAGTACAACTTAAGTGTAATTCAGTCATTTCAATAATAGTTAACTTCTTTCTGTCTGCGTTCTGATATGTCGGACTCGGCCCGGCTTACATTATTGCATCTGCCAGCACCACCGCCGTGAATATGTGAGTTGCCATCCACAGGCTGGCAGCGTGTGCCCGCACTGCCCATGGCAGCGGCAGGCCAGGATTTGGGCCAAGCTGGCAGGCCGCGAGGCAATGCGAGCGCAGAGCACTGCATGATCCTTGTTGCATGGCCGCGGGCTGGCCCGCCCTAGCCTAGGTCGTCCGACCAAGGCTGTTCCCTGTAATTTGCAAAGTTGTGTGCATTATTAATTATTACGGCTGCCGCGAATATGTGAGTTGCCATTCAACCAACAGCACTGTGCAGGCCATGTTTCAGAAGGTTAAATATCCTGTAAAAAGGCCTGCTTGAAGCGAGTGTGTCATTTTGCCATCTAGTGGCTATTAACTAAGTTGAAGATTGCACTGAGAATGTTCGGCTGATCAATAACAGATAGTCTCTCAGAAACGATTAGAGAACGGCATACATATTGTTACTGTTGTAGGAGGAATAATATAAGAGGGCACACTTGGCATATACGTTTTTTTTCCCATTAATTTGCTGCATGCCACCACTGGCCTTTTGCACTCTGGCAAATAAGTGGCTATGACATGATTGCAGTCTGGCCCCAGACCAATAAGACAGCATCAGAAATTAAAATGGCAGAAAAAGTGAAGCAGGGCATCTTGAATACTATTGTGAGGCACCCACTTTTGCTATGACTCTTACAGCCGTAACGTGCTGAAGTTCTTAGTTTATCGAAACTCTACTCTCCCTTCAAATACATATGAAAACCACATCTACGTGATTGGTAGGTGCAGTGAATAACCACTTCAAAATGTAAAGCATGCACACAAAGAAAAACGTTCAAGAATGTTCTACTTTTTTTAAGTTAATTTTTGTTTTCGTACCAACAGTCTCGTTCGGTAACATTGCGTTTGCTGCCATGTGTTTTATGATGTAGCCACCCTCAGTATGCATGCTTGTGTTTAACTACTGTTCACGCTGCGGTTTCTTTTTAGCTTGTTGATTTACACGTCGCTAGTGTCTTTGCAAGCTCACTGGTGGGCTAGCGCATGCATATTCCGCGCTACGATGCCAATGCTGTTTTCCCCTTTCTCACGGATAGGATATCATTCGGTGTCTGCTCCTCTTTACACGCTGGCTCTGCACTGCAGCAATGATCCACCCTTCAATCTCTTGACCATCTCTGATAAAAATCATTTTTAGGAAAGACACCAACAATGTGCTGTTTACTGCACCTATTAACTCCTTTTGGAGTCGGACCATGCTATCATCAAACCCAATAGCAGTTACATGCTGAAGCCCCAAAAGCCTACATGAGTGGCATCAATAAAACGTCCCTCCTGCCCCCACTACAACCCCATGCTCCCCGCCTCGCATTCCTCCCATACTTACTGCTGCCACCCCCTAATTAAAACCCTGCAAGTAAGGCTTAAAATTGTTCTTTTATAATGTGCATAATTAATACCAGAGATTGGTTTCTAAGTGCAGGATCTGGGATTCAAACCTCTGTTGCTCTGCGTGGTCTTGCTTCCAAGATCAGCGCTTTGCCCCTGTGCATGTTGTAATACAAAGTATGAAACAAACAGTAATAATTTGTTTAGGGTAATTCCCTAACTTGCTCTAGTTTTCTCAATTGACAGCATTATTATGTGTAAAGTTTTTAGATATATTTAGGAAGCATTAGCAGCACCCTCTGAGGTGCCTGCTGTTCAGCATAAGTGTGTGATCCTGGGCAAATAATGTAATCTCACCTGACTTCAACTGCAAAGGGTCACTACCCACTTCTTCCCCTCAGCATTGTTGAAGGCAAGTCAAACAAATGTCTGCGGGTGCTGTGATAGAGGTCAGTAAAATATTGTGCTGTGTGTAACGTCCTGTCATGTTAAATCCAACCTGCCATAGAAACTTTGCTTTGTTAGTAAAATGTCTCACACTTGCAATGCCTACTAATTTAGCCTATTGTGTCCTATGAGGCCTTCTTTTTCCTACTCACATTTGGTGCATACAGTTCAGGGGGCAATGGCCATGCCTTTTGTGTGAACCCAAATATCCCAATTCTGCCTCCAGCAGTTGAATTTCCTATTGAGCATACAAGGTATATCGCGCCAGTGTTTTTTGCAATTTCATTGACTTAGTGCCTTTGCTTTGCCCCGTTTTAGGTTTGCAGTGCGCAACTTCAGAGGTTCGTTCATCGTGGTGGTAGTCAAGAGTCAGAGTCGCAGGCTGCTGTGTTGTACACTGCATCCACGTCCCTGAAAACGAGGTAAGACGTAGCATAAGTGGGGTGTAATTGTTTTACTGACTCAAGGAAAGTGGGTGTTTTTTTAAAAATGGAGACGGGCATGTGACATGAAGCAGCAGCAGTGTGATGGGCTGGTTGTGGGCCGATCTAGGTCTAGCACTGAAGTGGCACGGGCGGCTCGCTGGCACCGCGCCCGGCCTTATGGGGCCAATATTATTTGGGGACTGGCACTTATTTTTTTACAAAATAAGCACTGGCTACCGGTAAGGGTTGCAAGTACTCACCGACCCAGGTGCACTCAGACCAAACTTCGGCAGTCGAGCCCACTTAAGAGTACAGGTTCAAATAAACAATTGTGCGGCTCTGCGGCTTTCAGCGGCAGAGTTACAGCGATGATTCCGTGGCAGGACAGTGATGATTTCTCTGCTCATGCTGAAGGGATCAGGCCAGTTTCACTGCAGCAGGATTCAGACCACAGCAGCAAGGCACCTGCAAAGTTCATCACCAAGGCTGGGCGACCCAGTGACTGCGTGCACTCTGGTTCAGGCGTACTCCAATCCCAGACCTAAGGCGCCTAGGTGTATGGAACTCAGCAGGAGTGCGCCTTGGACCCAGTGCTTATTATCTACCAAGTGACAACTCGAAAGGGCATCAGTTTCAGAGTGAAAGTCCTGCGCAGGCTGGTCAGTTCACTGGTTGGCCCAGGAACACTTCCGAAGAGGCTTGCTTGCAGGTTAAGATCTAGGTGCCGTGAATAGTTCCCACTATTCAAATGGGTTGAAGCGCCTATGCAGACCTAAGTTCGATCAGATGCAGAGGGGTCCTGCAGGACAACAGTGGGATGAGGGTGCCAAACCTTCCAACAGGTCTCCAGCGGTTCCTCGACTCTGATCCTTAGTTTCAGGATGCTTGGATCCTAGCCTAGGTTCAGCGAGAACTCAAGAGATGTACCTGGTATGGGTGTTTGGAGCCTTCTCTTATCCAGAATCTTTTGTGCCAAAACGAAGAGGACCCAATGGGAGATCTGCTCACAAACAGGCACACCAGACATGGCCCACAGTGGTCCCAGTCATTCCCAGCAGACCAGACTCTCCGGCACCCAGGATGTGTATTGGAACTAGACAGTCCAGCACACATCTTGGAGGCACACATACGAGGCATGCAGAAACCCACAAAAGCTTGGCATTTCGTGGGAGAAAGCATGCCCAAATAAGGACTGACCAGGTCTGCTCGTCCTGGCGAAGGCAAAGGGACAAGATGGCCAAAGGACAGGACAAAGAACGCGGTTTGCATGGCAAGAAGGGGTTAAATATATGCGAAAAGATAAGCTGCCATCAGCCCCGTCCAAGGCTCTTCTATACTTCTACCAAAAAATCCTTTGAGGGAATCTAGGGCCTTTGGAAACGAAAGGAAGACCCAAGTGCAGGTACTTTGTGCACTTGTAACATGTTGCAGAAAAGTTGCAACATTGCAAAGGACTAATGGAAACGTCTCCCAGTACTGACTGTCTTTAAGGGCATGACAGTTTCCCCATAACAAAGTGGGCAAACACCCTGGTGTGCAGCAGAAGGCTGTGCTCCACTGGGAAAAGTCGGGCGAGGCTTGTCAGACAAAGGCAAAAAGTTGGGGGGTACACAACTGGAGGGAAAAATTACAGATAAAAGGAAATCTTTCCTAATAGGAACACTGCTCAGTTCCACAGCGTTTGCGCTTTCTTGGATAGAATTGGGGAACGTGTCCCTTGTTGCTTTCTGATGTAGTACACGGTGGTCGTACTGTCTGAAGATGCAAAACACCTTGCCTTGGCTTGATTGACTTAAGGGCCAAGACAACAGATCAACAAATCAACAAATCCAAGACGATGTGCAGCATTTTGTCCTCCGGATGCCAGAGGCCTCTGGTGTGGAAGTGGACTGTGTGCGTACCGCCCTGCCCCAAACCTTCCAGACGCCAGTCACCGTGGCTTGATTCGCCGGTGGGCAAAAAGGAGCACCCTCTGCTTGGTACTGCCAATGATTCCCACCGTGCAGAGTTCAGCAGAACGCTGGGCCCAGTGTGCCCTTGTTCCAGGAGCCCTACGCCTGCTTCCACCTGGCATCCAAACTCTCCTGGAGAGGTCCCATACGCAGCCTGCAGTGAGGAACCAGAGGGATGCAGGTTGACATTCTGTTGTCAGTTGGAGTGTGGACAGCTGCTGAATCTTTCGGAGTATGGCCTTGACCCTTTCCTCCAAAGGAATAGCCACACAATGCAGTGCGCATCTAGTTGGGAGCCTGGGAACAGAGCGTTCTGAAATGGCAACACAAATGACTTTAGAAAGATGGAGAATCCCAGAGAAGCCAGGCATCGACTTGTCGCGTGTTGCAGGGCTAGCGGACGAGTTTGGGCGCGGATCAGTCAGTCGTCCAGGCAAGCGTAAATCTGCTGTATCTCAAATGTAAGCGTTTTTCCAACTAAACACAACATAGCTCTACAATATAACAAACCGCACACTACACCACAACAATGAAACAACCCACACACAACCACCATGTGATGCTGGGGTGGCTACCAACAGAAAAAACTCTACACCAACCTGAGGCGTGGACTCCTTAACACAAAACCTACAGGTACGATCATTCCTCAAAAAGTTTTTCCCTAGCACCCATTACTGCTTAGTAGATAATGAGTTTCAACTAAAGTACAACATTTTGTCAGTATATTCTAGATGGATGCTTTCGTAAATAAAAAAAAGGTAGAACATTATAAGCTTTAATTTCATATTCAGAATGGCAAAAATGGCCCGATTTTACATCGTCAAATTAAAAAATTGCTCTTTTTACTCTTTGGAAAAGCAAGAAGATCCTCCACCGTGATGTTTGAAGCGCCTAATGATTCAGATACCACTCAGACAAAACCTTACAAGACTTTTGGACCAACTAATATCTTAAAGCAGAGAATACTTAATTTTCTGGAAGCAATACAAAAAACGAACAAACTGGAATGTTTTCCAGTCTACACGGGCGTCAAGTGAAATTAAACCCACCTTGTGTCTTAACACTACTATTGGGATCCCTTGTGGTACAATTAAAACCCCTTTCCATAAAAGTGCTTCAAGCCTGTCCCAGGAAATTATCAACAAAGCAGTTTCAGCACCGTAAAAAGGAGGCACTGTCTTTTGGTGCCAACATTTAACCAAAGGGATTGTGGAAAATCGTCAAAATCTCTGGTTAAAAAAAACGCCATCTCTGAAGCATTCATCCTAATTTTGTCACTTTCTCAGTAATCTACTCCGAAATATTGAAAATGTTAGACCACTTCAAAATGTATTTTATCCAAAAACCAAATAAAATGTCTTTTGTTATAATTTATTAAAAATCTTTACTTGTGTACATTTAAATGGAGGTCCAAAGATACAACAAAATCGGCATTGCTCTTTGTAAGTTAAAGAAACCAAAACCTCTGCCTAGGCCAAGTGGTTATTTGGAGGCTGCCCAATTTGGGTGGATTTAAAATAAAAATCTGCAAAATATCACCAATGTCATTAATATACAAGTTGAATAAAAACAGTGCTAACCCAAAATATAGGTTTTAATCCAATCAGTTGAATTAGTCTAATCTAGGCAAACCTTTACTTCGGTGTTTGCATGGAATAATCTACCAATGCCACCACTAGGGAAGCCCAATGCATGTAATTTTACCCAGAGTATAGCCCCGTTTACACAGTCCAAGGTCTACGTAATGTCTAAAAAGGCAGAGTGAATTTTTTTTGCCTTTTAACCTGGGTCTGCAGAAGGATAGTGAAACTTGTGGGCTGTACTCATAGCCGGTCTAAAGCCAGATTGAAATTTGTCCAAGCACCATACTGAAGATGCCCACTGCTGCATTTCCCTTTAAATTAATGCCTCAAACACTTTACTTGAGGCATCCAAAAGCTATGTTGGGCGGTAGTTTAGGGAGTTGCCCGTCACCACTGTTAGGCAGAATTATATGCAGTACCCTTTGGGAACCCCACACACAATTAAGACTGCAAGTGACAGTACAAATTCACCTTTGGTACAAGCCTGTACCACAGTAAAGTGGTATTAATGGCTGAGCAGCCAGACTTATCTCAAGAGTAAGTGAGCAGTATGGCATGCATTACTTACCGTAAAAGCATTTCTGATGATTGTATCCGCTTAGATTCACATGCTGTGCATAGTCCGACATCCAGTGGTCACTGCGGAGCATTGCATTTTGTTTTTCGTAGTCGAAAATGGGACGTCGACATTTTACTCCTCAGTTGTATAACATTACACTATTATAAGCAGTTTCAACATCACTCTTAATACACACCACTTCCCTTAAATTCCAGGCAAGTTAAGCTCACAAAATGAAGTAGGAGCAAAATGGCACTCCAGCAATTTAAAAGGGAGGGCAAGACAAAGTTAATACAAAATTGAACCCTACCAACTGGTAAGTACTCGGGGCAATAGAGCAAGAGGGACTACAGTGATAGAATCAGGTAGAAAAGGCTTAGAGCCAAAGTCAATAGGACAAAAGTTTTTTGCTCAAGATCACACGGTTCAGGGTAGCTCGCAGTAAAGTTTGTGCCCCGTATTCCAGACGAGGTTGGTTGGTAGAAAAGTTAGTTCAAAGAGAAGAGAAGGACAAGCCCTCGGATTGAAGACAGATTTCACACACTTTCCCCGCGGCTGAATGAAACGAGCAACTGGGTTTGCACAGTGCCTTAAAACGAAGAAGCTGTAGCAGACGTTCCTGGTGGTTCCAGCAGGCTCACGGTTCCTGTAGCGACAATCGGACTGACACGAAGTAGGAAGACTGGAGGGTCCTGCACCACCCAGGGAAGAAACCAGCAGCAGAGCAAAGCAACAAATAAAAGGTGCGCTCCTTAAAACCCAAGCAGGGTCCGACCTTCCTGGCTATCCGGCCCACTGTAGCTCTGTACAGCGAATTCGACCGGAGGGGTCCTGGCTTGCAGTTTGGGCAAAGTGGTTGGTCCAACCAGCTCAAGGAAAGAAGATTCCGGGAGGCTCCTCTGTCGTTGGAGATCGAGGATTCGGACCTGCAGCAGGGCTTCACCAGGCGGTTCAGTCGTGGTAGAGGTCCTCTTCCGTCAGCTCCTCGTCGGTTCTTTCGTTCCAGTGGCGATTCTGCCTTTCCAGTCCCACAGACCTGCTTTTTATGCAGTTTTCCCCCATTCACACAGCCTGGCTGTCAATCACAGCAGGGTGGCCGTCCTGGCAAGGACAGTCACCCAGCCAAACAGGAGTGCGAATTGGGTTACCAAGGGAACCCATGGCAGGGGTCGTAAGACCCCTCCCTCACATCCTGCCTACCCAGACTTTTAGGCACCTTAAGGAGGGCTTCTGTGCAGAAGCAAGCGAAGAGACGGTGAACAAAGGGGCCAAACCTGGTTTGGCGCGCAGAGAAAAACACGAGAAAGACCAACAAGAAATGGTGACTAAATCCAGCCAGAGCCGAAATAAAATGTATTTGGTCAAGCAGGTTTATGTTCGAGGCTAATATAATAGCCTAAAACAATACAATGGTTATGTAAGATAAAGCGTTAGAAAATTTAGGGTAGTTACCACTGCCACCAGCCAAGTCTTGATGTAAAGGGAGCGAAACAGTGCTCCAAGAGGAACAGACAAAAAGGGATAAGAATTAACCCTTTCCAATACTCCATGTAAGATGGGGTGTACTGGGTCTGTAGTTTAAAAAAACTATATAAAGTTAATGGCAACTTTACATGTTTCTGGGAGACAATAGTCAGTCCCAGAAAAATGGAGTCAGTGGGAATTCTAAACGACAACCCTGTGTCACTGCACTGAAAGTGCTCTGTGTAAGAAAAATGATGCTTATGGAGTAGTTGAGGCTCCAGAGCCCAAGATCACACAAATGGTAAAAACACACAGCAAAACACATGTAAGAGTGGGGAAAAAGGCTCACTCTTACCAGATGAAAAAAATAAATCCTAGAAATCCAGCAAAGCTGCTGGGGACTCATTAGGTCAGAGAAATTAGCCATTTATAAGAATTTTCCCCAACAACCATATTAAAAAATAAATACAATCAAGGCGTTTTTCAATACCAGAAACAAGCTCTCCCTAAGAAGATTTGAAACAAGCCCCACAAAATGGCTGCCCATAAGTTTGAGTTCAATGTTGCATTTGCAAAGCTATTTGGGCAGGGGCGTTTGAAGTTTTGCTTTTATTTTTAATAAGCATCCGAACCACATCCAAATCAACAATCATTAATTCAAACCAACATGAGTCTAAGCTCAACCCCCCGCCCCCTTTTCTAAACTCCAGCCCACTGTACAATTTAGAGAAATGGGACTCCCAGTTCTCGGCTTCTTTGGGCTGCATTTGGAGCGAACATTGAAGTGCGGGTTTCCTAACCAGCCTCAAAAAGGCACACGCATCTTTGTGGAGAATGGTGCCAAGCATAACTTCAGCAGCTGCCATATGTAGACAAATGCGAGGATTCTTTACCCAATTTATAATTTTGTTTCAGAGCCTTAGCCTCCAAATTATAGGTACCAATATCGCCATTTAAAATGTCTCAAGGCTCCTTGCAAGACACGTGTGTCCCTTCAGCCAGTTATTAATGCTTGTAGACCTGCTCCCTGGAGGGGTTGGGAAACTGCACTTTAGAGGCATATTAGTAAAACGTTTGACTGTTCCATCATAAGCAGATTATTTTACCATGTCTGTTTCTGTTCCCGGCATTTGCAATAGGCTTTCATTAAAAGCACTGCTAACAGAGGTTTCCAAACAAGTGAAGATCCCTTGGATTATCATCAACAATATTGGCAACCAACTTCTCAGTTTCAACAATATCCACCTCCAAAAACACTGCTAGCAGACAATGGTCACTTGAATTCATGTTTGTTAACTCCAGCTTAAAACATTTCCGATCTAAAATCGGACACAAATTTAACCTAGGCTAGACTGTCAAACCATTAGCCCATGTAAAATGAGGGGGCTCTTCGCCCACTATATTACTAAGCAAGTCAAATCTCAACTTTTCAACTCTGTTCTAATAAGCCCTCTTTCCTTTGTCGCTCGATAAGCATTAGATCTTTTAACCTGAAATAGCAGGGCTCTAAACACTCACCGTTAAAACCCCTGACACAAAAAGCACTAAAAGCTGACTTCAATAAATCTGACATGGTCGGACAAAGCACCCAAAAAAAAAACCTAGATCCCCATTTAGAAATAAAATAATGTAGCACAATACTGTCCCGTATGAAGAAGCCTTAACTATTGAATGAACTTTGTTCATTGCTACACCAATACCATTCTTAAGTGCACACAAGGCCCCCTGAAGGACATCCATGGGGTCCCTGTGTGGCATTCACAGACAAAATGTTAAACCGTCCAAAGGCACTGACGCTAGCCATGTTTTCAGTAGGCCCAAAAACGAGCGCAACCTTCGGTACTCATCGTTTTTGTTTGAAGGACTGATAGTCATCCGAGTAGTTGACGGGACTGTCGTGGACGAAGTAGCTGGTGTCGATGACAATTTAAGCCTGTGGCTCATTGACTGGGTAGTCATCACAGCTGCAGAAGATTAGGCAGCTGCCATCAACTAGGGGGTTAGTCAAAATAAGTGGCCTTTGTCCCCCGTTAGGTTTCTTCCCTAGGGAAGTGTCCTTGTGAGACCTTCGACCTCGAGAGGGAGTCCATTGTACGGGCCTGCTAACCCTGGCAGAGGCAGGACTGTGAACCGATGCCGAGTTGGATAGCCCTGGCCCTGACACGCTCCTCCAGCCACACCAGCAAACTGCAAGGACAATCCTTCAAGATTCATAGAAGGAATGGCAAATGGAGTAGTTAACCACATTGCGGTCCAGGCGCAATCAATATGCATTTTTCATGTGTATGGTCCTCAAAGAATGTCTTGAGGTGACACTTGGTGCAGGGCCTGAAAAGGCTCTTCTTGCTGGTGTAAACTGACGAATGGAGAAGGCCTCAAACTGGAAAAGGTCTCATGTGGCGAATGGATCCTCCGATGGTCTGGATCTTCACCAGCAACGGATCCTTGCTACCAGCAATCACAAAAGTGACAGATGAAGAATAAAGTTGAATAAGTATCTCAAAGATAGATCAAAAATAGATTGAGGAGCGAAACAACGATACCCAACAAGTAGACATGTGGTAAAAATCGGGGGATGGCCTCCAGGGGTGGAGCTAGGGAGGGCTACCGTCACTGGTTGGGGCAGTATGTCCCAAAGTGATAGCTGCAACGAAGATATCCAGCCTGCCGGGGAATGAGCATGTAAATCCATGAGAGATCCAATGCTGAAGAAAGTAACTTTTAGAGTCTGCAGTAGCTAAGCCATTTTACAAAGACTGATTAGGCTTAAGAGACTTTCAGCAAGATGGTTTTGTAGAGCTGCAGCTCAATCTCCCACCCGCAACACACCATGCATTTCTGTAAAACGATTGCAGATGGATCAAACAAGGTTTTACCATCAACTGGCAAGCCAAGGACTTTGTACTGTATATTGTGTTGTAGGGAAGTAGCAGAAGGAACAAGTTGCTTACCTGTAACTGTTCTCCAACATGGGTCTGGCAAGGATTCACATGCTCATGAATATTCCCCGTCAGGCTGGGAATCCTCGGTAAAGAAAAAATCAGTATCTGTTTCGTTTCTGATCTGTCTTTCTTAGTAGTAACCAATCACTGATCTCTGGGTCATACTGCCCTCTCCCTAAACCCCCTCCCCTAGCAGCCATCCTCAGATTTGGTAGCACGTAAAGTGGCAGTATGACCAAGTGAAGAGCCGCAGAGGGGGAAGGAGGGAGGGTTTGCATGTGAATCCATGCCAGACCCATGCTGCAGAACAACAGTTACAGGTAAGAACTTGTTCCTTCTCCAGCATGGGGTCTGGCATGGATTCACATGCGCATGAATATAAGCATACATAGCAGTATAAAAATGCACAAACAGGGGAGGTGGCAACAGGCTCAACATTAAGCAATACAACAACTCAACATTAAGCATCTCTTACCTCCTTACCAGGCTCACCTTAAGCGAACAGGTTGCGCAGCACTGCTTGGCCGACCCTGGACTCCTCCCTGGAGTCCCGATCGACGCAGTAGAATCTTGTAAAGGTGTGCGTCGAACTCCACGTAGCAGCCCTGCCGATGTCCAGCAGGGGCACACCAGACAGGAACACCGTGGTAGCAGCGATCGCTCGGGTCGAATGGGCTCTCGGACAGCCGGGCAGCGGTCGGTTTGCCAACCGGTGACAGTGCATGATGCAGCCGGAGAGCCGTCTGGAAATGGAAGCCTTCGAGAGCGCCTTCCCTTGATTCACAGGTCCAAAGTTCACAAACAGCTGTGATGTCTTCCGAAAACTCTTCGTGTTGTCCACGTAGAAGTTCAGCGCTCTAGCCACATCCAGCGAGTGCAAAGTCCTCTCGGCCGGAAACGAAGGCGCCGGGAAGAAACTGGCAACACCAAGGGCTTGTTGAGGTGGAAGTCTGACGGCACCTTGGGCATAAAGGAGGGGTGCGTCCTCAGCACCACCCTTGTCTCGTGAAAAGCCAAATATGGAGGCTTGCAAGATAGGGCCTGGATCTCTGCCACTCGTCGTGCGGAGGTGATGGCCACGAGAAATGCTGTCTTCCACGACGCCGAATGCATAGGCTCTAATGGGCGCCCTCCCCCCCCCCATGAGGCTGGTCAGCACCACGTTGAGCTTCCCACGCCGGGGCAGGGGCCTTCACCGGCGGGAACGATCAGAATAGTCCCTTCATAAATTCCTTCACCAGGCGATGAGACCACAAGGACGCCCGTCCTGTAGTTCTGGAGTATCTGGCAATGGCAGCCAGATGTATCTTGGAGGCATGAGCCAGTCCAGCTTTGGCCAGCGACAGTAGGTACGGCAATACTTGAGGGGCCGTAATCCGCAGAGGGTTAATCTTCTGTGCACGGCACCAGACAGAGAACCTCTTCCACTTATGTCCATAGCACCTGAGGGTTGAGGACACCCTCACTTTTGCAAGAACCTCTCTGCAGTTAGCCGGGATATTGTATCCTCCAAACTCTAGTGCTGCAGGAGCCAAGCCTGATAGTTCAGCGACTCCGGGTCGTGATGAAGAATGGCGCTGCCTCCTCTGGAGAGAAGATCCGCGTCCGTCGCAAGCTTGATAGGTGGGGACGTTGACAAGTCCAGAAGGTCCGAGAACCAGATCTGCCTTGGGCACGCCGGTGCGATGAGGATCATCCTGCACCTGGACCTCTTGAGCTGGTTGATGAGACGGAGCAGCAACGGCAACGGAGGGAACGCGTACAGGAACAGGCCGTCCCAAGGGAACGAGAAAGCATCGCCCATGCTCCTCAGCTGGGGGATCCTGCTGGCGAACCTCCAGCACTTGGAGTTCGTCGCCGTCGCGAACTGGTCGATCTGGGGTTTGCCCCATCGTTGAAAGAGCCGATCCACCTGGTCCTGGCGTAGTTCCACTCATTGCACGAGCGCAGCTCCCTGCTGAGTGAGTCGGCGATGGTGTTTTTTATTCCTTCCAGGTGGAAGGGAACCAGAAACATCCCCTGGGCGACGGCCCAGTGCCACAGATCCTGGGCCTCCTTGGATAGGGCTGGGGATCTGGTGCCTCCCCGCTTCCGGATGTAAAACATCGTGGTGGTGTTTTCGGTGAAGATCCTCACCACTTTGTCCTTGAGGGATGGAACGAACGATTTGAGCGCCCAGAACACAGCTCGTAGCTCCAGGATGTTGATGTGGAGAGACAGCTCCTCTAGGAGTCAGAGGCCTCTTGCATGGAGATCTCCGGTGTGGGCCCTCCATCCCTCCAGGGAGGAGTCTGTCGTCACAGTCTCCTGATACGCCGGGGTCTGGAGGTCCGTGCCTGCCGCGAGGTGCGCACGGGTACCCCACCATAGAATCGCCCAACGGAACTCCTCGTCGAGCGGGATCCTGTCTTCGAAGCTACCCGCCGCTTGAATCCAGCAGGCGTCGAACTCTTGTAGCGGACGCATCCGAAGTCTGCAAAGGGGCACAAGGTAGATGCATGAGGACATCATCCCGAGGAAGGACTTGATGGACCTCACCCTGGCCACGTCCATGGCCACCAGGCGCAGCACCTTGCCCAAAATGGCCTTCGTCCTTTCTTCCGACGGAGATGCCAATCGCTCCACTGTATCGAGCTTTGCTCCCAAAAACAGTGCCACCTGCGAAGGGACCAGGTGGGATTTGGGGTAGTTGATGGCGAATCCCAGTTCCGTGAGCAGGTGGACGGTCCTCGCCGTGTGTTGGACGAGTTCTCTTGACCTTGCACGGATTAGCCAGTCGTCCAGGTACGGATAGATGTGGATCCCCTGCAGGTGCAGCCGTGCCACCACTGGTGCGAGGCACTTTGTGAACACCCTGGGTGCCGACTTCAATCCGTACGGCAGGGCTCGGAATTGGTAGTGACGCCCCTGGACTACGAATCTGAGGAACTTTGTGTCCTTATATAATGGGGATGTGGAATTAAGCATCCTCCAGGTTCAACGACGATAGGAAGTCGCCCTCCTCCAGCTGTCCCAGCACGTGCTGGAGGGTGACCATCCTGAATTTGTGCCTTGATGTACTTGTTCAACCGACGCAGGTCCAGGATGGGGTGCCAACCGCCTATCTTCTTTCTGACGAGGAAGTACCTTGAGTATACTCTGGAGCCCCCGAGCATCTTGGGGACGAGCTCGATGGCACCTCTGAGCATTGCCCTTACCTCCAACAGCAGTTGAGGGACGTCATTCTCCTTCCTGGCCACGGGAAGAAGGAGAGGACACTTCTTTTGAAATTCTAGCGAGTGTCCGCGGGCCAGGGTGTCCAGCACCCAACGGTTGGTGGAGATGGACTCCCACACGCTGACTAACTTCGTTAGCCAGCCTTTCCACCAGGGTGCTTTGGTGGGGGCCCAACGCTACGGTCGGTTCAGTCCTGCTTGGAAGAGGCCTTGCCGCCTTGGCCTCCTTGACGACGAGACCCCTCCTTGCTTGCCGCGGCCTCTGTAGGCCTCCCGGGACGAGGAGCAGGCTGATCTGGTGGTAAGTGGAAGAGCCACTGATGGATCCCTTGGAGGCTCCCTGTCTGCCTCCGGAGCTCCGAAAGGGCCGCCGTTGCTGAAGGACTCCTAGGGCTCGTGTTGGTCTTGATGGCCTGGAGGGACTCATCCATCGTCTTCCCAAACAGGTTGTTGCCATCGAACGGCATGTCCAACACTCTGGTCTGGACGTCCTGGCGAAAGTCCATCGCCTTGAGCCATCCTTGTCGTTGGAGGCAAACCCTGTTGCCCATCTGGCGAAATCCGGCATCGGCAATGTCCGTTGCCACCTTTATGGCATGATCCGACGCCACCTCACCTTCCTGCAGAATCTGTAGGGCCTCCGCCCTCTTGTCGTCCAGTAGGAAGTCTAGCAGGGGAGCTACCTTGAACCAAAGCTCCCTGTCGTAACGGGCCACAATTGCTAAGGCATTGGCCGCCTTAATAGTCGTCGCCACCGACAAGATGACTCGTCGTCCGATGGAGTCCAACTTTTTGCCCTCGCTGTCCGGCGGGTAAGTTGAAGTCGCCGCAGCCGCCGCTTTCTTCTTGGCCGCTGCCGAAACGACCGTGTCCGGCGTGGGCTGGGCCCCCAAGGCACAAGGGGGCGGCATCGGGGACCCGGTACTACTTCTCGTACCGGTCCCTTTTGGCGGGTGTCGTGGAAGGGATCTTCAGGATAGCCAGCCCCTCGTCCCAAGATGTCGTTGAGCAACGGTACCGCGAGGACGGTCTCTCTTGGCCTCTCGTTGTTTGTAAAGAAAACCTTCCTTTTTCTGTTCCTCAGGGCAGAGCTGGAAGAGCTCGAATGCCCTGGCTATCATGGCATAGAAAGAGACAATTTCGTCGGGCGGAGAGGCCTGGGGGGGGGGGGGTGATGACAGAATGTCCGTTGTATCATCGCTGCCGCCGTCCGTGTCGCTGTATCCGTCGCCGTATCATCCCGACGGTCCGGCGAGGGGGGGGGATGAGGGGTCCACAGGCCTCGTGGGCACGAAGGGCGGTGCGGGGTGGACTCTCCTCTGCTTGTTCGGAGGGCTTCCCGACGGTCCTGGTTCTGGATCCTCTGTCGGGGTCCGTGGTAACCTCGTCCTTATCTCAGTACATAAGGATTGGATCGCCAACAAAATGGTCGCCGAGCTATCCTGGGGCTCGGGCAATGGCTGCGACGGGCGGGATGGCTGCTCCACTGGGCCCTCGGCGTCGCCATCGTCGAACACATCAGCAGGAACCTTCCCGTGGGATCGAACCTTCTCGAACCTCTCGTTGAGGCCTTTCACGGTTTCCACCGGATCCTCCTCGGAGACTGAATCCGAGACCGTAAAGGAAACTCTGGGCCCCGAGGCTGCCTCCACTGGCGTAGCCTCAGGCCGGCTTCGCCAGGGCTGCTGCGACAACCTCGATAGAGGCCTTTGCCGGGTGGATCAATGCCCTCACCACCTTAGGTGCGCGTCCGGGGCCTTCGCTTTGGGGGGAGGGTCATCGCCTCACTCCCCCTCGGCTCCCTTCCAGATCGACCGGGGCCTCTCCAGAAGCTTACCCGGGTTCTCGGACTTCCTCTTCCGAACCAGAGCGCTGGCTCGTGGTTGATTGCGCCGGGGAAGCAGAGCCCTGCTTGGCAGCCCAAGAGCCCGACCTTTCGGCGCTCCCTGTGCCCGCGGACTCACGGTGCTTGGCCTTCTGTTGGGCCGGGGCGCCCTCACAGGATTTAGAAGACTGCTCAGACTTTCTTCGCCTTCTCACCTGCTGTGCACTTCTCCAGCCAGGTGGCGAGGCGGGAACGACGATCTTGCTTGGTTCGTTCGACAGGTTCTTGCAGAACTGACAGTCCTTCTCCACGTGCGTCTTGTCCTCATGAAGGCAGTAGAGACATCTCGAATGCTCGTCCTCCTTGAAAACATTTTGCAATCCGCATCCCGGTCAGCTCCTGAACAGCCTGGATCCGGGCGTCGAGCTTCCCTTGTCCTGGGACATATCCGTTGAGGTAGGCCACAGATCTTCTGGAATCCTCCAAGAAGCGTAACTCGAAGAAAACTTCACCCTTGAGGGGCGTAGAAGAATTCCAATAACGGGGACCTGTTTCGGAAGTAGAAACGGTGGAGCTTGAGGCTCGATTAAACCGAAAAAATGAGAATCTCCTGAAAAAGCGTGAAAACGCAGTAAAAGCTCGAGAGCTAAAGCACAAGGACTCCCAACACTTGAACGTGCGGTAAAAATCTGAGGATGGCTGCAAGGGGAGGGTCTTAGGGAGAAGGCAGTCATTGGCTGGGGGCAGTATGACCCAGAGATCAGCGATTGGTTTCTAAGAAAGATCAGAAATTGATACTGATTTTTTTCTTTACCGAGGATTCCCAGCCTGACGGGGAATATTCATGAGCATGCAAATCCATGCCAGACCTCATGCTGGAGAATGATATGCATATACCCCTGCATGCATACAGCACTATTCATGGCACTTGCCATTGTATTAGTCATGTTCTTAATGACTAAGTTGCTACAGCACTGCATACTGCTTCTGTGAACCAGATGGCAAGCCCACCACATCTTAAGGAAAGAGCAATTTTTCTACATTCTCCCAGTTGGTAATGCTGAAACCAAACAAAACTTTAGCAGCATCGATTTTCCTCAAATCTCATGATTTCCTCACATTATCCCTCATTTAACGATTTCCTTGAGCCAGTACTGAAACCACACCAGGGTATTGGGAACGCATCCTAGCAAAAGTGCATTTACTGTTTCATATGAACCGTTCAAAAAATAATAATGGACCTGCAGGACCTAGCCAACTAGAGACCCATCACAAGCCTCCCAATCCTCAAGAAGCTCAACGATAAAGTAGTTGCCATCCAGCTACTAGCCATAAATCAACCAACTTGGCCTCCTTCGCTATTAACAGTTCGGCTCCCACCACAAATGTAGTACCAAGACGGTCCACTACTAGTATGGTTGCAATGTGCTGCAAACCACAGGCACTTCAACTACCTAGTCCTCTTCAACTTCGGCTGCTGTCGACCAAGTCAACCCCATAACACTTCTCCCTCCTCACAAACCGGACGAACTACTTCAGAACAGTCCTAAAATGATTTGCACCCCATCTACCCAGCAGACAACAGGCCATCTAGATGGGCTAATTCAGATCCAACAGACGCTGCCATCCAAACATCAATTTAAAACTCCTACCTCAAACTACACCCCTTCCACCTGCCAAACAACTTAATGGTTGGGAAAACATGTTCCTGGAATTATTCAACCGCACCCATCAAATTCAGTCAAATCCCTGGGCTTCATTGGTGACAGTAGCCTTTCCGTCCAAAGTGCATAGACAAAAAGGAGCACACCACGTAGCTTCTCAAACTTCACGTCCCAGCAGGACTCTGCATTGGTGTCCACACTCACAGATGGGGGAACTTACTTCGATTCCAGTGTGCAACTGCTCCACCCTCAAAGCAGCCCACCATGCCACAGCCCTACAATTACAGGCACCTGCAAATTCAACCATCTCACCCACATTTCATGAGCTTCGCCTGCTCACCCTCGCTGCCAGGATCATATTTGAACCTGTATGTCTCACCTATAAAGCAGTCTCAAACAAACTTGTTGGCTAAACTCAACACCTCTGGTGGCTCTTGAGCCTCACTTAAAATAACCAAAAGGTTGGAGCCTAAGTTAGCCCATTAGGCAGACTTGTAAGCAGTAGGGCCACACCGCCAACATCTCGAAAATAATCCCAGCAGAGGCTCTAAACAACCCTGCCAGCCACCAGTTTCCACTAAACAAAAATGATGGCTTTAAATAATTTCTGCTTGAATAAAATATGTCTGCCCTACACTAATACTGTACAAAAGCTAAAGCCCAAATGCAGACTCTCGCTATGAAGTGCTCCTCCACTCTAGATCTAGGTTTGCGTTAAATGCAATAAAAAAAAAAATAAAGTACCAAAATTAGTTCCTTTGGTTTCTCGTTCATTTCTTGGAAGAATGTCTTACGAGATATACCAGAATCGAACTTGTGCAGAGCGAGACTATTTGCGTGAGGAGATGCCAGCTTTTCATACTAACGACGATTCTGGAGTAGCGCTTTGCCAGAGATTCCAGTACAGACCATTTCAAACCTGCCAGAGCACAAAACAAGAGCTGTAATTGCCTGTTCAGTGATGATCCAAGGTAACATCTCTTTGTAGTGTGCAAGACATGAACGAGCTACCCGTATAGAGATGCTAGAATCGTCACCTGCCACTTTAACCCCAAGGAGTAATCTCACTTTCCTTGAAACGAAGAGGTACTTGTAGCTGCAGTCGGGATTTTCTCCCAAACTGACCTGGATCTCAGTACTGAAATCATACCAACCCCAACAACGGGCACAGTCTCCCTCATACCGATATCGGAGTCCTTTTCTGGTCCTGAAGAAGTCGCCAGTTGCCTTTGTTACTGGTCCCAGTTTTGAAATGGAAAGAAGGATGCTTTGTAGTGTCTTTGGGTACATTCCATTACAGGAACACAGCAAATGATTCCCAAACACTCGGCGCAGGTCTGATGTGGATCAGCAGCACATAACATCTTACACCGCATCCATTGCTTGAAGCCACTCACATCAGAGTGAGGCACTCTTAAGGAGATACCCATTTCAAATACAATTTTTTAAAAAAAAGCCATCAACAGCTTACAGCAATGCCCAAAAAAGGAGGGTATTAGAGCATGGCAAATCCTGAACTGGTGATGTGAGCAGATGCTGCAGGCATGCGTACAGAGGGATGCACATGCACAAAAGGCATAAAAAACACATTTTCCTAAAAGTGACAGCTGTCTTGGCAATCGGCTTTTCCGGACTGGCCTGTAGATGCAGGCCAACCAGGTGGGAGGGTGAGCAGGACAAAAATCAAATTTCCTTTTCTAGATCTTCATTGCCTTAAGAATTCTAGCGGCAGAAAAATCCATGGTCATTCAGTTCTACACTAGTTTAGGGTACAAATTAGGTTACTGGGATACAACCATACATCAAGAAACTTTTTTACATGCAAGGTTAATGCCATCTTCAAGAGTCATATGATTTTTAAGGGTCATCTGTCAAAGCCTAATAGCAGGTGAGCTACTGGATTATTTAAAAAAAATAAGCAAGACCCAGCCTTTGGATGGGGATATATTTTCAAAAATGGAACAGAGCAAATTACAGGGCACATGTTTTGATTTGCATGGAGTGGTAGGCAAACATTTTTGTTACATCTATTAACATGCATAAAGAAAATATGCTTCATCATACATCACACTAACAGCAATGGTACTTTGGATCGTGAAAGGTCAAATCATGAACCCTTTTAGTTTTCGTGAACTATTCTTGGATACAAAACACAGTTACTGTGTAATGTACACCATCATGAAACCACAAACCTTTATCAATGTGAGTGGATTCTGCACATGGATCTACTCAGTCATTTATTTGTTGCATTTCGTGAGCATACACCAATCAACCTGAATCAAATGTGAAATTTAGACCTGTTGAAGAGAACAATGCAGGCGAAACCACGCGTTTTCATTCTGTGATATCTCCTCATTCAATTCTGGTGATGGGTTTCAAGATGCAGATACCAGTCCATTAGGAACTAGACGGCCACACCAACTCATTTCACACAGATCAAGCAAAAGCTGCCAAAAGGGAAGAATTATTATGAACATTTGCCAATTAACATTGACCTAAGTAAAGATTAAAACGAAGGGGTCTCCTTTGGTATGCAGACCATTAAACAGCTACAGGCCTATGTGCAACGGTAGGAAACTGAAATAAACTTACAGTTGGAGCAGGGGCCATTAGACTCATTGGTACTGGAATCATTGGTGTGCCTAAGGAAAACAGGTTACAATCGAGTTATTTGGTAGACTAGAAATAAGTCATCAAAATGCAAAACTTTAGGATGTGCTGTATTCATCACGGACTGTGTGTCCCAGAAAAATGCACTTTAAACATACTGAACATATATTGACATTTGGCCATTTTAAGAAAACAGGCAATTTCAGCCCTGCCACAGCTTTCATGCAATGACCCCAATTGTTCAGATACCAGGGTCCTTCTGGCACAACATAGTACTTTGCAATGAACCAAATAGGTTCCCACAGCAGGACTCCAGAACACCTAGGAGGGATTTTCGGAGCAAGTCATGTGAGGGTTCTGGAGGCACCAACCATGGGTCTTTTCACACTTTATCTTACCAAACTCTTTCAAGCCATGGGTCTTTTCACACTTTATCTTACCAAACTCTTTCAAGGCAGCATAGCACGAGCAATAGGTTGGCCTTAGGAGATAACTGTTCTTGCTCACTAACACTTTACCAGTTGAGTAATAGAGCTCCACACGTATAAAAATAGACCATTAGCCCCAAACATACATGCATGCCTTTAAAAACCCACACTATGCACTTCAAAATACCCATTTACATTTGGTAAAGGGCCATTCACGTTTAAGTACTTGGTAGTAACGTGGCATACAAATATATATGCACCGTCTAAGCTCAAAGTGAGATGACAACAGTACATCTACGGGATACATTACTCACCATAATTGTATTTCTGATGCTTGTATCTGCTTGGATTCACATCCTTTCCATACGCTGACATTTAGTGGAATCTGCAGAGCATTGCACATGTTTTTCGAAGTTCGAAAAGGGACATCGACAGGGCGGGTCTAATACTATCCATAGTGTGAGGTATCCTGTAACCATGATGCTTCGAGGTCCCTCAGATTATTTGTATCCGACAAGGATGTAAGTTGTAAGCGAGGTGTGAAAGAGGGAAGTTATTTACCTGTTTTCCAGCATGGGTCTAGCATTGATTCACATGCTCGTGAACATTCCCAGTCAAGCCGGTAATGCTCGGTAAAAACAGTTTAACTTTCTCTTACAAACTGTCTTTCTCCTAACAACCAATCACTTAGCTCTGGGTCATACTGCCCTCTCCCTAAACCCCTCCTATGGCAGGGATCTTCAGATTTGGTAGCAAGTAAAGTGGCAGTATGACCAAAAAGAGCCGCAGAGGGGCAGGGAGGGTTTTGCATGCGAATCCATGGCAGACCCATGCTGAAGAACAACCGTTACAGGCAATTAATTTGTTTCTTCTCTAGCATGGAGTCTGGCATGGATTCACATGCTCATGAATAAAGAGGATTCACATGCTCATGAATAAAGAATACATAGCAGTAAATACACAACCACGGGAGGTGGCAAGGCTCAACAAAAGCAATTACTCTTACCTCATTAACAGGCTCACCTTCAAGCAAACAGGTTCCGTAGCACTGCTTGGTCGACCTTGGACCTGTCTCTGAAATATGTCGGCGCAGTGGAATCCCGTGAAGGTGTGTGTAGACCTCCAAGTAGCAGCCCTGCAGATGTCCAGCTGGGGCACACCAGACAGGAACGCTGTCATGGCCGCGATCGCTCTTGTAGAATGGGCTCTTGGACAGACAGGCAGCAGTCGGTTTGCCAAACCGTGATGCAGCCAGAGAGCCACCTGGATAATGGAAGCGTTGGATAAGGCCTTCCCATGATTCACAGGACCAAAGTTCACATAAATTTGAGATCTCCTCCGGAAACTTTGTGGGAGTCACATAGAACTTTAGAGCATGCATCACATCCAGCAAGTGCAGAGTCCTTTCAGCCGGCGAAGGTGTCGGAAAAAACAGGCAACACCAAAGGTTCATTTAGATGGAATTCCGATTGCACCTTCAACATGGAGGGGTGTTTCTACAGCACCACCCTTGTATCGTGTAAAGTCAAATAAGGCAACTCGTAGGATAGGGCCTGGATCTCACCCACTCTCCTGGCAGAGGTGATAGCCATGAGGAAAGCAGTCTTCCACGAAAGGTACGAGAGAGGCTTAATGCTTTGGCTCAAAGAGCCCTCTCCCCCCCCGCCACATGTGCCTCGTCAGAACCACACGAGTTCCCACGCCGGGGCTGGCACCTCCACTGATGGAAACGATCAGAACTGTCCTTTAAAAAAACTCCTTGACCAGACGGTGCGACCAAAGCGAAGACCGTCCGGGAGACCTGGTGTAGCGGGAGATAGCCGCCAGATGCACGATGGTGGCGTGAGCCAGCCCCGCCAGGGCCAAGGGCAATAAGTATGGAAGGATCTGCGGGGCTGTGACCGTCAGAGGGTTGATCTTGTGTCCGACACCACGTCGCAAAGTTTCCACTTGTGCCATTAGCATTTAAGAGTCGACGAAGCACATACCCCACCGAACTCCAACGCTGCAGGAGCCAGGCCTTCAGGTTTAGCGACCCTGGGTCGTGATGCAAGATTGTGCCGCCTCTGTTGAGCAGAATCGCGACCACTGGCAGTTTGACTGGTGGTGACGTAGACAGGCTGAGCAGGTCCAGGTACCAAATCTGCCTGGATCATCTTGCACTGGCACCTTTTGAGTCTGATGACTCGCCGCAGGAGGGGGCAACGGAGGAAACACAGGAACAGGCCCACATAGGAAGAATAATGCGTCACCAATGCTCTTTGGCTGGTGGAAACTGTTGGCAAACCTTTGGCATTTGGAGTTCGTCAGCGTCGCAAACATGTCGATCTGGGGCCTGCTCCACTTGAGGAAGAGACTGTCCACTCGTGGCAAGAGCGTCGTTCCCTGCTGAAGGAGTCAGTGATGGTGTCCTTGACTCCCGCCAGGTGACAAGGAATGAGTAACATACCATGGGCGGCGGCCCAGTGCTTCAAAGCCTGCGCCTCTCTGAATAGCACCAGGGATTTGGTGCCCTCCTGCTTCCAGATGTAGAACATTGTGGTGGTATTGTATGTGAAGACCATCACCACCTTGCCCTTGAGACACGGGAGGAATCACTTCAGGGCCCATAACACTGCCCGCAGCTCCAGGACATTGATGTGGAGGTCCTTCTGCGGTAGCCACAGGCCTCTGGCGTAGAGACGTCCAGTATGAGCTCCCCAGCACAGGGAAGCTCACGCCCCACCACCTTATCGCTCGACAGAACAACTCGTCGAGGACAACCTTGTCGGCGAAGCTTCCGGACACCTGGATTAAACGAGCGTGCAGAACTCCTGATGAGGTCGCATCCGCAACCTGCAGAGTCTGATCAGGTAGATACACAACGTAGAGCAGAGACTCGACAGTCCTCACCATGGCCATCTTCAGTGCCAACAGCTGTTGCACCTTGTACAGAATGGCTGCTATCCTGTCTTCCGAGGGAGCTGCCAGGCAGGAGACCGCATTGAGCCTAGACCCCAGGAACAGAGCGTGTTGCGATGGAGTTGAGCAGGACTTTGCATAGTTTACAGAGAACCCCAGATCAGTCAGCAGCTGGCTGGTCCGCTCTGAATGATCAACGCCGCTCTCCCTCGACTTGGCACGGATAAGCCAGTCGTTGAGGTACAGGTACATATGTATTCCTTGCAGGCGCAGATGGGCCACCACTGGTACTAGACCCTTCGTAAAGACTCTGGGCGCGAACTTCAGTCCAAAGGGAAGGGCCTTGAACTGCTTGCTAGTGCTTCCCTTGTACGACGAAGCACAGGAATGCGCAATGTTTTTCGTGGAGCTGTGGAAGCACACGTCCTCTAGATCCAGCAACAACAGGAAGTCCCCTACTCCAGTTGGCCGAGCACATGCTGCAACATGACCATCCTGAATTTTTGTTGACTTGATGTAGTTCAGTCGTCGTAGTTCTGGAATGGGCCTCCAGCCCCTGGTCTTCTTCCTTACTAAGAAGTATCTTGAGAAAACTCTGGAGCCCGGAGCCACTTGGAACCAGCTCCATCACCGCCCCCCCCCCCCTTTTTTTTTTAAAAACATTGCCCGCACCTCCAGCCGCAGTTGAGAGATGTGGTATTCCTGCAGAGCCACTGGCAGTATCCGCGGACACTTGCTGAAAGTCCAACGCGTCAGTGGGCGAGAACATCCAGCACCCATTATTTGTTGGAGAGGTTTTCTCAAACGCTGACGGCCAGCCGGCCTCCCACTGAGGTGCTGGGGTAAGGGCCTGATTTCTTGGCTGGTTCAATCCTGCTGGAAGGACTGCGTGCCGCGTTGGAGGCCTTGACGACTGCGGCCACCTCCGAAGGCCTTGGAGATACCCCTGTAAGCCTCCTGGGTCGTGGAACAGGAGGTTTGGAGGTACAAGGACGATCCTTCGCCGAAACGTTTCAATTTTCTGCCAGCCTTCCCTCCTGAGGAAGGCAAGGGCGGAGCTGTTATAGCACACCCTGGGCACGGGCCATCTGTCAGTCTTGATGGCCTGCCGTGATTCAAATGCCTTTTCAAAGAGATTGTCGAATGGCATGTCCAGGACCCTAGTTTAGACTTCCTGCCCTAAGTTGGTGGCCTTCAACAAGCCACGACGACAGTCAGACCCTGTTCCCCATTTGGCGGAATCGCGCGTCCGCAATGTCCAGGGCCACTGCGACTGTGGTCCGATGCCACCTCACCCTCCTGAAGGAGCTCCAGTGTCTTAACAGGCTTGTCCTAGGGGAGGAATTCCAGTAGCGGGGCCATTTTGTACATGACTCCCGGTCGTACCTGGCAAGGATCACTAAAGCTTTAGCCGCCTTGACTGTCGTAGCTGCCGAGTAGATTACCTTTCTACCCACAGCGTCCAACTTCTTCCCCTCGCTACTCGGGGGAACAGAGGCGGAGGATGATAATGTTGAAGGATATTTGTACTGCACACTATCACCACCAGAGTGGTCCCCTGGTGTCTCTGAAAAAAGGGATGGGGGCCGAGTTAGTGGGAATAAGCTTGAAAAGTGCAAGAGAGCAGTGATGCGCTGTTGGCGGCCTCAGCCCAGTAACTCTGTTGGCTGGGTTTGAGGTGTTTCCGGTCGGTAGTCGTGTGCTCGGTAGGCGTGTCCAGATGTTGATAAAGAAAGCCCTCCTCAGTCTCCTTCGGCATGAGCTGGAAGAGTTCTGACGCGGGGGTAACCATGAAGTGGCATGAACCCACTTTGTCCAGGGAGAAGCCCTTCGTGGCAGAGTGATGTTGCTGTCGGTGTCTGTCATTGCTGTGTCTATGCCCGTATCCCTAGGAGGGGAGGGCACGTGTGGCAGCTGGTGAGGGGGCATAGGGTGCCACTTAATATTTTTCTGTGGAAGCAGTGGTTGTGGGCCCGGTGTCAACGGGGCTGTCTACATCCTCTTTTGTATCTCCCACACAAGCGTGTGGAGAGTCAAAACAATGTCCTGCAACAAATCTCTTGGAGGTGTCAGGGAGCACGCTTGCTGGGCCCAGCACCCACGTCCACCCAGTCATAGTCGTCACCCCATAAAGGGACTTCCTCTTCGACGTTCCAGTCATCCCCAAAGTCCCCCGGGACCGCATGGACAGAAACCAAGTCCTCTTCATCGGAAGAGGAAAAATTTGCGCCATGAAAAACAATGTGCTTGGGAACTACTTTATTGTATTGTCAGCCAACATGGAGGCATCCACATAGCTTGGTTCCCTAAAAACCAAGCTATGCGGTCTAGTGTTTTGGGTGTGGTAGCCTAGGGACTACTTTACCTGGACTATTTTGTTGGGGCTATTTAAACCACACCGAGCAAGACAACACGCTTTGCGTTACTTTGCAGCTTGCAACGTGACGCTCACCGTGTCCAGCTATTCCCTCGAACCTCGGAGAAGCAGAACCTGAAAGTAGACAAAAGGAACATTAGCAGCAGCATCTTACCTGCAGTCTTCATCTTTAAACACTCGCAGCTACTGAGAACAGCTTCCTCGAATCTGCACGCCTCCCGGACAGAACGACCTGAAAGAGGAAGATAGAGGCAACATTAAAGAAAGCAGTAGAGACATTTACAAATTACGAACTGCTCAAAAGGCTTACCTGGCTGGTCCCCTCTCGGCTAGCACCACTCCGGACATTCCACTCGCGCTGAAGAACACCGCGACCTACACGGAAGGCAAACAGGTTAGCAAAGGCAAGACTTTGCAGCACTGAGCATAGCGCTAACTTACCGCATCATAGCACCCTTAATGCGCCATCATTTACCAGCGGGGCTCAACCAAGCCAGGTAGCCGCGCTGAAGCTCCGCATACCTAAGGGAGAAAAAATACATTTTAAACAAAGAAAGGCATGCAGGATAGCAACAAAACTGAACAGCAATAAGACCTACCTGAACAATATCAAACGGGCCGGCGTCAGTGAAGAGGAGAGGGCACCAGAGGGACTGAAATCATACGGGGTGGAGGGAGGATACTTACCCCAGTTGGTCAGTCTTGAACGCAGTCCTCTTGTATTTTCAGGTAGAACCTTCCCCGCAGACCACATCAGGGCAAAGCATACCAGTGAGTAACCTGGCTGGGTAGCATCCCTGTGGATACCAGGTGAGCCTAACAGGACAGCATCCTCTTTCCACTGGTTTGGCCAAAGCCTCCCACCTGGGAGGAGCCACTCTGGCCGCCGTCGGGGCACCCTGCATCTGGTCAGCCCGTTTTGCTTTCGAAAGGTCGGCAACCACCAACTCCAGAGTTAAGGATGATTTAGCCTGGATCACCTGGGCCTTCACGGGCAGGTCAGACACCGTATACCCTGTGGCTTGGCCTTCTCCGGTTTCTCCCGCAGCTTCCCAGGGGTAGCTGACTTCCTCGATGAACAAGTGGAGCGATGGCTGGTGACGGAGGCCGAGGGAGAAGATCAGCGCACCCTTCCCGTCGCGGGACCCGCTTATGCGGCGACCCCGACTGAAACAGACTTGCAGTGCTTGGCCTATTCTTGGGGCCCCCACGAATGGGCCCCCCTCAAAGGACTTAGAATCCCGCTCTGACTGGCTGGATCTGGGCGATCCTATGTGAACCACACTGTAGAGGCCTTGGTGTTCAACCACACTGCCAATCTGCTGTGCAGATCCTTAATGGTGCGCTTGGTAAAGCCATGACAGATCTTGCAATCCTCCTTGCACATCGGGGCAAGGCAAAAGGCACTGGGCATGCTTGTCCACCACGAACACATTCCTCAAACGGCAGCTGGTACAGAGCTTGAACAGGGAACCCTGTCTTTCTCCCCAAATTGGTCCGGCGTGCAGTGTAGGCCCAATGGCCTTCTGGAATCTGACGAAAAAAAATTGACGATTCTAGCCTTGAGGGGCGGTGAAAGATGCTGACAAACGGATCCTTGTTAATCGGCAGAAACTAGAGTACACAGGCTTCAAAAATAGGAATTTCCGAGCCAAAAAAAACACAGAAAAGCGCAAAGAGCGAAACATGAGGACTCAACACTTGGATGTGCAGTAAAAATCTGAAGATGGCTGCCAGGAGGGGCTTAGGGAGAGGGCAGTCATTGCCTGGGGGCAGTATGACCCCAAAGCTCAGTGATTAGATGTTATGAGAACAGTTGGTAAGTGAAAGTTAAACTCTTTTACCGAGGATTCCTGGCCTAACGGGGAATATGAGCATGTGAATCCATGCCAGGCCCCTTGCGCCTTGAAACACTTGTGTATAGGTGCGTTATAAATGCCATATATGCTGGAGAATGACATTTTCCCCCAAGAACCTTTAACTCCAAGAGGGGAGGAAGGAAGGAGCCGGCGCCGTTAGGCAAAGTTTGTATGCAGTACCCTCTGGGAACACTACAAACAACTGACTACAGGTGTAGGAAACCAAACCTTTGGTATAAGCTTGTACGGGCAAGTTCGGGCAGAGTTCAGTCTGCGGCAGTCCCTGGTGGAGTGTGGTGTGAGGAGCTGCAGCGACTGTGTCTTTCCGGGATCCAACCTATCCCTTTAAGGAAAAAGAAAGTCCAACTGACTATAAAAACCCATCTCGAGCGCGGAGCGCGCGCGGAGTTCGGGCAGAGTTCAGTCTGCGGCAGTCCCTGGTGGAGTGTGGTGTGAGGAGCTGCAGCGACTGTCTTTCCGGGATCCAACCTATCCCTTTAAGGAAAAAGAAAGTCCAACTGACTATAAAAACCCATCTCGAGCGCGCAGCGCGCGCGGAGTTCGGGCAGAGTTCAGTCTGCGGCAGTCCGCGGCTGAACAGAGGCTGGCTGAGGTGGGTGGCTTGGCTGACGGCCACGAGACGGTAAGTGAAGCTAATTCACTAATCCCTTATTATTTTCTTGGATGGCTGAAACCGGCCCCCTGACGCGTGCAATGGTCAGGCAAACGCTTCTCCCCAGAGCAAGGTCCGAACACATAGCCACCGCTGTATCTGCCCCTGAGGCAGCTACCGAGAGCAATAGCCACTGTGGTGAAGCCGTGCTTAACCTTGCATCGATGGACCCGGTGGTAACTGCCGGAAATATCAGCTTTAGCACTACTTCACCGCCTTGAGTTCACTAGCCGGATATGACTGGGGGATTCAGTGCAAGCAGAGCAGAGAGGCAAACGACGTCCGACATGGAAAACGTGTTAACGGTGACCATTCCTTCCGTCCTAGCCCCGTCACACGTGCCCTGCAGTAGTGCGATTGTCTCACCTACCTTTGCATGCCCCAAGGTGATCAACTCCCCATGTAGAGGTCCTATAATGGACCATGGAAATTGTAGACCACAGACTACATCGGACCCAGGAACTTTGAGTCTAGAGCTTAGCCGGGTACAAGATGAGTGCCTCAGGAAAAGCATCCTTGAGGCACCGAGCAGCCTCAAGACAGGCTGCTCGACAGCCAAGCTCGCCCGCGCTGAACCAACCGCTGAGTCGGTGATTGAGATAAATACTGCGTTGTTTCAATCGCCTTTTGACGTCACTGACTCCGAATTGATGGAACTTGAAGTGCCGTTAGAACAAAATGAGTCTAAAAAGCTTAGATTTTTGTATCCACCCGCGAAATCCGACGACTCACACACCATGGCAGAGCCGTCCAGTGAGGCAAATGAGGAGGACAACTTGAAATCAGGCTATCATACAAATGCCGCGGTATCACATCAGCGGCCTCCGGTACCGGAAACTGAAGCAAACAAGATGAGATGGAGCAGCACGTCCCCATCACGAAGTGCGAATCAGAGTGCACCAAAGACGTGTACAGCAAATAGCGGACGCAAAGCTCCCGACTTCAGCAGCTCCAACTGCCAACAATCGAGGCCCAGTGAATCGGGTCATTTACTGGACCTAGCTGGACGTGAAGCAAGATTGGCTGAACGCCTGAGAGCTGACTTTGAGCAAATGAAGCAACGTCTGTCAGCCAGTTTTGCAAGACCTAACTCCGACCAGACCGACAAGTCGACCTCTAACCCAGATTCGATCGACCTGAGTGAGACGAGTATGGACCAGGAACAGGTCCATAAAAGATCAGGACTCGAGTCGAGCAAAGTGGTGCCAAAGGACATTGTCGAAGCAAATCTGCCCTGTAGCGGCTCTCTATCGACAACGGTAGCTGGCAGGTCCCACTGGCCAGCGAAATCGCCCAAAGAAAAGTCGAGACCGCTGTCAACTCACTCAACTCCAATGCATCAGGCTTTATTGTCTCACACGACAAGTAAGATGTTCGATTCCATGAGTTTGGATGCAAATTCTAATAAGACGAGGGAAAATCAAAACCAACAGAATGACATAGAGACAACAAAAGACATGGCGGCAGCCCTTAAGTCCAATCTATCGGCTGCAGCGGCCCTACAAATACACAACAATGTGTTAGCCGCAACATCAGTTGCCCTCATTCCCTTCACCAAATTATATGAAAATATACATGAAGCCATCCAATCGAATGGAGGGATGCTCCAGCATATCATGGAAATACTAGCCAACCAGGATCAAACCATTGCCCAGCTTCAAAACAAACTCGACACTGACAAACTTGCCTTGCAGTCAATGCAATTGCAACTACATGAAATCAGGACCAAGGACACGTCAGATGTTAAAGCGTTAGTGGCAGCAGCTACGGCATGTCTAAAGCAAACCACCTCCTTGCAACAGCAGTGCAGGCACAGCGATGGCCTGACTAGCAGTCCAATGAAGGTAAAAGAACCAGAGGAGGCGATCATGAGTGAAATGGCTAAGACAGGGCCCCCCTGCCTCTGTACTTGCTATCCAGACAAACGAGGCCGAGATAGGCCGCTCCTTGTCAGTCGCTCCAGTCCTGCCCACAGCCGTGATTGCTGTTGACCCCACGGTAGGGTTATCGGCGAATCCAGCAGAGAAGCCGTCGACATCTTCAAGTGAGGTAGAACGTCCTCCTGTTGATAACAATCCAAAAAATCTCGACCCAGGTGTATGCAACAACAAAAAAGTGACCTTTGGCATTTTTGACGGGCCTGCCCTATATCTAAACAAGGCCAAAGGGATTCCGTCCAACGGACAAAAAACCCGATCGACAACGAATCACCCGAAAAAACAGACCGAAAAGCGAAAGCACTGTGCGGCTCGTCCTCAAACCAGCAGTTCAAAGAAATTTATACGCAATCTGACGACTCCACCAAAGCTGAACTTCCTCGAGGAACACAACGGGAACTTCCCCACAGACCTCCAAAGGCACAAAAAGGACTGACAAGGCTGTGCCAGTAGCCGCAGAAGCAAAGGCAAACCCTAACAAACGTCAAAGACTCGAATCTGACGAACAGGCAACTACAACAGGATCAGTATCAATCGACCTATGTGATTTATCCACGTATTCATATGATGACGACACAGAGCAAACACAGAAAAGTGCCTTGAATAGCACCATGAGTAGCTCTGCCTCGAACGTGAATATTTCTGATGTGGACTCGCCGCTAACAAATCCATGGGTCGCAAAGAAGATTCCTGCTCAAAATGAGATGGCTCTGGCAAATAAGAAAACCCAATTTTCCATACACGGTCACAAGACATCAAACACGAATGCCAAGCTCTTCCACAAATCCCTGAAGGATGAAAGGCCAAGTCTGGTACATCAGGGCCGTATAAACAAAATAAGGAGTCCAAATCCAAAACTAACAGCTGGGCAGCGAGCAAACGAACAAAAAAAGGACTACAATGAGACCAAAGAGACTCGAATGGATAAAAATGCCAAAATTGCTATCATCAACATCCTCAATGACGATTCTGAGGTAAACTTGAATAGAAGAAATGTCATGCGCCTCCTACACTCGGTGCCTGCTCTAAGAACAGTGTCCTCTGATGACATAGCAATCATTGAATACATATCGGAAGATCATGAGGACCGAGTTTACTTACACATAAAGTCCAACGCTGTCCGAAAAGTCATCTTGGCAGCAAAAGACGATCTACTGCAGCTCGGCTTTGACGTCAGTGAACCTAAGCCCAAACCTGAATGGGTTGCAAGCAAAAACGAGGGAAAGTCTAGCCGTAGGCATGAACTTAGATCGCTCACATTTGAAAAGAAAAAATTCGAATTAAGAAATCACTCGAAAACAGCCCCTAATTCAAATCATTATGGAAGTCAAATCAGGCATAACGTGTTAAATCATTAGCTATCGGCCGTCAAGGAACAAACAGTGTCCTCCCTGATCTCATGGAACACAAGAGGATTTCGACATCTGTTTGATGAATTTCCGATTGAATTGGAAAATAATCTGATAATTTGCCTACAAGAAACGTGGCTAAGGACCCCCCCGGTGAAAGATGGCTACGTGACCCTGCTAAATCCAGCAGGGAAGAACGCATTAGGACGGCCTTTTTCAGGTCTAATAACTATGATCAAAATTGGCCACAACTGGGAGGTGAAAAAAAGTGATAACCCTAACTTATTCATCCAAAGCACGCTAATTGAACATAAAGTTCGCAGTCCACGGCAACACCAGAATATTCTAATAGTTAATGTATACTGGAACCCGGTGATGATCAAGACTAAAAACTTTATAGCTGCAATAACTGCAATCCTGAACAAAAATCTGCAGGAAATAAGCAACCTTATGGTCATCATATGCGGCGATATGAATTTGTCATGGTTTGATTTGAATGGTGGTCGGTTGAATCGAATGAGTACGCAATGCCAACAAAATCAAACTAGGCGATCTCAATGGGACAACATCATGGAGATTTACGACTGCGACATGATAAATGGACAAGTGGCGGGCGACATACCACAAAATAATACGTGGCATAACTTGGGTTTTGCAAAAACACTAGACTATATCTGGGTGTCCAAACATTCATGGGACCTAATAAAAGATATGCACGTAACACCAACAAAAAATAGCGATCACGAGATAATGGTGATGAATATGAATATAACCTCTGGATGCATGACGCAGCAATTAACTTCTACTCTTGAAGTAAACAACGGGAAAAACAGATTACGAATATCGTCCCGTCAGATTTCCATCATCACGAATGAATTGGAGGAAGCAAAGAATGCGTTGAGTAGCAACACAGACTATGTGTCACTTCTACCCTGCCGTCAAGATAGGGCGTTATGGAAGACAAACTCTGTTAAAACGCACACTCATACATGGAGCACAAAGCTAAATAATGAAAAAAAGAAGGCTAATAGTGAAATTCGCCAGTTGAAATCGCATGGCGGTCCGAATATGGGTAACCTGATACAAAAACGACGACAGGCTTACCGCAACTGGGTGAAAGCTTTCAAGTTCCAGCGGGACCAAGAACGCGGTGAAGCAATGTTGAGCCTGCTGAAATCACATAAATGTAGAGACATCTGGCAGATACTTAATAAATGTTCAACTAATCAAGCCATCAGGATGGCAAACGTGGTGACCGAAGTCGCCTGGAACCAACACTTCAACAAAGTCTTCTTAGGAGACGTTAAAATTGAACCAAATCACCTTGTATCACCGGCTGTAAAGTGGGACTGCTGTGAATCTGCAGATGACATAGCCACTGCAATTGAGAAGTTGAATAACTCGCGTGCTGCAGGACCGGACGGCATCACAAATGTGATGCTTAAAGAAAATAAACTGGCATGGTCGAAACTCATCGAGACACTATTCGCTAACATTGCAGTGACGAGAACAATTCCCGCAAATTGGACAACAGCAATAATTGTCCCAATCTTCAAGAAGGGTGATCGGGCCAATCCAGCTAATTATCGCCCCATCGCCTTGTTGGACACAATTGGCAAGGTGTTTGCAAACTTTCTTAAAAAAAAATTAACAAAGTGGTCAAATGCAACTGGAATCACAGACAACAGACAAACAGGTTTCACGAAAGGTGTGGGAACAGAAATGAATTTAACATTGCTTAACATCTTAAAAATAAATGCTCTGGCAAGAAATACGAATTTATTCCTTGCATTCATAGATCTTCAGCAGGCTTTTGACTGTATCGATCGAGAATTACTGTGGGCGAAACTAGACAACTGGAATTGTCCCCACGACATCCTGCAACCAATCATAGCACTCCATACGGCAACAACAATTCAAATAAGGCTGAACGAAGCTGGCCAGTTATTTGAAAGAATGAAAACTAAAAGAGGAGTAAAACAGGGTTGCCCGATTGCTGCTTGTTTATTCAAGCTCTTCATTACCGACATTCCCACCGCCCTAGCCGATGTTAGATGCTTTCCTCCTAAAATAAATGGGACACAAATAAATTGCATGACATATGCAGACGATCTTGTTTTGGTCGATACTACGCAGATCGGATTGCAACGACTCCTTCAAAAGTTACATCAGTATATGTCGACCAACAACCTGAAAATAAACACTGCAAAAACAAAAATCATGAGAGTCGGGTCTCACAAAGAAGAGAAGAAACACCCATTTAGCTGGAGAGTCGGAATACATCCAATCGAAGAAGTCACAGAAATCAGATATTTGGGCATCATGGTCAATACCTCGATATGTGAGAAGAGTTGGGTCCGAGATATGGAGCTCCGGATAAAGATCCTGGCAGTACAGGGCTTGCGAATTCACAACCTTTATGGAAAATTCTCTTTGATACCGATCCGGTTGTTTTACTTGCAAAAAGTCATTCCATCTATTACTTACGGAGCCGAATCTGGATGGAACCTTGATCATAAAATCTGGGCGAAAATGGAGGGCTACTTTTGGAAAAGAGTACTAAGGCTACCAAACTGCCTTTCAATTACCGTTATAAGACAAGAACTAGCCTTGGATGACCTCTATACAACCGTGTTATGGAAATCCCTGGCACTATTGAGAAAGACGCTATTAACAAATAAAGAACCCGCATATGAAATCTTAGCAGTCAAAGACATGAGATTTGCTGGAGACGCATACAGGAAATGGTATAAGAAGGCATTTGACATTATGATAGCCGCTAAGATATCTGAAGAAATGCTGCTAAAGTGGCCACAAGTAGCCAAAAGAAAACTAAAAGAATGGTCATGGGCAGGTAACATAGCAAGACTGGAAAGCCAGACAGCTGCACCCAAACTTGGGCCGACTGCTAATAAAATGAACAAGATGCCAAAGTACCTGTCACAATTTCCTTCGAGGCATCACCGTGATCGGTTTCTGAAAATGAGAATGAACGCGATAAGAACTAAGGAAATCCTACTAATAAGAAAAGACGCAGAGACCAGAGACAATCGGTGCCGATTCTGCAACGAGGACATCGAAACAGTAAAACACTTGTTAGTCGCCTGCCCCAAACTCCGATCCTTAAGATCTGTACACCTGATCAAATACGCCCCGAGAAATGAGAACATGGAGGATTGGTGGTACCGAATACTGAGTGGGAGCTCAATTCACCTAATATCCTCAGTGATAAACTTCCTCGATGCCATTCAACTGTAAAGATCATGTGAAGGGAGGGGCGGGCTTCTTGAGGCTGTAATGGAATTGTTTTGTAAATGATGATGTGTCAAAACAAAAAGTTTAATAATAAACTATGTTTAAAAATAAAAAAAGAAAAAAATAAGCTTGTACTACACAGTTTTGGTAGCGTGTTGAGCAACCAGGCTTATCTCAAGAGGGGTCAATGTGAGCTGCAGGAGAGTTAGAGATTTACAGTTACAAGTATTCAAATAAACGTACACTCAAGGTTTCTTGAACAAACAATTATCAGTTAGAATAAGCCTTCTTCAGAAGGGAGCAATATAATAGTAACACTCAAATCCACTTCATGAAATACACTCTTAATATCTCTAAATCAGTACATATCCTTTTGGGATAGCCCACAGACACTAGCTATACCCTCAGATGACTTCAATTGCTAGGGTGCTAGGGACATTAATATATCACTGTTGCATTTAGGATCATATAGTAATCAGTCAAAGGAAAAGATCTAGAACATACGAGACCACAAATATTCTTAAGCAGGCAATACTTTTGGATCCCTCCAGAAACGGTCATTCAGTACAAAAGGCTAGGCCAAAGTCAATGGGCAATAGTCTTTTATAGGATGAAGCACTTCTGGTAGGTAAATGTAAAAGTCTTTGAACAATGTTTCGGAAGTCTTTGAAGAAAAGAATCAAATGTAGGGCAAAAGCAGATTAGACCTGCAAGTAGTAGAAGATGCAAGCAACTCTACAGCAAGAGGTAAATTCAGACTTTGTACAGTACCTTGAAAATGAAGAAAAATGCAGTGGATGACTCCTGTTCCTGTGCAGCTCTGCAGTTCACTGTTCCTGGGCCTCAGTCGTGGGGACAAGAGGGAGGACGTTGGAGGACTCCTGCAATTCACTGGGACGGTCAAAACTCGCAACCAGCAAACTTCACTTTCTGTGGCGGTTCAGTGTTTCAGCTCCTCACGTCTACCGCAAATGGCAACACTGCGGTTGCTGGCTGTCGAGATGGACTTTCCTTGCTTCTGGGGCCCCGCACTCTGTTGAGGGGCTCAGGATCGGTCAGTCCTGCTTCCTGGGAGTCCAAAGGATCTTCCTGGAGCTCTAGGCCAGCTTAAAAGCAACACACAATCTGGTGTTCCTCTCCCTGGCTATACGAATTCCAGCAGCAACTCTGCAAACTCAACCAGCTCCGAGATGGCTGTCCAAGTGGCTTACTTTGGAGTTGATTGGTCCCAGCAACTCAAGGGGAGAAGTCGTTCTTGCAGGGGCTTCTCCGTCAATGCAAATTTGGCGTTTCGGCACTGCAGCAGGGCTTCACCGGGAGAACCAACGGTATAGGAGTTGCAGCAGGCGTCCTCTTCAAGTTCTTCTTGGGTTCCTTCATCCAGTGGTCAACTCTGCCTTCCAAGCCAAAAGACTTGTCTTTTATTCAGTTCTCTCCCATTCATTCCAGCCTAGCTGTCAGTCAACCAGGAGTGCGGCTCTCCTTGCCGGACAGTCAGACAATCACGACAGAGTGCATTTGGCACAGGGAGTTTCAGGCACCTCCCTCACTTCCTGCCTACAAAAATGGCACCCTTGGGTGCTTTACATTTACTGCGTTCGCAGCTGCAGTACACCATGGTAGTTAAAACAACCACTGCCACTCTTCATTCTGTGAGAAAAGGGTAACAAAAAATGTTATTTGAGAAGCTAGACAAAGGGGATACTAGGTAACCCCTCCAACACCGTATAGTAAGATAGTGTGTGCTCGGTCTAGAAAGTTACACATCTAATTAAAGTCAACTTCACTTTACTGCTCTTGGAAACAGTAGTTTAACCAAGAGAAGGTACTTAAACCTTTGGGAAATCTGAAATACTTCCTTGGGCCACTGCACTGAAGGTGCAATGTAAAAGATGATGCCTATGGAGTTTGTCAGACTCCACAACCAAAAGAAAAGGTGTACAAAATAACATCCTCGAGAGAGAGTGGGGAAAAGGGTCGGTCTCTCTCTCTCTCCAGGTTTAAAAAAAAAAAAATATATCAATTCTGGAGAGAATTCTCAGAAATGTGCCAACAGGCACCTGTGAATCTAAGCAGATACAAGCATCAGAAAGAAGATTACGGTGAGTAATGTATTCTTTGAGGCTTGTGGATCTGCTTAGATTCACATGCTTTGATTAGCAATCAGTACTTTTAGAAGGAGGTGGGTTGTTTGAAGGTAGCACTGGAAAAAGATGTTTCAACACCTCTTGTCCCACCTGTGTATCACCCTTAGAATAAGTATTAGGTGAATGTGTACTGAACTCCAAGAGGCAGCCTTTCAAATGGCATCTAAGGGTACATTTGCTATGAAGTCTAGATAGGATTACCTTCTCTTCCAGTGGCTATATATACTGATCGGTGTGGTCTTTTGAAGGTAGAACAGGACAGCTATGCACACATCTAGTGTATGAAGGCTTTTTTCTGCTGGATTTGTAGGATTTTGCCAAAGCACAGGAAGTTCTATAGTTTGATTCACATGAAATTTGGATATACATTTCGGTGAGAATCTAGGACGAGGACGTAGCACCACTTTGTCCTTGTGTAGAATCACAAAGCTCTTGTACTGACAGCCTGTAGTTAACTGACCCATCTAATAGATGTAATGGTTATAAGAAAGGCTGTTTTATATGTCGGATGTTTAAGGCTGGACTTGTGCATAAGCTCGAAGAGGGCTCTCCCACATAAGCACGATTTTGAGGTCCCAACCAGAAGTAGGATTAAAAACTGGGGACATCATTTTTTAACACCCTCCCATGAAGGCTTAATTCTGCTTTGTGATGTGGTTTAAGAGGAGAGCTGACAAGTGTGCTTTGAGTGAGTTAAAGACTAATCCTGAGTCAAGTAGGCAGTTGACTATGTTGGACGGTGAAGTGTCCATTCATTTGAGAGACCATGTACTGCACCATAACATAAACCACTTCCATTTAATAAAGTAGCATTGTCGTGTGTTAGGTTTAAGTGCCTGAGTATTTCCATGCACCTTTGGTCTCAGTGATAAAACTATGATCTCAGGAGCCAAGCTGATTAATTCAATGCTTGAGGGCATTGCATTGTCCCTCGATCCTGAGGGAACAGATTGTCTAGACAAGGTAGTTTCATGGGAGGACAGGGATATTATTTCAAAGTGGGAGAAGCAGGTCTGCCGTGCCTACCTGGGAGCTATTTGGATCAGTATTACTTGTTCCTAGTGTAGCTTGTGGACTATTTTGGAAGAGGTGTTTGGGAGAGGGGGGCGAGCGTACACAAATTTCCCTGACCAATTCATCAGAAGTGCGTTCTCCTTGGACCCTTTCTGGGGAAACGTGGATGCGTAATGTTAGAATTGAGAGTTCAGCCTTGGAAGGAGGTCCATTTCTGGGAACCCCCAGCTTGAGAAGACGTTAGGACAGTTTATCTGAAGTCCAACCTTAGTAAAACCATTCAAATGAGACAGTACAAGACCCCACTCTTAGTATAAGGCTGTACCACCCCAGCACATTGTACCGTAGACCCAGCAGCCAGGTTTGGCTCACTTTAAGCAGCGAGAGAGGGCTGTAGAATCAAAGAAATTGTAATACAAATTGTCCAAAGAAACACAAACACTATGTATTGTAAAAATAAATGGTTTATTGAAATACAAGTAGGCCCAGATAAATCTTGGGGGGGAAATAAGAACCATCACATATATAAACACAGTTGTAAAACAATTATAAAAACATACCATGCTTGCTTGAAGGTGCACGTCCCAAAGTGTCTAACTTTTGGAGCAGTAGTTCTAGGGAAGTCAAAATGAATAGTTCCCTTTGGATTACTTACAGTAATACAAGGGTAGTAGACCGAACAGTTTTACTGTGATGCTCAGCAAGAAAGCACATAGTAAGTCAACTGGACAATTTACTTCAGAATAGTGGAACATTTATTCTAGGAACAGTAAAAACCTATAAACGATTCGAGATAAGTTATTCTAGGGGAGTTGGACCTTGCAGTGCAATATTCAATTAGTTGTTTTTCAGTTCACAGACTACGGGAAGCAATAACTTAATTTTGGATGGCACACAGTTATGCAAGGTAAGAAACCTACTTTTGAAAGAAGCTACCAGCAACCTAAAAAGTTAAGTAGGACCTAGGCAGACATTCTGGACAGGCTAACAGCAAGTCACTGGAAGCAAGACCTAATTGGGGACACTCCTACAATCCTAAAAAGGAATAATAAAGTGAAACCAGCAGCATTACATTTGAACCCAATTCACAGGTGAGTAAGTTAACCACCTTATCTACTCTGTTAGAATGCCGACAGTTTTGAAGGAAAGTAAGACTTTGAGGATACTTATTTAAGAAGGCACACAGCTTATTCAAGGTAAGTATATCCTGTATATACACACTTTTTAGAATGGCAGACGATATCCAAGGTAAGGAATAACTTTTTGTAGCTATTCACGCTGATTAAAGTTACCAACTAACTACACTTTTCAACACTTGTTCTACTTTTCAAGGCAGACACTTTAAAATATCTAGCCCTTCCCAATTCTAGTACATTGAGTTCTCTCAGAGGCAGACGTGGGACCCTAGTGGTCTAGGAGCCAGCAGTAGGCAGAAATAGGGCTCAGTTGCAGGCAAAGAGAGTTCCTGAGGAAGACTGGCCAAAAAAAGTAAGTAGTTCACTTAGAAGAACTAGTTACTCTTACCTTGTAACGTTCTTTCGATGGGATGTTCCTCCGACGTATTCCTTATCTTAGATATAAATCCTTCAGCTTTGCTGGCCTCGGAAAATTTTTTCGCCAGAGGGCGCTGCGCGTCGATGATCGCCGAGTCGATGACCCTCGACGGCCTCCGTGCCGACGTCGACGTCATCCTGCCTATAAAGGCCGCGCGCAGCGTCCGTTGCTCAGTTCCGTTTTGTAGTCCCCAGTAATGTTTTTGGATTAGACTAATCACCTTGAAGGAGCATAGGCTGCAAACCCACAGGAAGTCATACTGCGGGGATGGATGGGAGGGTCGATAAGGAATACGTCGGAGGAACATCCCATCGAAAGAACGTTACAAGGTAAGAGTAACTAGTTCTTCGAAGGGATTGTGTCCTCCGACGTATTCCTTATCTTAGATAGACTCCCATAGCAGTGGTATTGTGACTGGAGGCGGGAGTAATAAAAGTTATGTTACCCTTCCAGAATGGACAGAGTGTAACACAGCCTTGCCGAATCTAGTTTCTTGACTAGAGGAGGAATCCAGGCTATAGAATTTGGTAAATGTATGTGCGGACGACCATGTGGCAGCCGCACATATATCTCGAATTGGCACCCCTCTTTGAAGGGCTGAGGATGTTGCGATACCCCTGGTAGAATGAGCCCTTAGATTTTGAGGAGGCTCCTTTCCTGCCAATTTGTAGCACTCCAGAATGGCTAAAATAATCCATCTGGAGATGGTTTGTTTTGTTATTGGAAGGCCCAACTTATGTCCTGCATAACCTACAAAGAGTTGGTCTGCTTGTCTGATCTTAGCCAATCTGCTGATATAGAAGCTCAAGGCTCGCTTAGGGTCCAGCCTGTGCAGTCTCTCTTCCTCCTTCCCCGGATGAGGAGGAGGGTAGAAAGAAGGTAATATAATCTTCTGAGTGATGTGAAACTCCGAGACTACCTTCGGGAGGAAGTTAGGCTTCACCTGAAGAACAACTTTGTCCTTGTAAAAGATTGTATGTGGAGGTTTACACGATAAGGCTTGCAACTCGCTAACCCTTCTAGCAGATGTCAATGCTATTAGCAAAACAGTTTTGAGGGTGAGAAGCTTCAATGAACAAGAGTGTAGTGGTTCAAAAGGGGCACCCTTTAGGAAGTTTAAAATTAGGTTTAAATCCCATAAGGGAACTTGAAAAGGTTTCGGGGGATAAACATTAGTTAATCCTTTTAGGTATTGTATTACCAATGGAATTTTGAAGTATGAAGGCTCCTCTGCAGTGCGCTTAAAGATTGATAGCGCTGCGAGATAGCCCTTAATTGTGCCAACCTGTAGGCCTGAATTAGCCAGGTAAAGTAAGAATGACAACACCATAGGTGTACCACAAGAAAAGGGTTCAATATTCTTTTCTCTGCACCAGCTGCAAAATTTGTTCCAACGGCAGCGGTATAGAGTTTTAGTTGCCGGCCTTCTGGCCGAAAGCAACACCTCCATAACATCATCCGGAAGGTCCCAATCCTTGTACCTCAACCTTTCAGACACCAAGCGTGAAGGTTGAGGGTCTTGATGGCTGGATGGAGAACCTGACCTTCCTTCTGCGAGAGAAGATCCTCTCTGTATGGCAGTCGAATTGGAGGGCAGATGGACATGTCTAGAAGGTCCGGGTACCACGTTCTCCTGGCCCAATCCGGGGCAATTAGGATCATGGTCTTCCGAAACCTTCTCAACCTCCTGATCATTTGAGGAATGACAGGGACCGGAGGGAACGCGTACAGAAGTGGGAACTCCCAGTCCACTACGAACGCATCTCCTAGAGCTCCTCTCGGGGGAAATTCCCTTGAGCAAAATCTGTCGCACTTCCTGTTGATACTGGTGGCGAACAGATCCACTTGAGGGGTTCCCCAAAGGGCGAAGATCTCTTGAAGGACTTCCTGAGCTATCTCCCACTCGTGAGAGACTGTGCTCTGCCTGCTCAGAGCGTCCGCTGTCAAGTTCTTCTCTCCGGCTAGGTGAATTGCCGATAGAGAGATTCCTTCCTGAATTGCCCAAAACCAGAGCTGCATCGCCTCTCTGCACAGTGGTAGTGAGCCTACGCCTCCTCTTTTGTTGAGGTAGTGCATGGCCACTGTATTGTCCGTCATTATTAGGACGTTTCTTCCCCGTACAGACGGCAGAAAAGCCTTCAGCGCTAGTCTGATGGCTCTCAGCTCCAACAGGTTGATATGTAGTCTGGACTCCGATGGAGACCAACGACCGCTGATGGTCAAGTCGTTGGCGTGAGCTCCCCACCCCGTGAGTGAGGCATCCGTGACTACTGTTATCTCCGGCCATGGTTGCCAAAACATTTCTCCTTTCAGGATGTTCTCCCGACAGGCCCACCACTGAAGGTCTCGGGCTACTTTGACCGGGATCCGAAGGAGATCTGTCATCCTTCCTGAGAACTGTGACCACTGAGTTCTCAGTGCCCACTGGAGGGATCTCATTCTCAGGCGAGCCTCCGGCACGAGGAATATGCAGGATGCCATGAGGCCTAGCAACCTCAGAAAGTCGTAGGCTGGGAGATATTGGGCATTCTGAAATCTGATGACCATCTGCAGAATATCTCGAGCCCTCACCTCTGGTGGCAAGGCTTTTCCCAGGGAAGTGTCCAGGACTGCTCCAATGAATTGGAGTCTCTGTGATGGTATCATCTGTGACTTCTTTAAATTGAGGGAGAAGCCCAGCTTGTGAAGGAAGTGGCAAACATAATCTAGTTGTCTCTGAGCCTGTTCCGAAGATACAGCTCTGATCAACCAATCGTCTAGGTAAGGGTAGACATGAATCCCTTCCCTCCTTAGACTTGCAGCCACAACCGACATTAGCTTGGTAAAGACCCTCGGGGCGGAGGTTAGCCCAAATGGCAGAACTCGAAATTGATAATGAGAGCTGCCAATTGCGAACCTCAGGTATCTCCTGTGCCTGGGATGGATCGGCACATGGAAATAAGCGTCCTGGAGGTCTAGAGATACCAACCAGTCCTGAAGCTGGAGGGCCTGAAGGATCTGAGAGAGAGTCACCATCTTGAACTTGTCCTTTCGGAGGAATTTGTTCAATTCCCGTAAGTCTAAGATGGGTCTCAGTCCTCCGTCCTTCTTCGGTATTATGAAGTAGGGGGAGTACCAACCCTTGTTCCTTTCCGCTACAGGTACCAGTTCTATGGCACCTTTCTCTAGCAGGTCTAAAACCTCCTGCAAGAGGAGCGGATCTGGAAGCTTCAAAGGGTTGTTCCCCGGTGGATGACTGAGGGATATGTAGGAAGGGCAGGCAGTAACCTTGGGCCACTGTCTCCAGAGCCCAAGCATCTGACGTAATAGCCTGCCATTCCGTCAGATGGTGAGTTAACCTGCCCCCTACTGGTGTTCTGTGAGGGGAGACCTCAGAGTGGTTTTGAAGCGGCTGATGCAGTTGCCGAAGGTAAAGTGGCTCCTGCTCCTGCGGGTGCGGCTTTCTTTCCCCTACCCCGTCCACCACGGGTAAATCTTCCTTGGCCTCTTTGAGCCGGTCGTCCCCTGCCCCTTCCATATGAGGAATAGTAACGAAAGGACCGTCCTCTCCACGATGATCCCGAAGGACGAAAGGTATTCTGACGGATAGCAGCTCCCAATGACTTGGCTGCTGCCTTGGACGTTTGCAGTTTCTCCAAACTGTCATCCGCCTTCTTTCCAAAGAGGGTAGAACCGTCAAAGGGCATATTCAAAAGCCTGGTCTGCACGTCAGAGGCAAAACCAGACTTCCTCAACCACGCATGCCTGCGGATTGTGGTACTTGCCGCCATGGCCCTGCTGATACTGTCAGCAGAATCTAGGCCAGTTTGTAGGGTCTCGCACATCGCATCTTTACCATCCCTGATGATGTTTAAAAATGCGTCCCTTTCCTCTCCTTCTTGGAGGCAGTCAGCCGCTGATGAAGCGCACTCCCAAAGGGTGTGGCTGAACCTAGCGAGCGTACAGGTCGCGTTAATAGACTTTAACGCCATGCTACAGGCAGAAAAAACCTTCTTAGCCATGGCATCATACTTTTTGTCATCCCTATCCTGCGGAGCAGTGGGGTATGCAGATGTGCTGCCTGATGAGGTTGCAGCCTGTACAACCAAGCTCTCAGGAGTAGGGTGTTTTGACAAATATTCAGGGTCAGAACTAGCCACCCTGTATTTTGTTGACAGTTTTTTATTTACTGCCGGGATAATTTCTGGCGTTTCCCAGTTTGTCAAAATCCTTCTCTGTAGAGCAGAGTGAAATGGAACCACAGGATCCTCCTGTGGGCCCTTGTCCAGTATGTCAGTGAGGTCATCCTGCTGAAAGGCAGGAGAAGGTGCAGACCAACCCATAAATTCTATGATTCTAGACATCAGAGCTCTATATGGAGTCTCCGCATGTTCTCCTGGGTCTGGTTTGATAAATTCTGCTTCAGGAGAAGTGTCCAAGCCACTAGCTTCCTGAAGTGCATCCTGAAGATTTTTTAATCTTCCTTCCTCAGAGGCGAAAGTCTCTGGCTCTGGTGATGTGGTCCTCTGTAAATCAATATCTTGGTCTGAATCCTCCCTTTCCTCAAAAATCGAGGTTAAAGGGGGATACATTGGTTTTTGGAATGGTATAAACCCCATTTCCAATGCAGAAGGAGCCATCATCACAGGCCTTGAAAACGTCGATGTCGTCGACACCGACGTGAAAGTACTCGAAGGCGCCGTGAAAAGCGTCGAGAAATGTGTACTAGGCCTCGAAGAACTCGAAAGGATCGGAGTCCTGCTCGAGAACGACGTCGACGTTCTCGGCGTCGAGTCGGAGGTCTTTTGTCTAACCGTTGGCTGTGGAGTAGCCGTGGTTCTTTCCTTCACCGGCGTCGATATCGGCGTCGACGTCGGCGTCGACTCGATCGACTGATGCGCCGATGAATCCTTCGACAACGGCGTCGATGGCGCCGACCTCTGTTTCGAAGGAGTTTTCGACGATGGCGTCGATGATGCTTTATCTCCCGATGGCTCGAGGCGCTTTCGGGTTGACTTTTCCGCCGGGTACTGCGACTCGCGGCGTTTAGATTTTTTGGGTTTTTTACCCGGGGTATCACCCTCAGCTGTCTTCGAGGGGGACGAGGCCGCTTTCTCGAAGACGCTTAGCATCTTTTTCCTGAATTCCTCCCACTCAGCTTGCGAGCTGCGTTTTGTGGGGCAATGAACTCTCTCAGGAGAACTCGACGAAGATGACGAAGGGGATCTCCTACGTCTCTTCTTCGAGTGTCTCGATGTCGACGAGTGGTGGGAGCCACTTCGTGATCTAGATCGAGAGTGTTTTTTATGGTGAGGAGACGAACGTCTCGACTCTACCGAAGAAGCTTTCGAGGAAGTTAAAGTTGACCTACCTCTCTCGAGCTTCCCCCTACGCTCCTTCAAGGCTTTCGCCGTCATGGAAAGGCATTCCTCACACTCCGAACTCTGGTGCGTGATTCCCAGACACCACAAACAGACCCTGTGAGGGTCCGTCAACGACATTTTCTTCCCGCAGTCTCGGCACTTTTTGAAACCGGACCGAGGGGTCGTCGGGTCGGAGGAGGATGCCATCGATATCGAGGTAAATAGTAGTTATTATATACGTTATCTTGACGAGAACTGAGCAACGGTGTTCCGAGGCACAACGAAGCGCGGAAAAACGGAACTGAGCAACGGACGCTGCGCGCGGCCTTTATAGGCAGGATGACGTCGACGTCGGCACGGAGGCCGTCGAGGGTCATCGACTCGGCGATCATCGACGCGCAGCGCCCTCTGGCGAAAAAATTTTCCGAGGCCAGCAAAGCTGAAGGATTTATATCTAAGATAAGGAATACGTCGGAGGACACAATCCCTTCGAAAGTTAGTTAGGGTCCAGGTACTTCAGAGAAGACACCCTTGGAAGATTTCAGCAGAGGGCCTGTATGAAATGGACCAGAGAACTCCCAATCCCAGTAGCGCCCCAAAAATACACACAAATCACGAGACTGAAGGTAAAGACCCCAGCCAACAGTACCTCAGCACAGAATAAGTGTTGCAGCATGAAGACTTCAGGATATGCAGCAAAAAAACGGTTGCCGATTCCTTTGTCTAGAAGACAGGACTTTGGAAGCAGGGATCACAGAAGAAGGCTCCAGGCAAGATTTTCCTCACGGCTGGATGCAGCTCTTTGGATTGCCCCCTTTTTCAGGAGCACAGAAAAAACAGAATATCGCTTGTCGGATTCTCGTCGTTTGCAGGGTGCAGCACTCTGTCAGGGGTCTTTTTGGACTCTTTATGTAGCAAAAGGCTGGGTGATAATACCAACACAATCGCTCTTAGGCCCAACTTGGGATGTAAGGGTTCAAAGTTTGTAGATCGCAAGTATAACTTTGCTTATGTTGAAGTTTAAAGATTAAACCAAAATTCAAAAAAATCAGTCTGTGCCTTGACTCTTCATAACAAGTATTTATCTATAAAGTTTGTCTTCAAAAAGAAGTGACTAATGAGATCTTAGTGAGGAAGCAGTCAACATATCCATTAAATTAGACTCAATTGTCAAAGCATTTCAGAGTTTCCACGTTCATCAGGGCGAATCCATAATACTGTTAAATCATCGGAGTAACATCAACAAAATAATCAAAATGCAAAATAACACAACATAACAATGTTGTTAAATGTCAAAGCACGCGTGCCAAAAAGAAACGATAAAGGAAATTAGTCAAGTGTGAATGGCTGATGATTTAATTGTATTATGTTAATGGTAAAGGATATTTGTACCGCACACTGTCACCGCCAGAGTTGTCTCCTGGCGCTCTGGCGGCTCTGAAAGAGGGTGGGGGTCGAGTTAGTGGGAATAGGTTGGAAAAGTGCAAGAGAGCAGTGATTTGCTGTTGGCAGCCTCAGCCCGGTGGGTCCGTTGGCTGGGCTTGGGGTGTTATACGATCAGTAGTCGTCGTGTGCTGTTGTGCAAGTTAATGTTAAAGGACACTTGTACCGCACACTATCACCACCGAAGTGGTCCCCTGGCGGCTCTGAAAAAGGAGAGGGGGTGGGTTAGTGGGAATAGCTGGAAAAGTGCAAGAGAGCAGTGATGTGCAAGAGAGCAGTGATGTGCTGTTGGCAGCCTCAGCCCGGAGGGTCCGTTGGCTGGGCTTGGGGTGTTTTATGGTCCGTAGTCATGTGCTGTTGTGCAAGTCTATGTGTAGTTTGTTTTGTTGTTGCATTGTTGTGAAGTTTGTGCGGATTGCTGCGTTTTAGGCTTGTGGTTGTGTTTGGTTATAGTTTGAGAGGTGTATGCAGAGGGATGGAATTGTTGGTTGGTTAGTTGGCATTGCGGTCCTTGTAATTGTGGGATTCCATCTAGGTGCGGTACATGCTAACAGTCACATTTCTATCTAGATGAGACGCGAGCTAAAGTTCAGAATTCTAAATGTGGTGCATGCTAAGAATCACATATGTTAACAATCATATTTCGGAAATTCCATCTCAGTGTGGCATATGCTAATCATATTCTATCTAGATGTAGCACGGGCTAAGCATGAGAATTCATCTAGGTGTGGCATATGCTAACAGTCCCATTTCTGTCTAGATGTGACGCAAGCTAGATTCAGAAATCTAAGTTTGGTGCATGCTAAGAATTACATATGCTAACAATCACATTTCTGTCTAGATTTGGCGCAGACTAATCTTTGTGGTTCTCTCGGGGTATGGTACTAGTTAAAACTATACTGCAGGCAGTGTTAACAGTCCAGCCATAATAAGTTTAGGCTGGTGGTCACATATCTCTCTAATAATGTATGGTGTATATCTGTAGCAGTCTAGGCCATTGAAAGGTAAGTTAGAGTGGCATGAGCTTTCTGGAGTAGAATAATTGCTCTACCCCCCACCTATGAAAGATTCCTACTGGGGGCGGCCCGCCAAAAAGATGACTCTTGACACGTTCGATGGGAGGCTGAGAAGGTTGGCAGTGCCATGTGCATGGGTGGATTCAGAGACAATTCAGAGTCAACTCGTGCTCCAAGTGTGGTTATGACATTCCACACCCAGCAGAGTGCCCGGCAATTGGGAAGACGTGTGGCAGGTGTGGTGGTGCTGACCATTATGCCAGGATGTGCAGGGCCACTGCTCCGGTGGTAGTTTCCAGGGCCCAGTGCGCGCAGGGTTCTTCCGGCAACAGCGCTCCTCGAATGTTGCCCAGCTTGACCAGGCAGAGGACAGTCAGGCCCTGGATGAGGAAGAGTTCTTCGTATCAAGCATAGGAGTGTCAAAAGCAAAGACAAGGAGACAGCCCCGGTGTCTGGTGCTGGTAAATGAGTCCTCAGTCCCTGTACTGGTAGACACGGGGGTTTCGGTGAACGTGATGGCGCGGGAGCACTATGACGCCATGGCACATTCTCCCACCGTGACTAAGCCGAAGGCTTGCATCTTCACTTTTGGGGGAGCGGACCCAATCCAGCTAGTCTATGTGCGGTTTGTTTTGTTGTTGCAGTGTAGTTAAGTTTGTTCGGATTGCTGCGTTTTAGGCTTGTGGTTGTGTTTGGTTAGAGTTTGAGCTGTGTAAGCAGAGGGGTGAAATTGTTAGTGGATTGGTTAGTTGGCCTTTCTGTCCTTGGTTATATCTAGGTGTGATGCTTGCTATCATTCATTATTCCATCTGAGTGTGTGGTGCTTGCTAATTCAAAATTCTGTCTATATGTGAGGCGGCTAGTGATCATGATTCCATTCGGGTGTTGCCGTTGTCATCATTACGGTTTCATCCAAGTGTGGCATGTGCTAACATTCACAAAACCTGTATAGATGTGACGCAAGCAAAAATTGAGAATTAAATTCAAGTGTGGTACATGCTAACATTCATAATCCTGTCTAGATGTGACGCCGGCTAAGATTGAGAATTCCATCAGAGTGTGGTACATGCTAACATTCACATTTCTATCTAGAATTAAGATTCGCCCTGATGAAGGAAACTCTGAAATGTATTGGCAATTGAGTCTAACTTGGTTTAATCTTTATACTTCAACATAAGAAAAGTTATACTTGCGATCTACAAACTTTGAACCCCTACATCCCAAGTTGGGACTAAGAGCGGTTGTGTGGCTTGGTATCATACCCAGCCTTTTGCTACATATGGATTTTGAGAGTCAGGGTGTCTCCAGACTCTTCACAGTCCGCTCCTGAACACTTAATTTTGAAATAGTTTTTTGACTGAATCTTCGAAATATTTTGAACTTTGATATAAGATGATTAACAGTGGTGCCCACTCATTTTTGAGTTGCATCTTTTTGGACTCTTCACATCTCTGGAGGTCCAGCAGGAATCCCACAGATTTTCAGCAAGTTTCAGAAGACCTTGCATTGCACAATGGCTCCAGGTCCCAGGGTATTGGGGCATTGTAGCCCCAGAGGGTCGCAGCACGACGTGGATTGGCTCAAAAAGCAGGTCTTCTCTAGTCTAGTGGGTCTCACCAGGGTCGGGGGTCGCTGTCAGTCCCCCAGGTCGATTGCAAGGAAGGGTAACAGGCTCCAGTTACACAGCAGGCTCTGCGGTTGCTGGAAATTGACCTGCTGCATTTCCTTCATCCTCTTCTGTTTTGGTTGCAGTGGTCGACTTGTAAGCAGCTTCCAGGGTTGGAGTTTTTATCAGGAACTACAACACAACCTCTGCATTCTCTCCCTGCATTTTACAGAAAGGGGCTAGCCAGCCACCCCACTGGGAGTGGTTTCCTTTCAGGCAAAGTGGAAGCCAAAGGGCTGCAGAGTTGGACTCCTCCCTTGCTTCCTGCCTCCCAGACACTCTCGAGCCTGGGCAGGAATCCACAGGATTCCAGCCAAAAACACTGCCACTGAGGTCGTTCCTGCCTGTAATGGCAGGAGAAGAACTCAAACAGCTAGCACACAAGAAATGGTGAAAAAAGGGGCCCAACATTTTAGAAAAATTGTGCCCCTTCTGTGCCTTACCCAGGCTGAACAGCCTGCGAGTAATAAAGAGTAAAAGTCAAAGTTAAAATCACTGCCACCAGCTATTCATGTAAAACCCGCAAATGTAACAAAAGGTTACCAGATAAGTAAGAAAGGGGATACATTGTATCCCCCAGCACTCCACATAAGATGGGGTGTGCTAACTCAATATATAAAATGTAAAGGGGATGAAAATCCCCTTTACTACTTGGTAACGGTAGTTCACCCAAATACATCAAAGAAATTAAGAGGGGAGCCCATGGGGTAACCCAGCCTAAGCCCAAAAGTGGTAGGAAACTACATCTTCAACTATACACTATGGAGAGACCTAAAACGGTCACAAATAAAAGGAGTACATGATCTGGTCGGGGGTGGATTCCCCATCACCCAGGGACAATGTTAAATAGTTATCAAGTCAAAAAACATTTTCTGGGGGTGACAGGTCAGGAATATTTATCATTGGTATGAAAATCTTAACCAATTGTCTAGCACGTCTGTTTAGTTGCCACTCACGCTCAGAGGGGAGCATTGTACTCCTGCTTAGCACATTTGCCAGAGAATTGAGTTCCCTTGGAACACTTGCCTCTACAAACATGCAATGTAGTGCCCACAGCCAGATGTTATGGGCTAGTTTGGACAGCATGGAGTGTGTTCCTTCCAGTATATTTAAACATGGCTGTGGTACTGTTGTGTGCTAACTTGAGTCTTGAAGGCTTGAAGTGCTTTGAGGACTGCCAACAGTTAAGGTTGATGTGTTTTCTGGATAGCGCCTGTGTCCCCCCGTGAGCAGTGTGATTGAGGACGTGAGCTTCCCACCTTCATTGATGCAAAAGTGACCTCGATTTCTGGTGTGCTGAAAGGATTTCCCTTTAGCAGATTGCTTCTGGTCCACCACTGTAGCATTTGAACCAGAGGTTACGAAACTACCACTAGATTATCCCACAACTAGCTTGCTTGCGATCATTGTTTCGCTAGCCACTACTGAATTGCACACATGTGCAGTCTGCTTGTGGCACTAGGTAGATGCAGGAAGCCAGCATTACTAGCAGGTGCATTGCCTTTCGTACTGTTACCGACAACTGGCAACATACTGAGGTATTTGAAACAGGTTTTGAACCCTCTCTTCAGAGGGGAACACTAGCCCGTCATTGGTTTTGATAAGTGCCCCCAAAACTGCTTTACTTGGCTGGGCATTCGGCTTTATTTCTTTTTGTTTATGGAGAAGCCCAACTGTAACAGATTGGAGTGTTTCATAGGCACCTCTGGGGCATATCCCAGTAATTAGCAAGTCTATGTAAGGGTACATTGGAATGGACTGCCTTCGCAAGTGGACGGCTATTACTGCTAGGACCTTTGTGAACACCCTGGGTGCTGATGCAATGCCGAATGGTAGCACTTTCAATTGGTAGTGCTTGTCTCCCAATTTGCGCTGGCAATATTGAAATATGGAAGTATGCATCTTTCATGTCCAATGTTGCCATGTAATCCCCTAGTTTCAGACGTGGGTTGACTTCCTGCAATGTTGTCATCATGAATTTGTAGGGCTCGACAGGTGTTTGCAGGGCGCAGGTCCAGCACTGGGTGCATTGTTAGATTTTACTTTGGAACAAGGAAGTACATTGAATAGATACCTTGATTCTCTTCCATAAATGGTACAGTTAGATTGCTCCCTTTTCGAGCAATATTTCAATTTTTTCCTTCAGGATCTTGAACTGGCCGAGGATTTTTTTCTACCCAAGGTGGATGGGAGATGTGTTTCTGGTAACTCCACAGAGCCCTTGGCCACTGTGCCGAGTATCCAGCGGTCTGAAGTTATGAATAAGCCTGTCATTTGGTGGCAGTGGTTGCTGTGCCTCTAGAGGCTGCAACCCTTGTTGCTGGTATTGGTAGAAAGAGGCACCAGATGTTCCTGCGCAGATTGGTTCAATCTGCTGAAGCCTTAGGCAAAAGAATTCCGGCACGTATTGAACACTCCCTTTTGTACAAAGGGTTTGCTTGAAATTTGAAGTGTTTTGAGGGTCTCATGTTCTTTCTTGGTAGTTTCCAGCTGTTCATCCACCGCTTTACCAAGGACTGCCTCTTCAATAGGCATGGGACTGAGGGCTGCCTGTGTTTCTGGCTTATAACCCAAGATATGAGTGCCTCTTTAGGAGTGTTCTCGTCTGCGACGTCTACCTGAGGTGTCAGCAGAGTCTAGAACGTTCTTTAGAATAGTATGACACTTACTTGCCCATTTGTGTCCACCCTAAGCAGGTGTGATTGTGTAGGTTACAGCACAGAATCTAGGTCATCCCTCTGGGTGCTGTTATAGCTGGTGTGCAGTGTAGTATTGTTAGCTATTCTGGTCATGAATGCGCCAGAGGTAGCAATACGCTTGCCAAGTGTGTAGAGCCTTTTACATTCCTTGATCGGAGGCACCTGGGAGGTGGAGAGCAGTTTAGTTATAAAGTGCGGCCGAACCCTCGGGTAGCTGGACGCATAATCATGTGGACAACATAGTTACATATCGTTGCGCGAAACACAAATGGTTACATACATTCAAGGTTACAAAGAAATGTGCAGCGAGAGTCGTATATGCAATAGCGCGTAAAGACCGGGTTACAAGGTGGTCCGTTTCAGGATAAGGTTAAGTCATACGGTAGGAAGAGTGGAGGCAAGTGTGTAGTGAGTGGCAATGTATTAGGTAGAGAGCCAGGATTTCCCCATAGCTCTAAATGGCCAGAAGGAAGCTTCCTATCTGATAGCGAGAGGGAGTGTATTCCAGCATTGAGCTGCAAGAACAGGGAAGCTGGAGCCTCCTGCTGTTTTTAGGTTGAATTTGGGAATCTTTAATTGGTGCAGCTAGGGAGTTCTGGTCGGTCTCGAAGTGCTGTGTCTGGAGAATTTATCAGATAGGTAGCGTGGGGCAGTCAGTGCCAGGCACTTGTGTGTAATGACAAGGGTTCTTAACTTAATTCTGTCGCGGATGGGTAGCCAATGGGCTTCTTTGCTGGCCGTGGAGATGTGAGCCTTACGCGGGAGTTTAAGAGCGCATCTTAAGGCGTTATTTTGTAGAATCTCGAGTCTGTTCAGATTTTGTTGTGGAGCCCAGGAAGAGTGTTACAATAGTCTAATTTAGACAATATCAGTGCTCTGGCTAAGGTGAGACAACTGGAGGAAGATAGAAAAGATCTGCAGGCATTGATAAGTTTATTAGTATAGGTGGTAGATGAAATGGTGGCATTTATTTGTTTTTTCAGTGATAGAGTGGAGTCGTGGTACACACCTAGTGTTTTGACCTCTTTGGAAACTTCAATAATGTTGCCATCAATGGTGAAGGATTGGTACCTGGAATCCAATTTATTGAGGCGTGCCTGGGATCCTACGATATGTAGTTCCGTTTTATCGTCATTGAGGCAAAGACTGTGTGGCCATCCAGGCTTGAATTTCTAGGTAGATTTCGTTAAGCTTTGCAACATCTTCATAGCAGCCAGTGAGTGTGATTAGGACCTGGGTGTCATCTGCGTAGTTGGTGTAGCTGACACCCAGATCGTCTAGGCGGTGAAAGACAAGCTTAGTGAAGATGATGTAAAGTGTGGGCGATATGCAGGAGCCTTGGGGGACTCCACATTGGATTGATATAGGGTCAGCTGAAGGTGATGGGCAAAGACCCTAGTCGACCCATCAGCCAGAAATGACTGACTCCAATTGGTGGCATTCTGGGAGAATGTGGCAGCCGAAGAGGTGTTGGGTAAGGATCTGGTGGTTCCCCAGATCGAAGGCAGCTGAAAGATCATACAGGAGCAAAATGGCCAGATTTCCCTTGTCTTTGGCTTCATTCATTTGGATTTTTAGATCCAGGAGGGCGGTTTCTGTTCCGTGCCTAGGTCTAAAGCCTGATTGTCGCAGGCCTAGGAGGTTATTTTCTTCCAAATGTTGTATTTGGAGGTAGGCTACTCCGTCTAATTTGAGGAGAAAAGGGACCGTTGTGATAGGTCTATAATTTGTGGGGATATTAGGGTCTAGGTTAGGTTTTTTGAGAAGGGGAGGACCCACGCTTCTTTAAGGTTGTTGGGGACATCTGAATTCTTGAAGGAGGAATTGATCAGGGCGGTGATGAGGAGCTAGGACTTTAGCTCCGTCCTCGATGACGGAAGCGGGGCACAAATCACCCTTACAATTGGATGGTTTAAGGCTGGCGATCATCTTAATTACTTCTTCCTCAGTGACCGGGGAGAAGTGAAAAGGTGGGAAGTTGAGAGGGGTGAAGTCTTCTTTACTATTGAGGTTGTCTTTAACGGCAAGGTTAGCTTTTTTGTTTTCGATCTTGGCTTGTAGCACGGCAATTTTGTTAGAGAGGGCTAGCTGGATATTATTACACCAGACTTTGTCTTTAGTACATTCCTCTGTGGGTGGTAATGGTGATTCAAGTTCTCTTAGAATAAAGAATAGTTCTTTTGTGCCCGAATTAGCATTGAGTATTCTATTATAAATTTCTTATTTGGCGTTTAAGATAGCAGATTTGTAGGTGGAGGCAGCTGTAGTGAAGTTGTCTTTTGTGGAGGGAGGGAGTTTTTCTCAGAAATTCATTTAGTCAACAAAATATTTCTCCCATGGTTCCTCAAATTTTGCCTTAGACCAGGCCCCAGTAATTGGTGTTTCTGCAGCGGTCGGATCTTCGCAACACCAGGGCCCTGAGGGTGTCTGTGGGGCTTACAATAGGACAGTCAGCCCTAGGGGTAACCTTGGGTGTTTTGTGAAGCGAAGATGACAGATGAAGGGCCTTTTCTATAGCCTTCGAAGCACCAGGACTGTTTACTATGCGCATGATGCTCCTTGGGATGTTTTTCTGAAGGAGAATGCAGTTTGTGTCTTCAACGGCTGTTTCGGCATCACCACCTTATCTGTTGAACAGGGTTTATGCATGCTCGATGCCAGAGTGCCTTTAATAATGCCTTGTGGTAAGCGCAGAGGTGTGACCACAGAGGGCTTAGTCAGCAGTGGATAGCTAGGTCAAGAAATGGCTACCGCCGTGTGCACCCTACTCTTGACAGTAGGTCTTGCCTAAGAAGTTTTACCTAATTCTAAAGCGCTTGGGAATGAAGGAAGACACTAGCTTCTTCCCAACAACATCCAGTGCCAAACAGCTTCAAGACATCCCTGAAATCTGGTTGCAGTGTCCTGGATGGCAAAATCTAAACAGACCAAGATTTGGGTGTCGCCAGCGTAAGAGCAACTGAAGCCGTGGGTGGAAAAGAGCTGGGTCAGCGGTTGGAGATGGAATTAAGCTGAACGGGGGGGGGGGGTAGGCCGAACCCTGGGAAACCACATGGAAGTGAGGAGGACTCAGCGCAAAAAGGGGGCTGGGAAAGAGATAGTCTTATAGAAAAAGGAAGAACCAAGAAAGCACAGTGCCAGAGATGCCCACCATGGCGAGGCGATTGAGCAGAACCGGGTGGTCAATGGTGTTCAACGCACTGGAGAGGTCAATGAGCAAAAAGGCTCCGACCCTGCCTCTGTCATATAAAAGAGTAAGATCGTCTACCACAGACCAACACACCGTCAGTGCCTAGACCAGCGCCGAAACCAGATTGGGATGTGTGAAAGGAGTATTTTTCAAGAAAAGTGATAAGAGGGCGAGCAAGCATTTCCAGGAGTTACATTAAGGCGTGGGGGGGTAAGGGGATGGAGAGATGGAGCGATAATTAGCAGGGATGTCCGGGTCAGTGTAGATTGTTTCACGGGGGGTAGGGGGGCTCACCAGGGAGTTTTAAGAAGCAACAGGATCAGCACGGAGGAGACGGAATTGTCAACAGTAGCAGTGACCAACTGACAAATGCAAGGCAGAATGTCTTTCGCAATAGCCAGCGGGATAGGGTCCACTGGGGGTGGGTTGGGGAGGAGATTTCAATTTGAGAACAGTTCTCTATATTTTGACTTTAGTGAAGGCAGGAAAGGTGTTCCAACGGGACGTGGGAACAGAAATATAAACAGCAGGATAAGAGTGATGAGACTCCGCAGCGCCAATAGTTAGGGGTATTTTGTCAATTTTCTCTATAAAATAATTGGAGATGAACAGAATGACTGATGGGTGAAAAGATAAAGAGCTCATAACTTCCTATAGCTCTTTAGGAACATTAATGGACTTCTCAATTAGTTTGAAAAAATAAGAACATGTGTGCATATGTGAGCTACGATTATTTGGCCACAGTGTGACCAGTAGGCTTGTTGGAAGTACAAGTCTAACATCCATCTTGTCCCCTGGAATAACCAGGTTACTCACCGTAGTGACCACCTTACCCCTAGTCAATAGTCCCCTTTCCTCCATACTTATGGGACATCTCTCCTTCCTGTGGGGCGGGACCGGAGCACTTTGTAAAAAGCATCCAAAAAATGTTTTTTTTTTTTTTTTAAATGTCTTCCTCTTCCTTGCGCGGGGCCCGGCACGCTGCCGTAACCCCGCCCACCTTGGCTCTGACCCGCACATCAGTCCTTTTCTATCGCCAGGTCAGAGACCTATTAGCAATAACAGAGGAACCTTATTAGAGGGGACGGCGGCCGGGCGTATGGAGGAAAGGGGACTATGGACTAGGAGTAAGGTGGTCACTACGGTGAGTAACCTGCTAATACCCCTACGTCCCGTCCCCTTTCCTCCATACTTCTGGGAGATTCCCAAGCACTGCTAACAGGAACTACGGGTGGATGGAAATACCCCTTACTGAAAAAGGTTCTTCAGCACAGCCTGACCAAACTGAGCATCAGCTCTTGAGCTCATGTCAAGCCAATAATGCTTACAAAAAGCAGATGGGGAGGCCCAAGTAGCTGCCCTAGCGATAGACTCCCAGGGAACATTTCTGAAAAGCAACCGCGGCTGCCTTGCCCCGCACCAGGTGTGCATGAATACCCTTAGGAGGTTTCAGCCCTTGGACGGTGAAAGACTCCGTAATGCAGGCGGCGATCCACCGAGAAATAGTCGCCTTAGACGCCCGCTTACCCTGAGGGTTACCAAAGGTCACAAATAGTTGAGAACTACCAAGCTCGGAAGTTCTGTCCGGATAGAACTTAAGAGGCCTTCTGACATGGAGACAATGCAGAACCCTTTCTGCCTCTGAGGTAGGGTTCGGAAAAAAGACTGGCAGGCAGATCGACTGATTCAGATGGAATTCAGTTACCACCTTCGGCAGGAAAGCAGGATTCGTCCTTAGGACTATCTTGTCCTTGTTAAAAACCAAGAAGGGATGCTCCACTGACAAGGCCTGGAGCTCACTCACCCGCCTTGCTGACGTAACGGCGACCAAAAAGGACACTTTCCAGGATAGGTACTTGAGGTCCGTGTCCATGGGTTCAAAAGGTTAATGGCACAACGCTGTCAGGACTACATTTAGATCCCACGACGGGTGCGGACTACGAACTGGAGGGTAGAGGAGTGTCAAGCCTGCCAAATGCCTCTTAACCACTGGATTACACAGAGTAAGAACATTGGTCCGTAGAAAGATAAGCGGAGACCGCTGAAAGGCAAGTTCTGCATGACAGAACGTGAACACCCGACTCTGCTAGGAAGGATACGAAGGACAGCACCGTATCAATCGTAGCCTCCTTTGAGTCCAACTGTTTTTCCAAACACCAATGACAGAACCTGAGCCATTTTCTTCTGTATTGGGATCTAGGCCAGAGTTTCCTGGCCGCCTGGATAATACGCATGTTATCCGCAGACAAGTTAAGATGTTCTAAAGACGAACTCAGGCACCATGCCGCCAAGCTGAGCGATTGTGGCGAGGGATGCCACATCTGCTGTTCCCCCTGATTAAGAAGATCGGGGGTCACTGGTAACCTGATCGGTGGATACAGCAACAGGTGTTGAAGTTCTGAGAACCAAAACCTGGCCAGCCACCACGGGGCTATGAGTAGAAGGGAACAGTTCACCGAGTTCTTCAGCTTCCAAATTGCTCGATGGACTAGAGGCGGGAAGGCATAAGCTCTCATGTTGTGCCATGGAATCTCGAGAGCATCCCCCAGAGAGGAGGCTCCCAGCCCCCCTCTGGAGGCATACTGAGGAAGCTTCTTGTTTACCGCCGTAGCGAAGAGGTCCACCTCCAGTGTGCCCCAACGCAATAAAATCCATGAGAGGACCTCCGCCTTCAACTCCCAGTCGTAGCTGACCACTGTCCGCCAGCTGAGGGCATCCGCTGTGAAATTCAGCTGCCCGGGATGTGCACTGCAAGCAGCCAAACACCATGAAGCACGGCCCACTCCCAAATCTGGATGGACAGGTCCACAAAGGGGGGGTGGGGGGGGGGGGGGGAGACTTGGTTCCCCCCTTGCTTGATGTAATACATCGACACCACATTGTCCGTACGTATGTGGACCACCTTGTTGACATGATCGGTCTGAACGCCCGGAGCGCTAGGAAGATCGCCAGATGCTCTAAATGATTTATGTGGAGGAGCTTGTCCTGAGGCAACCAGAGATCCAAGACCTGAAGAAGATCTAACATTGCACCCCACCCCAGGAGGGAGGAGTCCGTCATGATAGTCACCGTAGGGGCTGGGTCCTGAAACCCTGCACCCACCGACAGGTTGCTGAGAGATGACCACCATTCCAGGTCCACTTTCATGGAAGCCGGAATCATCAGCTTGGAATTCGGGTCCACAGCCTGACGCCAAGAACTCCGAAGAGCCATCTGGGTCCGTCTCATCTTGAGACGAGCAAGAGGAAGAGCCAACACGCACGAGGCCATGAGGCCCAGAAGCCTCTGCAACCACCAGGCCGACATGCTCTCTGTCTGCGCAAACATCCGACACGTGGCTAACAGATCCGCCATCCTGTCCCCGGTCAGGTACACCCTTGCAGTCGATCGTGTTCCAGCAAAAACCCAGGAAAATCAAGTCCTGCGAGACCGTCATGGAAGATTTCCGCCAGTTCACCGACAGCCCAAGATGGAACAGGAGCTGAAGGAGAGAGACTGAAGTTTGCCTGCTGCTTTCAACAGACAAGGGCTGTGTAAAAGCCAGTCCAAATACGGATACACATGGATACCCTGCAGACGAAGATAGGCCGCAATCACAGACATCATCTTCGTGAAGACACGCGGCGCCGAGCTGAGGCCAAAAGGAAGCACTGGAAACTGGAAGTGCTCCTCTCCCACAGATAAACGGAGATATCTCTTGTGTGGATTCCAAATCAGAAAATGCATGTACGTATCCTGAAGATCCACCACACTGAGCCAATCGGCCATCTGCAAGGAGGCCCGTATCTGGCTGGGCGTGATCATCTTGAATTTCTCTTGGGGTAGGAAAAGATTGAACTGGGAAAGGTCTAGGTTGGAGCACAGGCCAGCCTGTTTGGGCACCGTACACAGCCAGGAGTAGAAGCGCTCCCCTCGCTCCACGAGGGGAACGGGTTCCACAGCTCTGAGGTCGAGAAGTTTCTGAACCTCAGCTTTGAGGGAGGGCGAGCCAAACAGCTGAAAAGGAGGGTCGAGGGGTGGGGTAGGGGGTAAGCGGAAGCCTGTCCGAGCGACAAGACCCATCTATCTTCGGTGATGGTCTGCCACGCCTCCCAATGAGACGCAATGCATCCTCCCACCGGGGTCTCGTGCGAGCGCGGAGAACCCTCATTTAGTAGGTTTTTCTGTGGTGTTAACACCAGAACCTGAGGAGGCGGCTGAGGGGCGGGCGAAAACCAGTGTCCGTTGTTGCCTACGGTGGTTATTCCCCGAAGGGGTATCCACTCTTAGATTTCCGGTCGAGGAAGCCCCTAAGGCCAGAGGAGGGTCGACTTTGGGACAACAGTCTCTGGGTTTTGAAAGGGGTCTTAACCAGGACCGACAAGGATTTAGCTGTCCGAGTGCTATCCTTAGTCTTGGTGAGCTCTACATCCGTTGTAGGATGAAAGAGCTCCTTGCCATCGAACGGAAGGTCCAACACCTTGTCCTGCACTTTTGAGAATTTAGTGGCATGCAGCCACGCCTGCCGTGAGGTATCAAGCCCCAGCATAAGAACCCGAGCCGAGGTTTCTACGTAATTAGCCGCAGCCTCCAGGAGATCCTGGGCCAAGACCCTGGAGTCAGATAAACCACCCTTAAAGTCCTCCAACTTCTCGACCGGGATGAATTCCTCAAACTCCGACAGACCTTTCAACATCCGCATATTAGCCCCCGCTAACACCAGTTCGGCATTGGCCTGCCTGAGCTGCAAGGCCGAGTTGGCAAAGATTTTCCTCCCAAGGGAGTCAAGGAGCTTGTCCTTTGCCAGAACCTGCGCAGCCGTCGTGGAAGAGGATGCTGCAGGCCTGGACTGCAAAGTGGCCGCAGCCACCACTGTGGAAGAGGTGGCGGACAAGATGACAGGGCTACCTCTTCCGAAGAATGCAACCTGTATCTCGCGTCAATTTTCTTATTGACAAAAAGTCCAGAGTGTGGCTTTTCCCATAACATTAACATACCCTGCGGACCTTGGCCGGAACGTCCTTCTGCAAGAACAGGCCGGTACGCGCCAAAGGAGACAGGGTGAACGCCCCAGAAAGCACGCCCTCCTGCAGAGTGGGTGCCTCGGGCACCGGAACATCTAAGAAGCACATCATGTCCAGTACCCAGTCATGAAAAGCTCTAATAGAGCGTGGCAGGTCCTCGTTGTCCTGATCGCGCCTAGCACGTCATCCGACAGGTCATGATCCTGCTGAGCCGTGTCGGGCGCTGCCTTGTTTACACGGGACAATGGGGGCAGAGGCGGAAGAGTCGGGGAAGGCACCGTAGGCAAGGGAGCCGCCGGCCGAACCGCCGGAGGTACGGGTGGGGCCAGAAGCGCAGGCGGACAAATCTACCTAAAAAGCCCTTTGAAATATTCACTCATAGCTTGGTACGCATGAGTGTTTGAAATTTACCAAAAAAGGCGTCCTCCGGGGACTTTTGAACCTGGAGGAGGCCTCTCATGAGGTGGACAAGTCCAGGGACGTAACGGGACAGGTGCCTCCACCGACGTGAACACGTAAATCAAAGGTGCCGTCCACGCAGGCAATGAAACATTGTGCGGAAGAGGCATCCGGGCGTTCCAATCATAAACTGGCCAATAAGGATGTGCACAAGGGACTATGTTCACCCAAGGAACCACGCCCTACACCTGAGGCCGATGGCGTAGTTGTAGGGCAAGCACCCAAAATGGCTGCCGCGGTCGTGGCGGGAACAGGCACCATTTTGTCATCGTCTGAGGGGAACTGCGGCATGTGAGGAAGTGAGGCAGGGGTCCCCATCGATGGATCAGGGGTCTTAACTTTAGCCTTAACATAAAGAACCTCGGCAGAGCAGGTACTATGAGGCCTGAAATGTTTCTGCGACATACCAACCGCCAAATTAGCCTTCCCAGGAAGCACATCGGCACTACCGGTAAAAGAAGAACTTTCCTTCTTTGCCCTCTCAACAGATCTGGTGTCGCCGCAAGAGCGGGAACGGTGAGAAACAGCCTTCAACGGCAAGGCCTTGTCAGGCCTCTCAGTAATGTTGGTAGCTTTAGTCTCTGAAAGAGGGACTTCGGACCCACGTCCAGTGACAGCCTTATCTAGGCGGGCCTTGAACATCCGTTCGGTGACAGCAAGTCCCACCAAGGCCTCAGGGCGCACCCTGGTCTTATTTTTGAGGGAAGCCGACAGAGGCCTCAGAGTGAGCTCCAGTATCCAACGATTCAGTAGAACTGGGTCTACAAATAGCCACCACATGAGGGGCCTCTGAGCGTGCTGGAAAGGTAACCCCCGGGCGGGGTGCTCTGAAAAGTAAAGCACTTACCGGGTGCTGTTTCTTCTCGTCGATGAACGCCTGTAAATGCGAAGGAGGAGTTCGTCAGAACACCACCTCCCACCGCTCCAACCGACGTTGAAGTGCCCGGACCGAAAGGGAGTCACAGTAAAAACAGGAGCCCGAACGGTGATCCAGACCCAAACACTGAGCAAAGAGGATGGGGATCCGCCCTCGCGAAACGACAGTGGCACGATGAACAATCTGGAAAGTCTAGTTTGAACGACATAGGCAGACTAGTACACGATCGCTAGCGAGAGCCAGAGAGGGGAAAAAAGGGAAGAAAATCTTCGAGGATGGAAGTGCGTCCAGTCCCGAGCGAGCGGAGAAAAGGACTGATGGGCGATGCGGAGCCAAGGTGGGCGGTGTTACGGCCGCGTGCCGGGCCCCGCGCAAGAAAGAGGAAGGACACATTTTTGAAAAAATGTTTGGGTGCTTTTTACAAAGTGCTCCGGTCCTGTCCCACAGGACGGAGAGATGTCCCATAAGTATGGAGGAAAGGGGACGGGACGTACGAGTAAATTAGATTTCAAAAAGAAATATTCAACACCCCTGTCAAGTCATAGGCAAGAACCTCGAGGTAGGAAGCTGCAAAGATCCCTGCACTGGTTTTGGCTACCGCAAACAGTTAAGTACAACACAGTTTAAAAGCACATTTTTAGGGGGAAGGTTGAAGGACAAAATCAGGGAAACATTCCCAATTTCACCATCTAAGGGCTAGCCAGGAGGTAGCACGCCACCATCCAGAGTCAGGAAAGGTTAGTGATAAGCAGTGGACTTCACACCCATGCAATATCTATGTGGCAGGATGGGGCACAGTGGCATATTCAATTGCGCATTGAACCTCGATTGATCATGGGACCCAAGAAGATAGCTCAAACAGAAGGCACAAGCACAGCTGCAAACCGTCACAAGACAGACAACAGCTGGTGGCACTTGGGTGTCCTAGGTGGCATCAACCATCTTCTAAACATAAGCAGTGACCAACTGCCAATCGATATATTGTGGCAGTCAATGGGTGGTGGTTAATGGCCCAAACAGTCCTGTTGAGGAAGGCTCGACCCATCAGATGTGGGAAGACAGTATGGGACTTCAGAGGTTCCGGACTGGACATTTAGAGAGATTCCAATCCAGGATATACCTAAAGATAAAGCCACTGTACATTGCCATTATGGCCAGGTCAGGGTTCTTACAAAGGCAAAAACTGTAGGCACTGTGGAAAATGGTTCACTTTATTTTTTTTAAAGGTAACTAACCACTCTAACTTAACAATCGTTCTTTTTATCTGGTCAGTTTGTGCACATTAGTGTGCTTGACTGGCAGTAAAAAAAAAGTTTGCTTTGCACGTACTCATGTATTCTTGGAGCAAGCCCAAAGAGAGGAAATGGTCCAGGTAGCAGGTGCATTAGCAGTAAAGATACCCCATGTTCACCTTTAGCCTAGTAATTTAATGTCTGTCATGAGGCAATGTACCACCAAGTGCATAAAAGGTCTTTGTTCTCATAACTTCAGGATGTACAGACAAAGCCTGTTGCTTCGTCTGAGAACCGCGTAGGCGCTTTAAGAATAAAATTGGACTAAAGCCTATGAACTCTTCTGTGCCGGTATCTCGCTCTGCAGGTTATGTTAATGTTAAAGGTATTTGTACCGCGCACCGTCAACACCAGAGTGGTCCCCAGGCACTCTGCCAGATCTGAAAAGGGAAGAGGGTAGGAAGGTTCGTAGGATTGAGCTGGAAAAAGGCAAGAGAGCTGTGATGTGCTGTTGGTAGCCTCAGTTTGGTGTGCACTGTTCGCTGAGCTTAGTTGTGCTTTTCGGTTGAGAGCCATCGTGTGCTGTTGCGTGAGGCTATGTGTAGTATATTTTCTTGCAGTGTGGTGATTGTGCGGTTTGTTGTGCATCAGATGTATGGTTGGGTATAGTTAGAGTAGGAGATGTTTATGCTAATCTTCACAATCCTGTCTAGATGTGGTGCAATGCTAATCTTTACAGTTCCATCTAGATGTAATAGAAGCTGACATTCACAATTCTGTCAAGATGCGACTCGAGCTAATCTTTATAATCCTGTTTAGGTGTGGGGCAAGCCTACATTCACAACTCTCTGAAGATGTGACAGAGGCTAATCTTCACAGTTCTGTTTATGCAATTTTATCTGGACTAGCTAGCACAGAGTATAGTCTCCCTAGTTGTGAGCTATTGCTAACTAATATATCTTGATGTGAGACATGGCAGCACAGTTTACAACTCAGTGAGTATGTGGGGCGACTGTCGCAGAATGGAAGTGGTTACATGCACGTTACCTTTGATTTAGTGGTAGGGGTTATAGGATAGGATAGGAGATAGCTGGGTCTCAGTTAGGTTTATTTATACAGCGCACTGACACCACCCAAGGGCAGTCTCCAGGCGCTCAGATGGCTCTGCAAGAAAGAGGACGTTGTTGGTTATGGAGGGAAGAATGATAGGATATGTCCAGAACCACGAGAAACGAGTATGTATTGGCTAGCAGATGGAAGGTTGTGTGCACTGGCTTGCTGCATCCATACGGGTAAGGTCCAATGCCTTGGGTGTTTTCTGTGTGGCTGTTTGTCATGTTGGTGTGTGTATGTCTGTTTTGTATGTGTGTTTTATGTCTAGATTGGCAGGTGTTTAAGGGTGTGTGCGGTGGATTGTTGTGTCCGTATGGGTAAGGTCCAATATCCGGTTTAGTTTGTTGTAAGTGGGCGTTGCTTGTGTTGTGTTTGTGTTGGGGTACATGTTGGCTAGACCAGTGTGCATGTATAGTGTTTGGGGTGGTGTGTTTGTGGAGGTAGAAGCGGGTGGTTAGAGCATTGGCTACTCGTCAAGTTGTTCAATGTGGCTAATCTACACATTCCTAGCTGATATGACCAATGACTTCTCCATAATTCTTCTATCCAAGTGTAACGCATGGCCAAGAGTGTGAACTAAATTGGAGGCACAACAGCAAATGCAAAACACCTAGATTTATTTAAATTGAAAAAAAGTCCAGCAGGAAAGTGGAAATGTCTGCCAGGAACGGAGGCAGAGAGACACCCGACTGTTGCAACCAATTGCAAGGGGAAGGGCGGGGACAGGAAGAATCAAAGGACTAAACCCCAGGGACTGCACCTTCTAGATGCAGGCCAGCTCAAAACAGGGTGCGAGGCCACCTAAAGCACAAGATAAACCCACCCGAATAGCACAAACTATTCAAAAAACGATTGGGAAAAAAACCTCTGCGGGAGCACATGAAACTGGCCAAAAACGGATTAAAATCAATGTAAAACTATTCTACTAACTAAATACATTTTTATATAGCGCTACACTCACCCAAAAGGTCTCACAGCGCTCACTCACTGAGCCTCAACCAGCCCCTAAAACAGCTCCTCAAGTGGTTTCCTTAAAGGGTGCTTCAAGAAAGTACAAGATAACCATGGGCAAAGGCGGGTATTACACGACGTATTGCCCACAGGAATCTGGGCAAAAATATTTTCAAGCAAGTCAGCAGACCTGCTTCCTCCTCACTGCAGAACAGGAAACCAAGAGTGCAACAGGGGCAGGAGAAAACCCAAATACCTTTGGACAAAGTGGATGACCAAAAGGGGCAGAGTCAAGATGACCAACCAGATTGGGTGGTCAGTAGGAATGACACTCCACCCCCACCCACCATGTATATGAAGGACCTAAACGAATTATAACCAATATGTAGGAAGCAATTGTGGGCTCACTAGAGCCCATAGAGCCAAAGTGGCCATTTAAGGCCAGCTCATGGTCCCGTAGACAAAGAGGCTGGAAGCAGGATAATAACTTTTTAAAAAAAGGGAAAAAACAACTACTGCTATCCCAATGGCCACCAAAAAGGTAGATTGGGCTACTAATGCAGTAAAATGGCTTGAACACTATGAAAATCCAAAACGAAAGTATTGCTGCCACCAAATTACTCCCTAATACCTGTGTAGGGTGATCAAATCACCCTAATTCAAACAATTGAGAGGTATGGGGGCACCCCTGCAACTGGACGCTTTAGGCCACCAAATAGACCTATTGGGTAAAAAAAAAGTGCGACAATGGCAGGGGGACTTCTGATCAAGTGCTGCTCAAATAGACCATGGCTAGGTATAATGCAAACCACCATGTTAAAGAAAAAGGGGGAAAAGGGGAACAAGGTGAGTTAAAAAACCAGAGCATTAATACAACAGATTTTACCAGAAAGAGGCGGAGGTAATAAACGTCTGCAAAGGGGGAGAGGAATGTATAGAGGAGTAAGAGTTGGTAGTGCCTCGCCAAGTAATGGACCAAGTATGAGACACTGGTTGATATTTTTGTAAGGCAGACCACCACTGGATAAGCAAGTGTCAGTGGCGCCCGAGAGGGTGCGGACGCTCTTAGGGGCAAGGGATGTCAAGAGGCACTTTTATAAGGCCTCAAACCAGGAAAAGCATAACAAATACTGGAAAACTAGAAGAATAATGAGCAACAGCATTCCTGGCAAGGCCAGCAATATTCAGATAGGGATTACTACAAGGCTGATTACAGTATAATGAACTACATAGCATAGAGCTGCCCTGGAGAGGGGGGGAAAAGGGTTCACAGGCTATACTATAGATTGAAAGGAGCCATTTTTAAAAGCTATAGTGCAAGGCAAAACAGTGACATGCCTCCTCGACACAGGTGCGTCCAATACATCAATTTCCCACAGACCCCTCTCCAGGAAAGTAAACAGTGGGATTCTCTAATAATCTGGTCCAAAGGCCAATATCTGACCCCGTACCGTTTACTAGGTCTTTTATCTTGCGTGGCTCCGCTTGTTGTCACTGATAAATGTGCTTTAAATCTGTTGGGAATGGATTTGCTGAAACATTTATATGCAATTATATATTGCTCGCCTGATGTACCCAACATGTAATGCAGAGTCTATTTCAAAATGTTTTGCCACTACTAATGATTTGCTACCTGCACTTGGAGTGAACCCTATGAAATGGGCCATGGGATCTAATGGTGTAGGATGTATGGTAGTTGATCCAGTGAAAATCCAGGTTAATCCTGGTGCGGTATTGCCGCAAATTCCTCAGTATAAAATACCCACAGAAGGGTTAGAATGAATTAAGCCCGTAATAAAGGATTTACTGGTTAAAGGGATTTTAAAAGAAATAGTAGGGTGTCCGACAGTCCAATTCTTCATGTGCAAAAAACAGATTGATGTGTTGCAGCAAAATGGAGACAGATTATTGATCTCGGAACAATAAATAAAATTGTAGAAACCTCAGTATCTGGTGGTGCCAGACATGCCTTCCTGTTAACCATGAAACCACCTTCAGACCAATATTTCACTTTTATGGACCTCAAAAGTGCTTTTGTTAGTTTTTGTAACATGAAGACAGTCAGAACCTATTTGCCTTTAATGTGGAAGGGCAGTCCTATACCTTCCATACCCCCCCGCAAACCCCCCAAGGTTACACTGATAGCCCAAGTATTTACAGCCAAGCATTGAAAACACAGCTAGATACGTTTACACCGACTGCAAATACCATACTGCTCCATTACATTTGTTGATAGCTGAAGATGACGAAGAGCAATGCATGGATTGCACTGTGCAGTGATTGCATTTTTTTTTTAGCACCAATGGGACAAAGTGGCCCTAAAAAACATCAGTCCTCTAAAACCCAGGTCACCTATTTGGGACACTTATTGTCGAAAGGGGAGCGTAGATTACACCCTCCGTAAAGAGGCTATAATGAAAATACCTGTCCCCATCACACAAAAAGATGTCAGTTTTTTTGGGAGGATTTCACTTTGCGGGAAGTGCATTCCCAATTTTACTCTTTTAGCAAAACCACTGTTAGAACTAACACCGGGTAGCGCTCCAGTCCCCTTGCCAAGGACTGCTGCTCAGCAGGAGAAGTTTTAAAATCTGCATTATGTAATTCACTGGCTTTAGGCATTACGGATTATACTAAACCATTTTCATTTTTTGTGCATGAAAAGCAAGGCTGTGTGTTATCTGTACTAACTCAGCAGAAAGGGGGTAAATGTGCATATTTTTCCTTCTCCAAGGGGCCCAGTGGCAAAGGCACTTTTAAATTGCTTAAGGGGTGCAGCGGCTGCAGCCATTTCCATGAAGCAAGCCAATGCCATAATACTGGGACACCAAGTTACATTGTCTGTGCCACCCGAGATTGATATTTTATCAAACAAAACTAAAATATTACATATTAACTGACATTATTGTCTCCAAACATTGCCATACAAGGTTGTAACACAAAATCCTGCCACCTTGCTACACCTCCCATCGGATGAATCAAAAGTAATGCACGATTGTGTATTAATAACATAATGAAACGAAGGGACGGGTAGATTTGGTGGATACTGTGATTGATAAACCCAATGAACACTTGTAGATGACTCGGGTTTTAAATTACCAGATGGTACTACCACGGCAGCATATGCCATAAAAACCTTAAACACCATTGTTGAGGCTTGTTAGATATCTTAGCATTCAGCACAAGCAGCTGAAATGATTGCCCTCATTCGAGCTTGCGAGCTGCGCTCCAGTGTTGTAGTTAATATGTGTTGACAGTCAATATGCATTTGGAGTAGCAGACAACTTTGGCCGATTATGGGCTGAGAAAGGATTTTTAACTTCGCATGGGTCAAAAACACAGCATGGTACATCGATTTCGAAAGTGTATGCAATGACCCTGCCAAATAAACTGACCATCAGATGCAACGCACACAAGGCCGATCGAAGCGATGTGGGAAAAGGTAAAGCTTTCGCTGACCAGATTCCAAAGGCAACTGCACCATTCCCATTATCTGTTGTATTCAGTACAAGACCGACCAGAACACGCTATGCAAACGTTCTCGTAATCCCCAGAGTCAAGAGCCCGAGCCGGAGACGCCAGCTTCCCATACCCATCAGCTCTGCAATCGAACGCCCTATCATCACCCCTGCGAGGAGAAGTCTCCCAGATAGCATTCTGCAAAGCCGTGAAAACTATGCTCTTTACTTAAAACCCATCCGAAGACAGACCAAATACCTACCACATGCTTAGAAATGTCAATGTATGTATCTGGATGATTGTACTCACCTGCCCCGACACCTATTCATGATTCATATGCATGCATTTCTTCTGTAACTAAGCCTGCCACAAGTAACAGCGCTGCGATGCCCGTGGGCTGTATGTGCACTATACAAGTGTAAAGTCGATCAATTTTTCACACGTGATGCAATCAAGAAAATCTTTAATACCGTTGAGACAGCACAAACTACTCAGTCTGAGGATACTGCCCACGAATTAGAGGAATGGAAACAGAATGAGAAATGCGTAGATGGTTGTTAGATAGACATGCAAGATGAGGGGGGGAAATGGAAATTACCACATATCATCCATTACGCACCGTACTTGCATTTCTGATTATATCGGCTTAGATTCACATACTGTGCATATAGTCCAACATCTAGTGGTAATCACATCTTTTTCGAAGATCAAAAGGGACGTCAACATGGGTGCGACTAACACTAGCCCCAACGTGACGTGCAGTGTACCCAAAATACACCACGTATCGAGGTCCCACTGGTTTATTTCTACCGTCAGGGACCCTTATAGTCTGCATGAGTTTTTACAGAAGGTATAAGAAGTCTATGTTCCTTCTACTCCAAGAGGGGAGGAAGGGTAGGGGCGCAAGTGAATCCAAGCTCATACAATCAATAGAAATACAATTACAGTGAGTAATGTAGCTCTTCTCATGCCTATATATCTGCTTAGAGTCACATGTGGTGCATAGACTAGCAAGGAGTACCCAGAGATGGTGTTGGGATGTGAAGGAACAGTAGCAAAGATGTCTTAGCACTGCTTGCCCCATCTTAGAATCAGACCTAGAGAGTGCATCTAGGCAGTGTTGTGTAGATGTGTACAGAACTCCTGGTTGCTACTTTGCAAATTAAATCAAGGAACATTTGCAATGAATGCTATGGTAGCCCCTGTGCCCAGAGTCGAGTGAGCTCTAGGCGTGAAAGGTAGATCTCTCTTGGCAAGAGAGAAACAGTGTGATGCAGTTTACGATCCACCTGGAAATAGCCAATTTAGAGACAGGGTCCCCTTCCGAACAAGCTGCCACAAACGAAAAAACGGGTGTCTTAGTGGCTTTGTTTTTTCCAGATAGTAAATCGCCGCTCTCCTCACATCTAGCATATCTAGTGTGTGGAGGCTCCTTTCTGCCACATTATTGGGGTTTTGTAAGAGTGGGCAGTTTGATGGACTGGTTCACATGGAACTTTGAGATACATTTGGGCACAATCCGTGGGTGTGTGCTCAAAACTACCTTGTGAATCATAATGACAGGGTCCTGATTTGAAAAAGCCTGCAGTTCACCAACTCTCCTTATAGAGGTGATGGCCACTAGGAAGGCAGACGTGAGTGCCTTAAGGCTAGCCTTGTGCAAAGGTTCAAATGGAGGTCCCTTTAGTCTGGTAACAACTAACATTCGGGTCCCATCCAGCAGCTGGAATGGAGCTAGGGGGATGTTTCATCTTTACCCCTCCATAAAAGCTTTAGTCACAGGAATTTTCCATCACAAAACCTTGCTCTGGGACGTGGTGTACGCCGAAAGAGCAGTTAAATGGACCTTTAGGGAATTGAAAACCAGTCCTTAATCTAACAGGTGAGTTACGTAAAGGAAGTCTTTAGGAGAGCAATCATTAGGATGGACGCCCTTGGTGTTAAACCAGGTAAAGCGCTTCCATCTTCTGGATTAGCATTGTCTGGTGGTAGGTTTCCATGCCTCCCCGAGTACGTCCATGCATCTGAGGGAGTTGAAGGAGTCCAAACTAGGACTTCGAGACAGGGTGCCAAGTTGAGTGTTTGGGGGCATGGATGTAGCGTCACCCCCCCCGATCTTGGGACAGCATGTTGTATGGGCATGAAAGCTACCTGGAGGGGAGATGGACATTGCCATGAGATGGTGAGAATCAACGCTGGTGAGCCCACATAGGGGCCACCGGGATCAACTAGACTAGTTCCTGGTGCATTTTGTGCACTATTCTGTTGAAGAGAATCTGGGGGAAAGTCTAGGCAAATCTCCGGGACCATGTTATCCAGAGACCGTTCCCCTCGGAGCAGTACTGTGGGTATCTGAAGGTGTAGTCTGGGCATTGGGTGTTTTTCGAGTGGCAAACAAGTCTCTGGGAAGTTCCATTATGCAAAGACATCGAGTAAAATGTCCTCTTGCAGCCACCACTCGTACGGGTATGGGGAAGTCTCTGCCGAATAAGTCTGCCAGAAGATGGAGTTCCCCTAGAACATGTAAGAGGAGGAACGTATGTTTGAGTGCCCACATCCAGATGTTCTGGGACAGTCTGGATATAGATCCAGAGTGCGTGCCACCCGTTTGTTCAGGTAGTACATGGCCGTGGAGTTGTCCGTGAGTATCAGAACTGTCTTCCCCTCGAGTGTGCCTGGAAAGCCTTCAGGGCCTTGAACATTGCTGGCAGTTCCAACAGGTTGATATGGTTGGACGCTACTGATGGCGAACATATGTCGTGCACCGTCTGTTGAAGGAAGTGAGCGCCCACCCTGACAGAGGAGTCTGCGGTAGAGTGGCTTCCACTGAAGGTTTTACCTTGCCCACCACTGCAAAGACTGAAAGAGGGCCACCGAGACAACCACTAGATCGCCGCATTGGCCGCTGGCCCAACACCATCGGCTCGAGAGCCACTCTTGCCTGGGGCACATGCGCGGGCAAGTGTGCGGAACTAGGAAGATGCAAGAAGCCATCATGTCCAACAGCTGCACGGCCTTGCGTACAGTTACCTGAAAACTGGCTACATAGTAAGGATCTGGAATAACATGTTTTGCCCCCTCTCGTTGGGCAAGACAAGGCAGTCTTCTGTCTGAATAAGTGGCCCCAGAAACGGTTTCGATTTGGCTGGGGGTCAAGCTGGATTTCTTCTTGTTGAGAGAAACCCATGTCGAAAAGAAGAAAAACGGTCTTCTGGTTGTCCCTTACAAATCCCATGTTATGAGCCAGACGTTGAGGTAAGGATAGATGGGGATGGACTGCCTGTGCAGGTGAACCGCCAGTAACTTTGTGAACACCCTTGGGGCCGAGGCATTGCCAAAAGGGGAGAACCTTGAATTGATGGTGGGTGTCGTTTATCATGAACCTGAGGTACTTTCTGTGCACTGCCAACATGTAACATGAAAGTAATTATCTTTCCAATGCAATCCCCCTACTGCAGCAGAGATTGCCTCCTGAAGAGTGGTCATTAAGAATTTGTATGTTTGACATACTTTCTCAGGGCGCAGATCTAAAACAGGGCACATGGTGAGATCCAGTGTGGGTACAAGGAAGTACACTGAATAAATACCCTTGTTTATCTAGAGAAAGGGGGGGGGGGGGGACTTCTTGGATGGTGCCCTTTTCCAGCAGGATGCGCAGGTGTTCTAGGAAAAAGGCATCTGCTTCTTGGTGGATGGTCGCGAGTTGGTCTCAGGAACTCTATACAGTATCCGTGGGCGACTGTCTTCAGTACCCACTGATCTGATGCGATTCCCCCTCCACAGTGTGAATAAATGTACGGATGAGTCACTTGGAGGCCAGGGACCCTCTGGAATCAGAGTTTCAACCTACGCCCTTACCGCGACGAGGGCCTCTGTTGATACTGGAAATTGCCAGTAGCCCTGTCCGGAAGACCAGTTGGACCCACCCCCCCAGCCCCTACCCCCCGACCGCCCTACCCCCCCCGACCGCCCTACCCCCCCCCCCCCCCCCGACTGCCCTACCTCCCTACCTCCGAGCCATACTCAACATGGGGTGAGTGGGAGAAGAACAAGTTACTTCTTACCTGGTAACGTTCTTTCGACGAGATATTCCTCCGACGTATTCCTTATCTTTGATAATACGACGTCCGCCGAGTCAATGTCCTTCGACGGCCACCGTATCGGCGCCGACGTCACCATGCCCATTAATAGCCACGCGCTGTGTCCGTTGCTCAGTTCCGTTTCGTAGCATAAGTCATGCCTGAATTGGTTATTGACCTTGAAGGAGCGTAAACTGCAAACACAAGGGAAGTTATCACTGCGGGGATGGTTGGGAGGGGCGATAAGGAATACGTCGGAGGAACATACCGTCGAAAGAACGTTACCAGGTAAGAAGTAACTTGTTCTTCGAAGGGATTGTGTCCTCCGACGTATTCCTCATCTTTGAGAGACTCCCATAGCAGTGGCATATAATTGGAGGCGGGAGTGAGTTTTATGTATCCCTTTAGGGATGGACCGAATGTAATACGGCCTTGCCAAATCTGGTCTCTTGAGCAGTGGAGGAATCCAGATTGTAAAATTTTGTGAATGTATGTGCGGACGACCATGTGGCAGCCGCACATATGTCCCGGACCGGTACCCCTCTTTGGAGAGCCGAAGAGGCTGCGATACCCCTGGTTGAATGAATCCTGAGATTTTGGGGTGGCTCTTTCCCTGCTAGTCTATAACATTCCAGGATGGCCAAAATAATCCGCCTGGAGATGGTTTGTTTTTGTTATGGGTAGTCCCAACTTGTGACCCGAGTATCCTACAAACAGTTGGTCTGCTTGCCTGATCCTAGCCATTCTGCTGATGTAAAAGCTGAGAGCTCGCCTAGGGTCCAGCCCATATAGCCTTTCCTCCTCTTTCCCCGGATGGGGAGGAGGGTGGAACGAAGGCAAGGTAATTTTCTGAGTAATATGAAATTCAGAAACCACCTTTGGGAGGAAATTAGGCTTCACCTGTAGGACAACTTTGTCCTTGTGGAAGATTGTATGTGGGGGTTTACAGGAGAGAGCTTGTAGCTCGCTCACCCTCCTAGCAGATGTTAGTGCTACCAATAGGACAGTTTTAAGCGTGAGAAATCTCAGCGCACAAGAGTGAAGTGGTTCAAATGGAGTGCCCATTAAGAAGTTTAAGACTAAATTTAAGTCCCATAAGGAAACCAGGAATGGTTTTGGAGGGTAAACATTAGTTAGTCCCTTGAGAAATTGTACCACTAGAGGAATTTTGAAATACGATGGTTCCTCCGCAGTGCGCTTGAAGATAGAAAGCGCTGCAAGATAACCTTTTACAGTGCCCACTTGAAGGCCCGAGTTTGCCAAGTAGAGTAGAAACGATAACACCGTTGGTGTACCACATGAAAAAGGGTTGATCTTCTCTTCCCTACACCAGCTGCAAAACTTGTTCCAACGGCAGCGGTATAAAGACTTTGTTGCCGGTCTTCTGGCCAAAAGCAACACCTCCATGACGTCATCCGGGAGATCCCAACTCTTGTACCTCAACCTTTCAGAAGCCATGCGTGAAGGTTGAGGGTTCTGGTGTCTGGATGGAGAACCTGACCTCCCTTCTGCGAGAGAAGATTCTCTTTGAGTGGAAGACAGATTGGAGGACAGATGGACATATCTAGAAGGTCCGGGTACCACGTTCTCCTGGCCCAATCCGGGGCAATTAGGATCATGGATTTCCGGAATCTTCTCAACCTCCTGATCATTTGAGGAATAACAGGGACTGGAGGGAACGCGTAGAGGAGTGGAAAATCCCAGTCCACTACGAACGCATCTCCTAGAGCTCCTCTCGGGGGAAATTCCCTTGAACAGAACAGATCTCACTTCTTGTTGCTTGTGGCGAACAGATCCACCTGAGGGGTTCCCCAAAGGGTGAAGATCTCTTGAAGGACTTCCTGAGCTAGCTCCCACTTGTGGGAGACTGCTCTGCCTGCTCAGAGCATCCGCTGTCAAGTTCTTCTCTCCGGCTAGGTGGAGAGCCGATAGAGATTCCTTCTTGGATTGCCCAAAACCAGAGCTGCATCGCCTCTCTGCACAGTGGCAGTGATCCTACACCTCTTGTTGAGGTAGTGCATGGCCACCGTGTTGTCCGTCATTATCAGGACATTTCTCCCCTGTACTGATGGCAGGAAAGCTTTCAGCGCTAGTCTGATGCCCTCAGCTCTAATAGATTGATGTGTAGTCTGGACTCCGATGGAGACCAACGACCGCTGATGGTCAAGTCGTTGGCATGGGCTCCCCACCCCGTGAGTGAGGCGTCCGACTACCGTCATCTCCGGCCATGGTTGCCAAAACAGTTCTCCTTTTAAGATGTTCTCTGGATAGGCCCACCATTGAAGGTCGCGGGCTACCTTGTCCGGAATCTGGAGGAGATCCGTCAATCTCCCTGAGAATTGCGACCACTGACCTCAGTGCCCACTGAAGAGATCTCATTCTCAGGCACAAGGAAGATGCAGCATGCCATGAGGCCTAGCAACCTCAAAAAGGCGAAGGCTTGGAGACGTTGGGCATTTTGAAACTTGGTGACCATCTGTAGAATATCTTGAGCCCTCACCTCTGGTGGCGAGGCTTTTCCCAGAGAAGTGTCCAGGACCGCTCCAATGAACTGGAGTATCTGTGATGGTATCATCTGTGACTTCTTTAAATTGAGGGAGAAGCCCAGTCTGAAGGAAGTGGGAGACATAATCTAGCTGGGCCTGTTCCGAAGATACAGCCCTGATCAGCCAGTCGTCCAGGTAGGGGTAGACGTGGATCCCTTCCCTCCTTAGACTCGCCGCCACTACCGACATCAGCTTGGCGAAGACCCTCGGGCGGAGGTCAGCCCAAATGGCAGAACTTGAAATTGATAATGAGTCGCCAATTGCGAACCAGCCCTTGTTCCTTTTCTACTACAGGTACCGGTTCTATGGCACCTTTCTCTAGCAGGTCTATAATTTCCTGCAAGAGGAGCGGATCTGAAACTTTCAGAGAGCTGTTTCCCGGTGGATGACGGAGGAATGTGTAGAAAGGGTAGGCAGTAACCTTGGGCAACTGTTTACAATGCCCAAGCATCTGACGTTATAGCCTGCCATTCCGTCAGATGGTGAGTTAACCTGCCCCCTACAGGTGTATTGTGTGGAAAGGCCTCAGACTGGTTTGGGGCGGCTGATGCAGATGCCGAGGGTAAAGAGGCACCTGCTGCTGCTGCGGCCTTAGTACTTTTGACCCGTCCACCTCGGGTGGATCTCCTTTGGCCTCGAGCCGGCTGTCCTCCGCCTTTCCCGAATGCGGAATAATAGCGAAAGGACTTTCCTCTTCCAGAGGGGCGAAAAGAAGGTTGGCGGATAGCAGCTCCTAAAGATTTTGCTGCTGCTTTAGAAGTCTAACTTTTCCAGACTGTCATCCGCCTTTTTCCCGAATAATGAAGAGCCGTCAAAGGGCATATTCAAAAGTCTGGCCTGTACATCTGGAGCAAAGCTCGACTTACGCAACCACGCATGCCTGCGGATTGTTGTACTTGCCGCCATGGCCCTGCTGATACTGTCAGCAGAATCGATGCCAGTTTGAAGTGATTCGCACATGGCATCCTTGCCCTCTTTAATAATGTTAAGTAAGGCTTCCTTTTCCTCCCCTTCGGGTATGCAGTCAGCCGCTGATGAAGCACACTCCTATAGTGTGTGACTGAACCTGGCGAGGGTACAGGTGGCGTTGATGGACTTCAACGCCATACTACAGGCAGAGAAAACTTTCTTCGCTATAGAGTCGTACCTCTGGTCATCTCCATCCTGTGGGACAGTATGTTAAGCGGTCCTACTGCTAGATGAAGTTGCCGCTTGAACCACCAGGCTCTCTGGAGTCGGGTGTTTTGATAAGTATTCAGGGTCAGCAGCCGCTACCCTATACTTGGTTGACAATCTTGACTGCAGGGATAACTTCAGGAGTTTCCCAATTTGATGCAATTTTCCTTTGTAAGGCTGCATGGAAGGGGATCACCGGGTCCTCCTGTGGGCCTTTGTCTAATATCTGTTAGGTCATCCTGTTGAAAAACAGGTGAAGGCGCAGACCAACCCATAAACTCAGTAATTCTTGCCATCAGGGTTCTATAGGTTGTTTCGGCATGTTCCCCTGGCTTAACAAATTCCACTTCTGGGGAAGTGTCCAGCCCACTTGCCTCATGTAGTGACTCCTGTAGGTCCTTCAGCCTTCTTTCCTCAGAGGTGAAATACTCTGCAATAGGCAGTGTGGTCCTCTGTAACCCGAACGTTTCCTGGTCAGAATCTTCCCCCTCTTCATAAACTGAAGAAAGTCCAGGGTACTCTGACCTCTGAAATGGAGTAAAACCCATCTCTAAGGCAGAAGGAGCCAAACTCGTCGTTATTGGACGAGTAAACGTCAATGTCGTCGACGCCAATGTAACAGGCTTCGAAGGCGCCGAAAAACTGGAAGGGGTCTCGAAGAACTCGAGAGGATCGGGATCCTACTTGAGGGCATCGACGACAGTCTCGGCGTCGTGCCGGAGGCCCTTGAAATCACCGCTGGCTGTGGAGTAGCCTTGGGTCCCCTTTCATCGGCGTCGACGATGGCGTTGAGTCGATTGACCGATGCGTCGAGGAACCCTTCGACAACGGCGTTGATGGCGCCGATCCGTGCAAAGGAATCGACGGCGGCGAAGACGGTGCCTTCTTACCCGATGGCTCATGGCGCTCTCGGGGGGAATGTTGCGCCGGGTGCTGCGACTTGCGGCGTTTTGATTTTATGGGTTTTTCACCCGGGGTATCGCCCTCAGCTGTCTTCGAGGGGGTCGAGGCCGCGTTCTCGAAGACGCTTAACATTTTCTTTCTAAATTCCTCCCACTCAGCTTGAGAACTGTGTTTAGTGGGACAGGAGACTCTTTCTGGGGACACAGAAGACAAGGAATGGGACCTTCGATGTCTCTTTTTTGAGTGTCTTGATCTCGACGAATGGTGGGAGCTGCTTCGAGATCTAGAATGGGAATGTTTGACGGCGCGGAGACGAATGCCTCGACTCAGCCGACAAAACTTTCGAGGAGGTTTTGGCTGACTTACCTCTCTCGAGCTTCCCCTTGCGCTCCTTCAAGGCTTTCGCCATCATGGACATGCAGTCCTCACACTCCGAACAATGGTGCTCGGATCCCAAGCACCATAAGCAGATCCTGTGTGGATCCGTTATTGACATTTTTTTACCGCAGTCTCGACATTTCTTGAAGCCAGATCGCAGCGTCGTCGGTTCTGATGAAGAAGCCATTGAGAACGATAAGGTATATTCGAGTAGAAATGGATAGTTATCCTGAATGAAGTGAGCAACGACATTCCAAGGCCCCCAGAAACGAGGAAAAACGGAACTGAGCAACGGACGCAGCGCGTGGCTATTTATGGGCATGGTGATGTCAGCGCCGATACGGTGGCAGTCCAAGGACATCGACTCGGCGGACGTCGAAAGAAATTTCCGAGGCCAGCAAGCTGGAAACGTATTATCAAAGATAAGGAATACGTCGGAGGACACAATCCCTTCGAAGGACTGGCTATGAAATTATCAGTGGGAGTTTGTACCGCCGCGCTGGTTGAAGGGTTTAGCTGAAATCTGGCTGAGTGACTAATGCCTTGTGCTCCTTTTTTGCTGTTTCCAGGGTGTCGACCACCTTCCCGAATGGATTTGTTTCCTCCACAGGCTTAAGGAGGCTTGCGTTTTCGGGCTTGAAGCCAGAGTTTTTCAACCATGCGTGTTGCTTGAGCATGGTTCCCTGGGCAATGATATGTTGTGCGGTTTTGGCAGAGTCCAGTGTTCTTCAGGATATTCTGGGTAACCCGTCAGCCTTCAGCCACTACCTCCAGCAGGTGTGATCGGGTAGGCTCTGCAGCTTCCTGATGGCCATCCTGTAGTACGCCACATTGAACACCACCATAGCTCTCAAGGAGCGTGGTGTTTACAATCCTTGTGGAGTAAGCTGCAGTGACACGCTTACCAAGGGCGTAACATTTTTACAATCCTTGTCAGGAGGAGATTTTGCCCAGGACAGTGGTACTCCTGTCCGTTTGAGAGTGGTGGCTATGACGAAACACAGCAGTGTGGTGTGGCCCCTAATGTAGAGGGGGCAGGATGAGAAAAAAAATCCATATTGGGATTAACTGCCCGTGTAAGGGAAAGGGAGATTAGGCAGGAGCCAGGCTTTTTATTTTTTTAAAGCACTATTAAGTTTGCAATAAACAATAACTTCACATAAAGTAATCAACATTCAATTTTCAAATCCTCATAAGCATCACATATTATCTACTCCAACAAAATAGCTATATCCTGTGAAACATTACTAGTCAAACTGACAGGTATACACAAAAACACAAAAAACACAACACAAGTGGGAAGAACGAAATTAAAAAAAACCTCACCTCCATCTTATCCCACCTTCTCCCATAGATGTCACATCCATTATAACAGCCCTACTGTCATATCAATCATAAAGAGCCAAGCAAGATCCCCATAACTTCATGTATTCCTCTTTATTTTTCAATGAAACCTTATACTGTGAGATATGTAACTCCGTTAAACACTCTTCAACCTTAGGCGTTTTCCTCTTTTTCCAAATTCTGAGAATTAGCTTAATTGCTACCATCATGGCCCAGTCTATCCAGCAAGTATGTTTTCTAGCACGCACACATCTTTCTTTATGTGATAGTAAAATAATGTGTGCTGCGGATTTTTGTAAATTTATTCCAAAAATCAATGACATCTTTCCAAAATAATTTTACTCTTGGACATTCCCACAGTAAATGTAAGAGTGCCTCTACCAATATCAACACCAGCATAAATCATTAGCTTGAAGCCCTAATTTAAACATCTTGACTGGTGTCCAATACAGCCTTCCAATAACTGTCTAATCAAACGCAAACCCATGTCTGATCCCAAGTTCAAATCCACCTTCAGAATGTCTCTCCAATTCACATCAGAAATGACCCTATCAACATCATGCGACCAATGTTCCTTCAATCCAGTCCATGCCAATTGAAGATTCTCATCAATAGGCATAAATTGTATATAAATTCACACAATATTCTTGACCGAATAATTTGCTGATCTCTGGTTTTTTTCTCAATAGAACCACCAGCCATATCTATCCTCAAATTGATCATGAAAGCTAAATCCAAGTATCTGTTCATTACTCTCGGACTTAAACCATATCTACACTGTATTTCCTCAAAACACAATTGATCTCCATCCATCCATCACATCCCCTAGCCTCAGAATTCCCTTATTTATCCAACTAATCCAACCCAGACATTTATCTGCTAAGCTTCATTATACCATATAGCAGTGTCTGGGCTGAAGCCATAACCCCGTCCATTTTCTCTAAACCACAACCCTATCACCCGTCTAGTAGCCACCACCGGAATTAATTTCAACCATTTGATAATTTACATACTATAAATATTCCCTAATTCATATGGTGCACATATACCCTTTCCATACGCAACCAAATTGGTTCTTTCATTATTTTCTCTAAAGTAATATGAACTCCAAGTAAAAATGCTCTAATATTTCATTAAATCTGGGTATCCAAAGCCCCCTTCAACACTTTGCATCAGTATGTACTTTGGAACAAGGCTTTTTCCCAAGGCCCCCATAAAAAGATTTGAAAGATTTGATCAATCCTTACTAATTGATTTTTATACATCAGCAAAGGGAGGGACTGAATAACATACAAGAGCTTAGGCAATAGAACCATTTTAATCGCATTAATTTTTGCCCATAAAGTCAATGTCAACCTCTCCCATCTTTTTATCAGCAACGATATGTTCATAGTTCCTAGGTCCAAATTATATTGTAACAATTTACTCAAATCTCCAATAACATGTATTCCTAAATACGCAACCCCCCCGGTGACCACTTACAATTCCATGAGTGCAAAATATTACCATCACACGTCCTAGACAATGGAAAAATCTCAGTTTTATCCCAATTTACTTTAAAATTGTACTTTATATACACTTATATAAGTATTTATATACTTTATATGCATTTTTTTTAAAATGGAGTTTAAGGAACAAGTTACAGGGAATGCACCTTCATATCAATTTTCCTACACCCTCCCACCCCCCCGGCCAAAGGTGGAATAAGAGCACAGTAGACAAGTGCGGAGCAACAGGTAAGTTCTTCCACATGTGGTGGGAGGGCACAGGCCTTCTGGGGGGTGAGGGGGAAGGGGGGCATAGATAGGACGACAGATCCAGCTCCCACCAGAGCGGGGAGGTGATATTACTGGGGGTTCCCGTTCCGGGTTCATACCCAAAGTTGGAGATAAAGGCCAAGCTAATCATCCAACTCCTATTGGTGGCAAAGACCACCCGGTCTCCGGCCTGGAAGGCAGTGGAGGCCCCTCATGGCGGAAAAGGTCACGACAGCCAAGGACAAGGTGCTACTCTACGTTGCTGAGACCTGGTCTCCCATACTGGAAAACGGCCTGGACTTTCCTGCACAAGCGTATAAACCTAGGCATATGGCACGGTTACTACAAGCCGCTTTGGTAGATTGTGGGGCTGCTGGACTTTTCATGGACGATGAGTGGGCAGGCCACAATCTACCACTAGATCCACAAAGGCCACATCTATTCCTGTAGAGGGAGTAGATGGTACACCTCATCAGGTCCTACCAAAGAACACAAGGTAGCGATAAGGAACAAGTTACGTAACTGTTCTCCAGCATGGGTCTGGCATGCCTTCACATGCTAATGAATATTCCCAGTCAGGCTGGGAATCCACGGTAAAATAAAACACTTTAGTTTACAAACTGTATTTCTCCTCTAAACCAATCACTGTACTCTGGGTCATACTGCCCCCAGCCAATGAGTGTCCTCTCCCAAAGCCCCTCCTCTGGCAGCCATCTTTAGACTTCGTAAGCACGTCAAGTGGCAGTATGACCAAGAAGAGCTGCAGAGGGGTAGGAGGGAGGGTTTGCATGCAAATCCATGCTAGAGAATAGTTACAGGTAAGTAACTTGTTCCTTCTCCAGCATGGGGTCTGGCATGGATTTGCATGCTCATGAATAAAGAATACATAGCAGTACAACATTACACAACCACGAGGGGTGGCAAGGCACAACAGAAGCAATACTCTTACCTCTGGAACAGACTCACCTCAAGCGAACAGGTTGTGTAGCACTACTTGGCCAACTCTGGGGACTCCTCTCTGGAATCCCTGTCGACACAGTATAACTTTGTGAAGATGTGCGTGGACCTCCACGTAGCAGCCCTGCAGATGTCCAGCAGTGTCACACCAGATAGGAACGCCGTCTTTGCAGCGATCTCTATGGTGGTGTGTGCTCTCAGACAGCTGGGCAGCGTCGGTTCGCCAACCGATGACGGTGCATGATGCAGCCCGAGAGCCACATTGAGATGGAAGACTTGGACAAGGCCATCCCATGGTTCACAGGACCAACGTTCACAAACAGTTGAGACGTCTGCCGAAAACTTTGTGCATGCCACCTAGAACTTCAGGGCACGAGCAACGTCCAGTGAGTGCAAGACCCTTTCAGCCGGTTACCAAGGCTTCGGGTAAAACACAGGTAACACCAAAGGCTTGTGGAGGTGGAATTCTGATGGAACCTTCCGCATGACAGAGGCGAGTACAGCAGCACGACTTGTGAAAAGTTTGCAGAATGTGGCTTTCCACAAGAGGAACTTGAGAGCGGCCCGATTCATAGGCTCAAAATGGGGTCCCTCCCCAAAAGCCTGGTCAGATACAAGTTTAGTTCAAAAGCCAGGGCAGGAGTCTTCACCGGCGGGAAAGATCGAAACAGTCCTTTGAGGAACTCCTTGACGAGACAGTGAGGCCAAAGAGAAGATCGTCCTGCAGACCTGATGTAATGGGAGATAAGACAGCTGCATCTTGATCGAGGGGGGCGGATCTTCTGCGACTGGCACCACATAGCAAAAATGCTTCCACTTGTGACCTCCCCCCCCCCCCTCCCCCGTTTTCCCTGTTTTTTCCCCTTTTCCTTCTGCGTGCCTCACAGGTTCTATCCTTACGGACCTATCACCGACTCTGCTACTCTCCCCGAGTGTCCGGCAAGATTTATCCACCGGCACCCCAGCGATCCACACTACCAACGCCCACATCGGCGACCTCTGCCCTTCCAACCACCCCACGTTGAAACCCTTTGGGTTCATCTGCCCCAACTGGATGCACGACCAGTGGTGAGTGGATTATGTCACTGAAACTTCCTTTTTTAGGATTCGTCTTTTAGCATTTTATGCTACATATTGACCCTGACCAGCTACTAGCAGCTGTTTTAACTGTACTCTCTTATGCACTCTTTCCACCTTTTCTGTTTCTCTAAACACAGTTTCCCGACTCTCTTTGGCCCCAGAAGAAGGCTACCATCTATTCTGCCGAAACGTCATCAGCACTGTTTTTTCCGAAAATAGTTTCGGGTTCCCAAGCTGTGCTGCAAATTTCATCTCCTAACATCAAACCCAGACGTAGACCAAATATGAGGTCAGACTATAGCCGGGCATAGGAGACTGATCTCCAACGTCTACTACATCTGAACTTTTACCCTGTGTTCTGCACACTCAGTGACATAAAACATCTGCACAAACAAACTGTTAAATTATATAAATTAATGTTTCAGCTGCCATGCCTTTGATTTTGATCATTTGTTTCCACATTGATGTCATAATGAATGTCGAACTATGCTTCTGTGTTCCACAACGTACATTATAAACTGTTATGCAAAAAATGTACTAAAATGCTTCGCACAAAGAAAATAAGTTTCATCTAATTAATAAAAAGCTGCAATTGTGTATAAAAGAATTGGAATTTTGTACATCAATAGTACATTAGAGATATCTGTTTGACAGCAACAACGATGCTGCCTCCTTCAACAGTTGCCCAAACTGCACGGGCACCCATTAGGGTCTAAAACCAGTCTGCACGGAATCCAACCCGAGCACCCCCAAGATCCATAGAGGGTAGGACAACCCCCCTTGTTATAGCTCCACTTGTGACCGTAGCACTTCAAAGGCAAGGACCTCCCTGCAGGCCGCTGGCAACTCGCATCTTCCAAACTGTAGAGCTGCAGGAGCCAAACCCTCAGGTTCAGCAATCCTCTGTCATAATGCAGGATTGCGCTTCCTTCTCTGGTGAGACGATCCAGGACCACTGGCAGCTTAACTGGGGTGACGCTGACAGGCTGAGAAGGCCCAGGTACCAAATCTGCCTCAGCCTCGCCAGGGATACGAGTATCATCCTGCATTGGCATGAAGTATTGATGACTCGCAGCAGGAGAGGCAAAGGCTGGAACTCTTATAGAAACAGGCCTTCGCACAGGAAGGAGAACGTGCCCTCCCCCCCCCCCCCCCCCCCCATGTTCCTCAGTTGGTATCTGCTGGAAAACATCTGGCATCTGGAGTTCGATGCTGTAACAGATTGTTCTGGGGCCTGCCCCACTTGAAGATGCGGTCCACCTCCTGGTCCTGCCAAAGTTCCCACTCGTGGCAGGAGCGCATCTCCCTGCTGAGGGAGTCGGTAATGGTGTTCTTGACTCCCGCCAGGTGAAAGGGGACTGTCTGCTGGTCAGGGGGGGGGGGGGGGGGGGGGGGGTTGAAACCCTTTTGCCGGGGTGACCGAGTGTATGCCCCACCACTGTATTACCCGACAGAACTCGTTGAGCGAAATCCTGAGCGCGAATCTTCTGGACACCTAAATCCAGCTTCCGTCCAGGAACTCCTGAAGGTCGCATCTGTAACCTGCAGAGCTGAAGGTAGATGCAAGACGACATGTCGAGAAGTGCCTGGATGGTCCACACATTGGCGGTCTTAGTGACAAAAGCTGTTGTGCACTTTCCCCAGAATGGCCACTACCCTCTCCTCGGAGGGCGACTCTAGGCAGGAGACTGTATAGAGTGTGGCTCCTAAGAGCAGTGGGTTCTGCAATGGTGTCAAGCAGGACTGTGGATAGATGGAGAATCCCAGATCCTTCAGCAGCAGGATGGTCTGTGTCCGACGGCCAACTCTTGCAAACTGGCCTGAATGAGCCAATCGTCCAGGTACACGTACACATGTATCCCTGAAGACGCAGATGGGCCGCCACTGGTGCCAGGCACTTCATGAACACCCTGAGGGCTGACTTCAGGCAGAATGAGAGGTCCTTGAACTGGTAGTACCGTCCCTGCACTACGAAGTGTAGGAAATTTGTGCTTCTTGGGAATGGGTACGTGGAAGTAAGTGTCCTCCAGCTCCAACGACGTCAAGAAGTCTCCTCCTGGTTGGCAGAGCACGTGCTGCAATGTGCCCATCCCGAATCTTTGGGACTTGAGGTACTTATTTAAACGCTGCAGGTTTCGAATGGGCCCCCCAGTTTTCTTTTGGACTAAAAAGTATCTGGAGTACACTCCAGAGCCAGCTCTATCGCCCCCTTTTGCAGAATGGCCCGTACCACCTCCAATAGTTGAGGGATGTGCTGCTCCTGCTGGGCCACCGGAGGGCTCCGGACACCTCTGCTGAAACTCCAGGGTATGTCCAAGGGTGCGAGCGTCCAGCACCCATCTGAGATCTTTTCCCACTCGCCGACGAATCCCATCAGCCGGCCTCCAACCGGGGTGCATTGGTGGGGACCAGACAGTTTTGCGCCAGCGACAGCACCGACCACCTCCACTGTAGGCCTTGGAACAGCCTCTATATGTAGGCCTCCTGGGTCGTGGACCTTGAGGGCTGGCGGCATGAGGAGAAACTTTTTTTCTTCTGCCCAACTTCCATCTGAGGAGCGAAGTAAGAGCAGGATTGCCCAAGCGTGCGCACAGGGCACGGGCTGTCTATTCGCCTTGATGGCCTGCACGGACTCGACAACCATCCCAAAAAGGTTCTCTGTCCAACAGCATGTCCAGTACTCTCGCCTGGACATCCTGGCGGAAATTTGTGACCTTCAGCCAGCATTGACGACAGAGGCAAGACACCGTTCCCCATCTGCAGGAACCCTGTGTCAGCCATGTCCAGCGCCACCGTGACGGCATGGTCCGAAGCCACCTCTCCCTCCTGGAAGATGGCGATCGCCCCAATCCTCTTGTCAGGCAGGAACACCAGAATCTGGCTCCGCTTGTACCACATTCTCCCATTCTTACCTGGCCA